>NC_084597.1:47968139-48275806 GCF_033807715.1 Cololabis saira | reverse complement strand
TAAATTTATATGGAACAGTAAAAAGCCGAGGGTTAAAATGAAAACACTTAAATTGGCCAAAAGATTTGGGGGGCTGGCTCTCCCAAATTTGCAGAATTATTTTTATGCAGCCCAAATACAGTCATTACAAACATTACTAAATGACGATATAAAAGCAAAATGGAGGTCTATAGAACTGTTTCAATGTAGAGAGATGGGGAAACTTCTTCCATTCTTAGCAAAAACAAACAAACAAAAAATAGATAATAAATGGTTTCAAAATACACTTACTGCTTGGAATAAAGTAAGAAGAGATCTAAAGATTCAAAATGAACTGTTACTATTGAGAGAAATAAGTAAAGATCCGGACTTTAGACCGAACAAGGAAGTGGGTATATTTAAAATTTGGAGCAAAAAAGGATTGAGTATATTCGGACAGTTAATAGATAAAAAGGGTATTGTGGAATTTACATTATTACAACAAGAACATGGTCTGCCATCCTCCCATTTCTTTGGTTATTTACAAGTTAGAAGTTATCTGGAAAACAATGATATACAGAAGAAAACAATTAGAGACTTTCATCCTTTAATTCAATTTTTAGTTAAGAACTATAAATGTGTGAATGTTAAACATCATATATCGGTATTATATAATATCTTAGAAAGTGATGACGAACCAGAAGAACTGAGACAAAAAATAAGTTGGCAAGAAGAACTTGATCTTATTTTATCTGAACCCGATTGGGAAGATATAAGTTTATCCTCACATAAAACAACTGCATCTCTGTTCTGGCGAGAATATGCATGGAAGATTCAGATGAGATATTTTCTAACACCTGTCCAACAAGCTAAATTCCAGCAATCAGTAACATCAAAATGTTGGCGGGATTGTGGTGAAAACCATGCTAATTACAGTCACATCTTCTGGTCCTGTCCTATTCTGAAAATGTATTGGTCAAGTATTAGTAAAGAAATCTGTTGTATTTTGAAGTTGGACTTAAATATCGATTATGAGTTTGCTTTGTTAGGAAAAATGCCAAAAGAGATAGTTAAAACTGAGGATAAGTACCTTATAAGAATTTTAAGAATAACAGCTCTTAAACTCATAACAAAAAACTGGCTTCAGAAATCAAGTCCAGTTTTAGAGAAATGGCGAGACTTAATGGAACAAGTAAAAGAAATGGAGCAGTTAACATGTAAAATCAGAGGAAATCTTGGGATGAGACACATGCTGTGGGCTAAGTGGGAGAGCTATATAAAAAATGGGGGTAAAATGCTAAGATAGCATAAGACATGAAGAGATCTAAATGCACCTAAAAGCTTACTACTCTTAATACTGAGGCGGTCAATGGATTATTTGACGGATATGGAGGAGTATAATAATAATAATAATAATAATAATAATAATAATAATAATAATAATAATAATAATATGGAGGAGTCAACAACTGAACGGGGAGCACTTAATGTTTTTTTTTTTTCTCTTTAACTTAATTTAATTTAATTTATTTATTTTTATTTATTTATTTATTTATTTTTATTATTATCTTTTTATCTTTGGAGGTACTGTTATGTGCTTGTTTGCTTACTTGCTCTCATGGAGCGTCTCTCTCCCTCTAGCTGTATTGTGTTCATGAAATAAGAATGGAAATAAGGATTTGTGAAAATAGGAATTTTGGCTAATACATAAAAGAGTGAAGTGTAAGGGATGTATAGGGGAGGGAGGTAACAGGGGGGTTAGAAGGTATTTAAAGGCATGTTAGGCCTCTCTTTGCTTTGTTTGTGTTTGTTGTTTAGATATGTCCTTTTTTTTTTTTTTCTTCGTGTATATGTTGAGGTTGGTGTCTGTGTTATGTCTATATATGTATATTAGTTGTTGTTTTTTTTGTTGTTATACTGAACGTCACTATGGTGTGGCACATAGAAAAATAAAGTACAAAAAAAAAAAAAAAAAAAAAAAAAGCGGACTTCTTTGAAAACACTGTTTTACCTTGTGATTTTTTAAGGCAAGCTATTGAAAGAGTGACTCCTTTCATTATTGGACTCACCAAACCACTTAGAAAGTTTTCAAAGTTCCAACTGAGTGCAGCTAAATTCATCCATGGAGCTCTGCTTCCATCTTGTGGCCAAAAAAGGAACTTCTCCTGGGTAGACAACACTGCAATTTCCCCCTCTTTTCTGCTGATATTTTCAATTCTGGTGGAGTAAAGCCAGTCAAAAAATATGCAAAAGGAGGGCCCCATCATTGCTAAGCCATTTTGATCATTTTTAGATTTTTAAATGTCATTTTAGACAAGTTGGAGGCATTTTAATGCAGTGTTTCTGCTGCTTTTTAACCCTGGCTGAAGTGCAATTTTCTCCTCTTTTCTTTCATTTGGCTGAAGTAAAGCCAGGAAAAACATGTGCAAAAGGCAGGCCGCATCATTGCTAAGCCATTTTGATAATTTTTAGATTTTTAGATTGTGATTTTAGACAAGTTTGAGCAATTTTAATGCAGCATTTCGGCTGCTGTTTTTGGCTGAGTCTGGAGTGAGATTTTCCCCTCTTTTCTTCTCATGTTTCTAATTTGGCTGAAGCAAATGAAGGCAAAAAATGCTCAAAAGACAAAGCCCATTTTTGTGAAGGAATTGTGTTTATTTTCAGATTTTTACACTTTATTTCAGAGCAGTTGGAGACATTTTAATGCTGTCATTCTGCCTTTCAGGCGAATGTGCAGTACCTCTTTTTGTCCACAGAACGGCGCAGTGATGCGCTCTCGGTAATGGGCGGGGGGGTGGGGAGGGGGCAGACCTGTGTTTCAGGTTCAAAATAACTGTTTCTCGCTGCAGCCAAAAAACAGCCAAAAAGCGGATTTCTGTGATAACACTGTTTTACCTTCTGATTTTTAAGGCAAGCTATTGAAAACGTCACAAAATTGAAGAAAGGAGTCTATATATAGTTGATTTGAGTGACTCCTTTCATTATTGGACTCACCAAACCACTTACCTGTGTTTCAGGTTCAAAATGATCGTTTCTGGCTGAGATACAGCTAAAAAGCGGATTTCTGTGAAAACACAGTTGAACCTTCTGATTTTTTAAGGCAAGCTATTGAAAACGTCAGAAAATTGAAGGAAGGAGTCTATATAGTTGATTTGAGTGACTCCTTTCATTATTGGACTCAGCAAACCACTTACCTGTGTTTCAGGTTGAAAATCATCGTTTCTGGCTAAGATACAGCTAAAAAGCGGACTTCTTTGAAAACACTGTTTTACCTTGTGATTTTTTTAAGGCAAGCTATTGATAGAGTGACTCCTTTCATTATTGGACTCACCAAACCACTGTGAAAGTTTTCAAAGTTCCAACTGAGTGCAGCTAAATTCATCCATGGAGCTCTGCTTCCATCTTGTGGCCAAAAAAAAGAACTTCTCCCGGGCAGACAAGACTGCAATTTCCCCCTCTTTTCTGCTGATATTTTCAATTCTGGTGGAGTAAAGCCAGTCAAAAAATATGCAAAAGGAGGGCCCCATAATTTCTAAGCCATTTTGATCATTTTTTGATTTTTAAATGTAATTTTAGACAAGTTCTGATCAGAAGGGACGGCATTCATCCCACCCGGGATGGTGTAGCACTTATGTCTAGAAATCTGGCCAATGTTATTAGACACTCCCCCTGACAATGCAGGGTCCAGGCCAGGATGCAGAGCTGTAGTTTAACACACTTCTCTGCTGCTTCTCGAGGACCAACGCCTGCCAATAAAACTTTAGGATTACATTATGTAATTAGCGACTCTAAAACTGTAGGATTACATGATATTGGCGACTCTGGCCTTGCAAAATAGAAGTGGTTGCAGCTCCCCGCCCTCCAAAAGTTCACCAGGTGCGGCGTTTTGGAGGCGTTAACCAAAATAACCTTGTAAAAATTAAAACCAATGTACATTTGGTACCAATTACAGACCGAAAAATTAGATGCGGATTACTAAATATACGATCATTAAGCTCTAAGTCTCTGTTAGTAAATGATATAATTACAGAGAGCAGGAGTGATATTTTCTGCTTAACAGAAACATGGTTACAGGAGGAAGAGTATGTTAGTTTGAATGAATCAACTCCACCCGGCTACTTTAATCATCACATTCCTAGAAGCACGGGCCGAGGCGGAGGAGTCGCAGCAATTTATAACTCCGGTCTCCAAACAAAAATTGAACCTAAGTGCAATTATAATACATTTGAAAGCCTCACGCTTAGTTTGAAATTTCCGAGCTGGAAATCAGAGAAGCCAGTTGTGTTAGTGGTAGTGTACCGGCCCCCTGCTGGTGCGTATCTAGAGTTTTTGTCTGAATTTTCAGATTTCCTTTCTGGATTATTGATCAGCACAGATAAATTCATCATAGTGGGTGATTTTAACATTCATTTGGATGTTGAAAGCGATAATCTTAAATTAGCCTTCGATTCTCTTCTAGAATCAATGGGTATCTCACAAAAAGTGGATAAACCGACGCACTGTTTAAATCATACTCTCGATCTCGTTCTCACCTACGGTGTTGAAACTGATGGTCTGTTGGTGTCACCTGTAAACTCCCTTTTATCCGACCATTACTTAATAACGTTTGAATTTAATTTTGTTGATGTTGAAGTGCAAAATAGGAGGTATTATTTTAGCAGATGTTTGTCTGATGAAGTTATTGTTCAATTTAGGGAGGCCATTGCTTATCTTACGACAGTGCGAAATAGTGATGTAGTTGAGGCCAGTGACCTGGGTTCTACCTCTGCAGATGTTGATTTCCTTGCTAGTAACACTGCTGATTTGTTGCATTCAGCTTTAGATGAAGTTGCTCCTTTGAAAAGGAGGGTTTCTATCCACAGGAGGTTAACTCCCTGGTATAATTCAGATATTCGCATGTTGAAACAAAACATGCGTAAAATGGAAAGGAAGTGGTACTCTTGTAGGTCTGTAGACTCTTATCGTGAATGGAAAGATATTCTAATAGTATATAAAAAAGCCATTCGCAAAGCCAGAACAGCTTATTATTCAACGTTGATAGAGGATAACAAAAGTAACCCACGTTTTCTGTTCAGCACTGTAGCCAGGCTGACAAAGAGTCACAACTCTGTTGAGCCGTGCATTCCTGCAGCTCTCAGTAGTGAGGACTTTATTAGCTTCTTCAACAGTAAAATCGCGAGAATTAGAGAAGAAATCAACCAGCCGGTTGTAGGTGTTTCTTCAGCTTTAGCGACTTCCCTAGGCTCTGACTTGCCTCTAGACTGTTTTGATCCTATAGACCTCCCTGAGCTGACCTCACTCGTCAATAGAGCTAAGTCTATGTTAGACCCCATCCCGACTCGACTATTCAAACATATTTTTTCTCTTATTGGTACGGCAATACTGGACCAAATTAACCTATCCCTAAGTTTAGGATATGTACCACATGTTTTCAAAGTCGCAGTAATTAAACCTTTACTTAAAAAACCTTCTCTTGACCCAGACACCTTAGCTAATTATAGACCAATTTCCAACCTTCCATTTGTGTCTAAAATTCTGGAAAAGGCAGTTTCAAGCCAGTTATGTGACTATTTGTATAGAAATGATCTGTTTGAAGTCTTTCAGTCATGGTTCAGAATGCATCATAGCACAGAGACAGCACTGGTTCGAGTCACGAATGACCTCCTTATGGCCTCAGATAAGGGATTAGTGTCCATACTGGTTCTACTGGAACTCAGTGCTGCTTTTGACACTATAGATCATGGCATTTTACTGCACAGGTTAGAGCATGTTGTTGGGATTAAAGGGACAGCTCTATGTTGGTTTAAATCATATCTATCTGACAGGTTCCAGTTTGTTCATGTACATGAGGTTTCTTCAGAACAGTCAAGGGTCTGTTATGGTGTTCTGCAGGGTTCAGTGCTAGGGCCAATCTTGTTTAGTTTATACATGCAGCCGTTGGGAAGTATAATCCAGAATCACGGCATACACTTTCATTGTTATGCTGATGATACGCAGCTCTACTTGTCTATGAAGCCGGATGAAACAGAACCGTTAGTTAAACTTCAGGCATGTCTTAGGGACATCAAGGACTGGATGTCCAGAAATGTCTTGCTTCTAAATTCAGATAAAACAGAGGTTATCATTCTTGGTCCAGAGCATCTTAGGAAGGGATTAGATGGTGTTGCGATGGCTTCCAGTGCAACTGTGAGAAACCTTGGTGTTATTTTCGATCAGGATTTGTCGTTTAAACCATATGTCAATCAGGTTTGTAAAATAGCCTTTTTCCATCTCCGTAATATTGCAAAGATTAGGAAAATCCTCTCGCAGAGTGATGCAGAAAAACTAGTTCATGCGTTTGTATCTTCTAGACTAGATTACTGTAATGTGTTGTTAGCAAGATGTCCAAGTAATTTGCTGAATAGGCTCCAGCTGATCCAAAATGCAGCAGCACGAGTACTGACAGGAATTAGCAGGAGAGACCACATCTCTCCAGTGTTAGCGTCGCTCCATTGGTTACCCGTAAAATTCAGAATCCAATTTAAAATTGTATTACTTGCGTATCAAGCCCAAAACGGCTTAGCTCCGCATTATTTGCAAGACCTGATAGTGCCTTATGTTCCTGTCAGAGCTCTCCGTTCCCAGAGTGCAGGTTTACTCGTAGTTCCTAGAGTATCTAAATGTAGATTTGGAGGGCGGGCGTTCTGCTATCAGGCACCACTACTATGGAACCAACTTACAATCTGGGTTAAGGAGGCTGACACCACCTCCACCTTTAAAACTAAACTTAAAACATTTCTGTTTAGTAAAGCCTATAGTTAGTGTTTAGTAAACCTCTAGCTGGTGTTGGTAAATCTCTAGGTAGTGTAAACTTTAGTGTGTCAGAGTCGCTCCTGTAGTTTCTTGTGCTGGCCCCCCCTTCTCCTCTCTTTTCTCTCTTTTGTCCATGTTGCAGCATCCTTTGCCGGACACCGGAACCTGCAGGTGGTCGTGGGTGGCTTGTAGCTTGCATTACGGAGCACAAGTCTTTCCCTGACCCTTTCCCTTCAACCCTTCCCCGACCCTGCACCCCAACCTGGGACCTGCTGATTGGGCCGGAGCTTCGGGAGCTGCGTGCTGGCCTGCGGTCCCCACCCCTGGTCATCCCGTTGCTGCTTCCACCTGCCTGCTGTGCTGTTGCCGTCCCTGACCCACCAGTCTGGCCCTCGGCAGGAGGGTCCCCCCTTATGAGCCTGGTCCTGCTCAAGGTTTCTTCCCTCCTAAAGGGGAGTTTTTCCTTGCCACTGTTTGGCTTAAGGTTTTTCTCCCACTACGGGACTTTTTACCTGCCATTGTTTATGTAATAACTGCTCGGGGTCATGTTCTGGGTATGGGTCTCTGGAAAGCGTCTAGAGACAACTCTGTTGTATTAGACGCTATATAAATAAAATTGAATTGAATTGAATTGAAGTTGGAGGCATTTTAATGCAGTGTTTCTGCTGCTTTTTAACCCTGGCTGAAGTGCAATTTTCTCCTCTTTTCTTTCATTTGGCTGAAGTAAAGCCAGGAAAAACATGTGCAAAAGGCAGGCCGCACCATTGCTAAGCCATTTTGATCATTTTTAGACTTTTGGATTGTGATTTTAGACAAGTTTGAGCAATTTTAATGCGGCATTTCGGCTGCTGTTTTTGGCTGAGTCTGGAGTGAGATTTTCCCCTCTTTTCTTCTCATGTTTCTAATTTGGCTGAAGCAAATGAAGGCAAAAAATGCTCAAAAGACAAAGCCCATTTTTGTGAAGGAATTGTGTTTATTTTCAGATTTTTACACTTTATTTCAGAGCAGTTGGAGACATTTTAATGCTGTCATTCTGCCTTTTAGGCGAATGTGCAGTACCTCTTTTTGTCCACAGCACGGCGCAGTGATGCGCTCCCGGTAATGGGTGGGGGGGCGGGGGGCAGACCTGTGTTTCAGGTTCAAAATAACTGTTTCTCGCTGCAGCCAAAAAACAGCCAAAAAGCGGATTTCTGTGATAACACTGTTTTACCTTCTGATTTTTAAGGCAAGCTATTGAAAACGTCACAAAATTGAAGGAAGGAGTTTATATAGTTGATTTGAGTGACTCCTTTCATTATTGGACTCACCAAACCACTTACCTGTGTTTCAGGTTTAAAATGATCGTTTCTGGCTGAGATACAGCTAAAAAGCGGATTTCTGTGAAAACACAGTTGAACCTTCTGATTTTTTAAGGCAAGCTATTGAAAGAGTGACTCCTTTCATTATTGGACTCACCAAATCATTTAGAAAGTTTTCAAAGTTCCAACTGAGTGCAGCTAAATTCATCCATGGAGCTCTGCTTCCATCTTGTGGCCAAAAAAAGGAACTTCTCCCGGGCAGACAAGACTACAATTTCCCCCTCTTTTCTGCTGATATTTTCAATTCTGGTCGAGTAAAGCCAGTCAAAAAATATGCAAAAGGAGGGCCCCATCATTGCTAAGCCATTTTGATCATTTTTAGATTTTTAAATGTCATTTTAGACAAGTTGGAGGCATTTTAATGCAGTGTTTCTGCTGCTTTTTAACCCTGGCTGAAGTGCAATTTTCTCCTCTTTTCTTTCATTTGGCTGAAGTAAAGCCAGGAAAAACATGTGCAAAAGGCAGGCCGCATCATTGCTAAGCCATTTTGATAATTTTTAGACTTTTTAGATTGTGATTTTAGACAAGTTTGAGCAATTTTAATGCGGCATTTCGGCTGCTGTTTTTGGCTGAGTCTGGAGTGAGATTTTTCCCTCTTTTCTTCTCATGTTTCTAATTTGGCTGAAGCAAATGAAGGCAAAAAATGCTCAAAAGACAAAGCCCATTTTTGTGAAGGAATTGTGTTTATTTTCAGATTTTTACACTTTATTTCAGAGCAATTGGAGACATTTTAATGCTGTCATTCTGCCTTTTAGGCGAATGTGCAGTACCTCTTTTTGTCCACAGCACGGCGCAGTGATGCGCTCTCTCGACCTGTGTTTCAGGTTCAAAATAACTGTTTCTCGCTGCAGCCAAAGAACAGCCAAAAAGCGGATTTCTGTGATAACACTGTTTTACCTTCTGATTTTTAGGGCAAGCTATTGAAAACGTCACAAAATTGAAGAAAGGAGTCTATATATAGTTGATTTGAGGGACTCCTTTCATAATTGGACTCACCAAACCACTTACCTGTGTTTCAGGTTCAAAATGATCGTTTCTGGCTGAGATACAGCTAAAAAGCGGATTTCTGTGAAAACACAGTTGAACCTTCTGATTTTTTAAGGCAAGCTATTGAAAACGTGAGAAAATTGAAGGAAGGAGTCTATATAGTTGATTTGAGTGACTCCTTTCATCATTGGACTCACCAAACAACTTACCTGTGTTTCAGGTTCAAAATGATCGTTTCTGCCTGAGATACAGCTAAAAAGCGGATTTCTGTGAAAACACTGTTTTACCTTCTGATTTTTTAAGGCAAGCTATTGAAAACGTCAGAAAATTGAAGGAAGGAGTTTATATAGTTGATTTGAGTGACTCCTTTCATTATTGGACTCACCAAACCACTTACCTGTGTTTCAGGTTCAAAATGATCGTTTCTGGCTGAGATACAGCTAAAAAGCGGATTTCTGTGAAAACACAGTTGAACCTTCTGATTTTTTAAGGCAAGCTATTGAAAACGTGAGAAAATTGAAGGAAGGAGTCTATATAGTTGATTTGAGCACCCGATACCCACGTTGTTATTCCATTGAATAGGCGCATTATCAATGATATCATGCATATCTTTAGGCCAGTAGGTCCCTACTGGCCTACCAGTAGGTTCTGGTAGATTGATATCACCCATTTTTAAGGCTGACATAATGTTAGTGTATGTGCTGTGACGTTACTGGCCCACCAGTAGGTTCTGGTAGATTGATATCACCCATTTTTAAGGCTGACATAATGTTATTGTATTTGCTGTCACGTGACCCAACCCAGTCTCATATAAAAACGTACCCTGGCTACGTTGGTCCAAAGTGCAAAAACGTAGAGGGGTTACAATATTAGCCCTTGAAATGTATAACTGTTACATTTTTCTAGCGCTTGAAATGTATAACTGTTACATTTTTTTGCCTATTCGTTTTGCGTCCAAGTCACGTGACTTTTAAGATTCTGGCCGTGAAACCAACAAACACGGTGGACATTTTTCATTTTTGAGCGAAAAAAATCTATATTTTGAGTTAACAAACACGGTGGACATTTTTCATTTTTGAATGAAAAAAATCTA
This sequence comes from Cololabis saira, assembly GCF_033807715.1. Lineage (NCBI taxonomy): Eukaryota > Metazoa > Chordata > Actinopteri > Beloniformes > Belonidae > Cololabis > Cololabis saira. Next base: position 48,265,618 of record NC_084597.1, on the reverse strand, counting down.
TATTTTGAGTTAGTTTCTGCATAGAAATGCGTTTTGATTACATTTCTAGCAATATATAAATGTAGATAATCTCTTGCTTGCTCGTGGTTGCAACGTTTTTTTCAGATCTCGTCAGAATAATGTAAAACTGGAACGTTTTAATAACGTGAAATGGTTACATTTTTGGTTGCTGGACACGCTGTGAAAAAAAATCAATATTTTGAGTTAGTTTCTGCATAGAAATGCGTTTTGATTACATTTCTAGCAATACATATTTCACTTTCACAATATTCACACAGTAAATGTATATAATCTCTTGCTTGCTCGTGGTTGCAAGGTTTTTTCAGATCTCGTCAGAATAATGTAAAACTGGAACGTTTTAATAACGTGAAATGGTTACATTTTTGGTTGCTGGACACGCTGGGAAACAAATCAATATTTTGAGTTAGTTTCTGCATAGACATGCGTTTTGATTACATTTCTAGCAATACATATTTCACTTTCATAATATTCACTCAGTAAATGTATATAATCTCTTGCTTGCTCGTGGTAAAAAAAACGTAGAGGGGTTACAATATTCAACCCAGTCTCACAGGAAAACGTGGTACAGGCTACATTTGTCCACATTGCAAAACGTGGCCAATGTTACGATTTGCCCTCCTAAAACGTGAGATGTGAACGCGTTCCGTGGCTCATTCATTTTAATAGGTTTCGTTAGGTTTCGTTTCTGTCACGTGACTTTCAAGTTTTCGGCTGTGGAGGAAAAATGAAATTGCTGCCATTTCTTGGATTCTCGGTCTAAATTGCAATATTTTAAGATAGTTTCGCCATGAAAAGCAGATTTTATCATATTCATAGCAAGAAATATATTTTGGTTATTTTACCCTCATTTAATGGATCTTATTGACGGAAATGTATGAACCAAGTGCTTGTTTTACTTCCTTTGAGTAATAAAACCACCAATTCTCTTGCATGGCCCCGTTATTAAAATATATGCCAGGCCCAGTGCTCAATTTCTAAAGTGGGAGGTCCCGGAGCGCAGACGATGAGTGGCTCTGGTGCGAGAGAAAAAACACACACACACACACACACACACACTGTTGAACTGTCCGTTTTGACGTTAACAGCGATTTTCACAATGATATCTGCAACATTTCTTAAGGCAGAAACACCACTGTATCATTGTTAATTACACAACATTAGTGGGTTAATTTCCTGCACATCAATTTTCATGTTTTTCCCTTCGATTGTGAGAAAAAAAAGAGTTGTTTCACGCTGAGAGCATCATGCCAGCCAATCAGAATCCTGGAAAAAACATCAACAAATGACACGTGTAACTTCCAGGCTGATTTATGGTTCCGCGTTACACCAACGCAGAGCCTACGGCGGAAGTGATACTAGTAGCTGATTGGCCGATATGTGATCATCATCATCATCATCATCATCATCATCACCATCCTTATCATCATCTTTATCATCACCTTCATCGCCTTCATCGCCTTCATCATAACCTTCATCATCATCACCACCATCATCATCACCATCACCATCATCATCATCATCATCATCATCATCGCCACCACCATCATCATCATCATCATCATCATCATCATCATCATCACCACCATCATCATCATCCAAGTCAAATTGCACGCGCGAGGTCCCGTTCATCGCTGCTTGCAGCTTTAATTTATATTTATATTTATATATAACTATTTTAACATTTCTAAACACAAAAACACGAAAGTGTCCTTGATAATTCAATAATACTCATGTTAAGGACATCCGTTTTAATTAGTTCTCCTTCGATTATGAGATGTTATTAATGCTCAGTAGGCACAGGAGATTTGTTATGTATTGTTATGAGGCCTATTTCGTGTCTATTTTTGAACAGTTCACTTTGAGCTAGGAAGCTGAAATTCGAGACTCTGTATCAGGAGGTGACTTTCATCCACTGTGCGGATTTTCAGATCTGTGTGACCTTCGGAAGTGTCAAAGGTCACCGCGTCTGTTGCTTTTCGGCCTGCTAAGACTATTTTGTGTCTTTTTTTTGCATAGTTCACTAACGCTTTGAGCTAGGAAGCTGAAATTCTAGACTCTGTATCAGGAGGTGACTCTCATCCACTGTGCCGAGGTCCAGACCCATGCGACCTTCGGAAGTGCCAAAGGTCACCGTGTGTGGTGCCTTTTTCGTGCCTTTTTTGTGTTTTTTGAATAATTCACTAATGCTTTGAGCTGGGAGACTGATTTTTGACTATGTTGCAATGCAGAAGGCCCTTTGCTAGGATCTTTTGGTCTCGTGGCTGTACGACTTCCACAGAGCTAGTTGGCATTGCAGAGGGTTTACAGAGTTGAGACTTGGCAAGCCCAATTTAAGCCCCATATGGAGGCCACAGATCAAGTTTTACTTGGTTTGGTCAAATATTGTGGCAACGGTGTCCGTTCGAATGTTGGAAAAGGTGACGTTTCAAAGCCCCACCCATCGAAAAGTACAGGTCTGATCTGCACCAAACTAACGTCTGTCTGATCAGGGGATGCCCCCAAACAACATAGAAAAAATTCAGACTCCTAGCTAAAGGCGTTAGTGAACTATGCAAAAAAAGACACAAAATAGGCCCTGTTCCATTAGTCAGGAGGCTCTCAGAGCTAGAGGTTTCTACACCCTCCTAACCAGCCAGAACGTTTTAGAGGAAACACTGTTGCAGAAGTCATAGAAATCTGAATTTTTTTATATGTTGTTCGGGGGCATCCCCTGATCAGACAGACGTTAGTTTGGTGCAGATAAGACCTGTACTTTTCGATGGGCGGGGCTTTGAAACGTCACCTTTTCCAACATTCGAACGGACACCGTTGCCACAATATTTGACCAAACCAAGTAAAACTTGACCTGTGGCCTCCATATGGGGCTTAAATTGGGCTTGCCAAGTCTCAACTCTGTAAACCCTCTGCAATGCCAACTAGCTCTGTGGAAGTCGTACAGCCACGAGACCAAAAGATCCTAGCAAAGGGCCTTCTGCATTGCAACATAGTCAAAAATCAGTCTCCCAGCTCAAAGCGTTAGTAAATTATTCAAAAAACACACAAAAAAGGCACGAAAAAGGCACCACACACGGTGACCTTTGGCACTTCCGAAGGTCGCATGGTTCTGGACCTCGGCACAGTGGATGACAGTCACCTCCTGATACAGAGTCTAGAATTTCAGCTTCCTAGCTCAAAGCGTTAGTGAACTATGCAAAAAAAGACACAAAATAGTCTTAGCAGGCCGAAAAGCAACAGACGCGGTGACCTTTGACACTTCCGAAGGTCACACAGATCTGAAAATCTGCACAGTGGATGAAAGTCACCTCCTAATACAGAGTCTAGAATTTCGGCTTCCTAGCTCAAAGCGTTAGTGAACTATGCAAAAAAAGACACAAAATAGTCTTAGCAGGCCGAAAAGCAACAGACGCGGTGACCTTTGACACTTCCGAAGGTCACAGAGATCTGAAAATCCGCACAGTGAATGAAAGTCACCCCCTGATACAGAGTCTAGAATTTCAGCTTCCTAGCTCAAAGCGTTAGTGAACTATGCAAAATAAGACACGAAATAGTCTTAGCAGGCCGAAAAGCAACAGACGCGGTGACCTTTGACACTTCCGAAGGTCACACGGATCTGAAAATCTGCACAGTGGATGAAAGTCACCTCCTGATACAGAGTCTAGAACTTCGGCTTCCTAGCTCAAAGCGTAAGTGAACTATGCAAAAAAAGACACAAAATAGTCTTAGCAGGCCGAAAAGCAACAGACGCGGTGACCTTTGACACTTCCGAAGGTCACACAGATCTGAAAATCTGCACAGTGGATGAAAGTCACCTCTTGATACAGAGTCTAGAATTTCAGCTTCCTAGCTCAAAGCATTAGTGAACTGTTCAAAAATACACACGAAATAGGCCTCATAACAATACATAACAAACCTCCTGTGTCTACTGAGCATTAATAACATCTCATAATCGAAGGAGAACTAATTAAAATGGATGTCCTTAACATGAACCTATTGTATTATTGAATTATCAAGGACACTTTCGTGTTTTTGTGTTTGGAAATGTTAAAATAGTTATATATAAATTAAAGCTGCAAGCAGCGATGAACGGGACCTCGCACGTGAAATTTGACTTGGATGATGATGATGATGATGATGATGATGATGGTGATGGTGATGATGATGATGGTGGTAGCGATGATGATGATGATGATGATGATGAAGGTGATGGTGGTGATGATGATGGTGATGATGAAGGCAATGAAGGCGATGAAGGTGATGATAAAGATGATGATAAGGATGGTGATGATGATGATGATGATGATGATGATGATGATCACATATCGGCCAATCAGCTACTAGTATCACTTCCGCCGTAGGCTCTGCGTTGGTGTAACGCGGAACCATAAATCAGCCTGGAAGTCACACGTGTCATTTGTTGAGGTTTTTTCCAGGATTCTGATTGGCTGGCATGATGCTCTCAACGTGAAACAACTCTTTTTTTTCTCACAATCAATGGGAAAAACATGAAAATTGGTGTGCAGGAAATTAACCCACTAATGTTGTGTAATTAACAATGATACAGTGGTGTTTTTGCCTTAAGAAATGTTGCAGATATCATTGTGAAAATCGCCGTTAACGTCAAAATGGACAGTTCAACAGTGTGTGTGTGTGTGTGTGTGTGTGTTTTTTTTCTCTCGCACCGGAGCCACTCATCGTCTGCGCTCCGGGACCTCCCACTTTAGAAATTGAGCACTGGGCCTGGCATATATTTTAATAACGGGGCCATGCAAGAGAATTGGTGGTTTTATTACTCAAAGGAAGTAAAACAAGCACATGGTTCATACATTTCCGTCAATAAGATCCATTAAATGAGGGTAAAATAACCAAAATATATTTCTTGCTATGAATATGATAAAATCTGCTTTTCATGGCGAAACTATCTTAAAATATTGCAATTTAGACCGAGAATCCAAGAAATGGCAGCAATTTTATTTTTCCTCCACAGCCGAAAACTTGAAAGTCACGTGACAGAAACGAAACCTAACGAAACCTATTAAAATGAATGAGCCACGGAACGCGTTCACATCTCACGTTTTAGGAGGGCAAATCGTAACATTGGCCACGTTTTGCAATGTGGACAAATGTAGCCTGTACCACGTTTTCCTGTGAGACTGGGTTGAATATTGTAACCCCTCTACGTTTTTGCACTTTGGACCACCGTAGCCAGGGTATTCTGACGAAATCTGAAAAAATCTTGCAACCAGAGCAAGCAAGAGATTGTGTACATTTATTGAGTGAATATTATGAAATTGAAATATGTATTGCTAGAAATGTAATCAAAACGCATTAATATGCAGAAACTAACTCAAGATATTGATTTTTCTTTTCACAGCACTGTCCAGCAACAAAAAATGTAACGATTTCACGTTATTAAAAAGTTCCAGTTTTACATTATTCTGACGAGATCTGAAAAAACCTTGCAACCAGAGCAAGCAAGAGATTATCTACATTTATTGAGTGAATATTATGAAAGTGAAATATGTATTGCTAGAAATATAATCAAAACGCATTTCTATGCAGAAACTAACTCACAATATTGATCTTATTCCAGGCGTGTCCAGCAACCAAAAATGTAACCATTTCACGTTATTAAAACGTTCCAGTTTTACATTATTCTGACGAGATCTGAAAAAACCTTGCAACCACGAGAAAGCAAGAGATTATATACATTTACTGAGTGAATATTATGAAATTGAAATATGTATTGCTAGAAATGTAATCAAAACGCATTTCTATGCAGAAACTAACTCAAAATATTGATTTTTTTCACAGCGTGTCCAGCAACCAAAAATGTAACCATTTCACGTTATTAAAACGTTCCAGATTTACATTATTCTGACGAGATCTGAAAAAACCTTGCAACCACGAGAAAGCAAGAGATTATATACATTTACTGAGTGAATATTATGAAATTGAAATATGTATTGCTAGAAATGTAATCAAAACGCATTTCTATGAAGAAACTAACTCAAAATATTGATTTTTTTCACAGCATGTCCAGCAACCAAAAATGTAACCATTTCACGTTATTAAAACGTTCCAGTTTTACATTATTCTGACGAGATCTGAAAAAACCTTGTAACCACGAGCAAGCAAGAGATTATATACATTTACTGAGTGAATATTATGAAAGTGAAATATGTATTGCTAGAAATGTAATCAAAACGCATTTCTATGCAGAAACTAACTCAAAATATTGATTTGTTTCCCAGCGTGTCCAGCAACCAAAAATGTAACCATTTCACGTTATTAAAACGTTCCAGTTTTACATTATTCTGACGAGATCTGAAAAAAACTTGCAACCATGAGCAAGCAAGAGATTATATACATTTACTGAGTGAATATTATGAAAGTGAAATATGTATTGCTAGAAATGTAATCAAAACGCATTTCTATGCAGAAACCAACTCAAAATATTGATTTTTTTCACAGCGTGTCCAGCAACCAAAAATGTAACCATTTCACGTTATTAAAACGTTCCAGTTTTACATTATTCTAACGAGATCTGAAAAAACCTTGCAACCACGAGCAAGCAAGAGATTATATACATTTACTGAGTGAATATTATGAAAGTGAAATATGTATTGCTAGAAATGTAATCAAAACGCATGTCTATGCAGAAACTAACTCAAAATATTGATTTGTTTCCCAGCGTGTCCAGCAACCAAAAAATGTAACCATTTCACGTTATTAAAACGTTCCAGTTTTACATTATTCTGACGAGATCTAAAAAAAACCTTGCAACCACGAGCAAGCAAGAGATTATATACATTTACTGAGTGAATATTATGAAAGTGAAATATGTATTGCTAGAAATGTAATCAAAACGCATTTCTATGCAGAAACTAACTCAAAATATTGATTTTTTTCACAGCGTGTCCAGCAACCAAAAATGTAACCATTTCACGTTATTAAAACGTTCCAGTTTTACATTATTCTAACGAGATCTGAAAAAACCTTGCAACCACGAGCAAGCAAGAGATTATATACATTTACTGAGTGAATATTATGAAAGTGAAATATGTATTGCTAGAAATGTAATCAAAACGCACGTCTATGCAGAAACTAACTCAAAATATTGATTTGTTTCCCAGCGTGTCCAGCAACCAAAAATGTAACCATTTCACGTTATTAAAACGTTCCAGTTTTACATTATTCTGACGAGATCTGAAAAAACCTTGCAACCACGAGCAAGCAAGAGATTATATACATTTACTGAGTGAATATTATAAAAGTGAAATATGTATTGCTAGAAATGTAATCAAAACGCATTTCTATGCAGAAACTAACTCAAAATATTGATTTTTTTTTCACAGCGTGTCCAGCAACCAAAAATGTAACCATTTCACGTTATTAAAAAGTTCCAGTTTTACATTATTCTGACGAGATCTGAAAAAAACGTTGCAACCACGAGCAAGCAAGAGATTATCTACATTTATATATTGCTAGAAATGTAATCAAAACGCATTTCTATGCAGAAACTAACTCAAAATATAGATTTTTTTCACTCAAAAATGAAAAATGTCCACCGTGTTTGTTAACTCAAAATATAGATTTTTTTCACTCAAAAATGAAAAATGTCCACCGTGTTTGTTGGTATCACGGCCATAATCTTAAAAGTCACGTGACTTGGACGCAAAACGAATAGGCAGAAAAATGTAACAGTTATACATTTCAAGCCTAGAAAAATGTAACAGTTATACATTTCAAGGGCTAATATTGTAACCCCTCTACGTTTTTGAACTTTGGACCAACGTAGCCAGGGTACGTTTTTATATGAGACTGGGTTGGGTCACGTGACAGCAAATACAATAACATTATGTCAGCCTTAAAAATGGGTGATATCAATCTACCAGAACCTACTGGTGGGCCAGTAACGTCACAGCACATACACTAACATTATGTCAGCCTTAAAAATGGGTGATATCAATCTACCAGAACCAGGTAGGCCAGTAGGGACCTACTGGCCTAAAGATATGGCATGATATCATTGATAATGCGCCTATTCAATGGAATGACAACGTGGGTATCGGGTGGAAAATGACTCTTTCTGGCTGAGATACAGCTAAAAGCGGATTTTTGTTAAAACACTGTTTTACCTTCTGATTTTTTAAGGCAAGCTATTGAAAACGTCAGAAAATCGAAGGAGGGAGTCTATATAGTTGATTTGAGTGACTCATTTCATTACTGGACTCACCAAACAACTTACCTGTGTCTCAGGTTGAAAATGACTCTTTCTGGCTGAGATACAGCTAAAAGCGGATTTTTGTTAAAACACTGTTTTACCTTCTGATTTTTTAAGGCAAGCTATTGAAAACGTCAGAAAATTGAAGGAGGGAGTCTATATAGTTGATTTGAGTGACTCATTTCATTACTGGACTCACCAAACAACTTACCTGTGTTTCAGGTTGAAAATGACTCTTTCTGGCTGAGATACAGCCAAAAGCGGATTTTTGTGAAGACACTGAAAACACAACCTTCTGATTTTTTAAGGCAAGCTATTGAAAGAGTGACTCCTTTCATTATTGGACTCACCAAACCACTTAGAAAGTTTTCAAAGTTCCAACTGAGTGCAGCTAAATTCATCCATGGAGCTCTGCTTCCATCTTGTGGCCAAAAAAAGAAACTTCTCCCGGGCAAACAACACTGCGACTTCCCCCTCTTTTCTGCTTATATTTTCAATTCTGTTGGAGTACAGCCAGTCAAAAAATATGCAAAAGGAGGGCCCCATCATTGCTAAGCCATTTTGATCATTTTTAGATTTTTAAATGTCATTTTAGACAAGTTGGAGGCATTTTAATGCAGTATTTCTGCTGCTTTTTAACCCTGGCTGAAGTGCATTTTTCTCCTCTTTTCTTTCATTTGGCTGAAGTAAATCTAGGAATAACATGTGCAAAAGGCAGGCCGCATCATTGCTAAGCCATTTTGATCATTTTTAGATTTTTAGATTGTTATTTTAGACAAGTTTGAGCAATTTTAATGCGGCATTTCGGCTGCTGTTTTTGGCTGAGTCTGGAGTGAGATTTTCCCCACTTTTCTTCTCATGTTTTTAATTTGGCTAAAGCAAATGAAGGCAAAAAAAGCTCAAAAGACAAAGCCCATTTTTGTGAAGGAATTGTGTTTATTTTCAGATTTTTACACTTTATTTCAGAGCAGTTGGAGACATTTTAATGCTGTCATTCTGCCTTTTAGGCGAATGTGCAGTACCTCATTTTGTCCACAGCAAGGCGCAGTGATGCGCTTCCGGTAATGGGCAGGGGTGGGGGGGGTGGGAGGTGGGGTGGCAGACCTGTGTTTCAGGTTCAAAATTACTGTTTCTGGCTGAGATACAGCTAAAAGCGGATTTTTGTGAAAACACTGTTTTACCTCCTGATTTTTTAAGGCAAGCTATTGAAAACGTCAGAAAATTGAAGGAAGGAGTCTATATAGTTGATTTGAGTGACTCATTTCATTATTGGACTCACCAAACCACTTACCTGTGTTTGAGGTTCAAAATGATCGTTTCTCGCTAATAAACAGCTAAAAAGCGGATTTCTGTGAAAACATGTTTTACCTTCTGATTTTTTAAGGCAAGCTATTGAAAACGTCAGAAAATTGAAGGAGGGATTCTACAGTATATAGTTGATTTGAGTGACTCCTTTCATTATTGGACTCACCAAATCACTTACCTGTGTTTCAGGTTCAATATGATCGTTTCTCGCTAAGAAACAGCTAAAAAGCGAATTTCTGTGAAAACACTGTTTTACCTTCTGAGTTTTTAAGGCAAGCTATTGAAAATGTCAGAAATTAAAGGAGGGAGTCTATATAGTTGATTTGAGTGACTCCTTTCATTATTTGACTCACCAAACCACTTACCTGTGTTTCAGCTTCAAAATGATCGTTTCTCGCTAAGAAACAGCTAAAAAGCGGATTTCTGTGAAAACACTGTTTCACCTTCTGATTTTTTAAGGCAAGCTATTGAAAACGTCAGAAAATTGAAGGAGGGAGTCTATATAAATGATTTGATGGACTCCTTTCATTATTGGACTCACCAAACCACTTACCTGTGTTTCAGGTTCAAAATGATCGTTTCTTGGTAAGAAACAGCAAAAAAGCAGATTTCTGTGAAAACACTGTTTTACCTTTTGATTTTTTAAGGCAAGCTATTGAAAACGTCAGAAAATTGAAGGAAGGAATCTATATAGTTGATTTGAGTGACTTCTTTAATTATTGGACTCACCAAACCACTTACATGTGTTTCAGGTTCAAAATGATCGTTTCTCGCTAAGAAACAGCTAAAAAGCGGATTTCTGTGAAAACACTGTTTTACCTTCTGATTTTTTAAGGCAAGCTATTGAAAACGTCAGAAAATTGAAGGAGGGATTCTATATAGTTGATTTGAGTGACTCCTTTCATTATTGGACTCACCAAACCACTTACCTGTGTTTCAGCTTCAAAATGATTGTTTCTCGCTAAGAAACAGCTAAAATGTGGATTTCTGTGAAAACACTGTTTTACCTTCTCATTTTTTAAGGCAAGCTATTGAAAACGTCAGAAAATTGAAGGAGGGATTCTACAGTATATAGTTGATTTGAGTGACTCCTTTCATTATTGGACTCACCAAATCACTTACCTGTGTTTCAGGTTCAATATGATCGTTTCTCGCTAAGAAACAGCTAAAAAGCGAATTTCTGTGAAAACACTGTTTTACCTTCTGAGTTTTTAAGGCAAGCTATTGAAAATGTCAGAAAATTAAAGGAGGGAGTCTATATAGTTGATTTGAGTGACTCCTTTCATTATTTGACTCACCAAACCACTTACCTGTGTTTCAGCTTCAAAATGATCGTTTCTCGCTAAGAAACAGCTAAAAAGCGGATTTCTGTGAAAACACTGTTTCACCTGCTGATTTTTTAAGGCAAGCTATTGAAAACGTCAGAAAATTGAAGGAGGGAGTCTATATAAATGATTTGATGGACTCCTTTCATTATTGGACTCACCAAACCACTTACCTGTGTTTCAGGTTCAAAATGATCGTTTCTTGGTAAGAAACAGCAAAAAAGCAGATTTCTGTGAAAACACTGTTTTACCTTTTGATTTTTTAAGGCAAGCTATTGAAAACGTCAGAAAATTGAAGGAGGGAATCTATATAGTTGATTTGAGTGACTTCTTTAATTATTGGACTCACCAAACCACTTACATGTGTTTCAGGTTCAAAATGATCGTTTCTCGCTAAGAAACAGCTAAAAAGCGGATTTCTGTGAAAACACTGTTTTACCTTCTGATTTTTTAAGGCAAGCTATTGAAAACGTCAGAAAATTGAAGGAGGGATTCTATATAGTTGATTTGAGTGACTCCTTTCATTATTGGACTCACCAAACCACTTACCTGTGTTTCAGGTTCAAAATTATCGTTTCTCGCTAAGAAACAGCTAAAATGTGGATTTCTGTGAAAACACTGTTTTACCTTCTCATTTTTTAAGGCAAGCTATTGAAAACGTCAGAAAGTTGAAGGAGGGAGTCTATATAAATGATTTGATTGACTCCTTTCATTATTGGACTCACCAAACGACCTACCTGTGTTTCAGGTTCAAAATGATCGTTTCTTGGTAAGAAACAGCTAAAAAGCGGATTTCTGTGAAAACACTGTTTTACCTTCTGATTTTTTAAGGCAAGCTATTGAAAACGTCAGAAAATTGAAGGAAGGAGTCTATATAGTTGATTTGAGTGACTCCTTTCATTATTGGGCTCACCAAACCACTTACCTGTGTTTCTGGTTCAATATGATCGTTTCTCGCTAAGAAACAGCTAAAAAGCGAATTTCTGTGAAAACACTGTTTCACCTTCTGATTTTTTTAAGGCAAGCTATTGAAAACGTCAGAAAATTGAAGGAGGGATTCTATATAGTTGATTTGAGTGACTCCTTTCATTATTGGGCTCACCAAACAACTTACCTGTGTTTCAGGTTCAATATGATCGTTTCTCGCTAAGAAACAGCTAAAAAGCGGATTTCTGTGAAAACACTGTTTTACCTTCTGATTTTTTAAGGCAAGCTATTGAAAACGTCAGAAAATTGAAGGAGGGAGTCTATATAAATGATTTGATTGACTCCTTTCATTATTGGACTCACCAAACGACCTACCTGTGTTTCAGGTTCAAAATGATCGTTTCTTGGTAAGAAACAGCTAAAAAGCGGATTTCTGTGAAAACACTGTTTTACCTTCTGATTTTTTAAGGCAAGCTATTGAAAACGTCAGAAAATTGAAGGAGGGAATCTATATAGTTGATTTGAGTGACTCCTTTCATTATTGGACTCACCAAACCACTTACCTGTGTTTCAGGTTCAAAATGATCGTTTCTCGCTAAGAAACCGCTAAAAAGCGGATTTCTGTGAAAACACTGTTTTACCTTCTGATTTTTTAAAGCAAGCTATTGAAAACGTCAGAAAATTGAAGGAGGGATTCTACAGTATATAGTTGATTTGAGTGACTCCTTTCATTATTGGACTCACCAAACCACTTACCTGTGTTTCAGCTTCAAAATGATCGTTTCTCGCTAAGAAACAGCTAAAATGTGGATTTCTGTGAAAACACTGTTTTACCTTCTCATTTTTTAAGGCAAGCTATTGAAAACGTCAGAAAATTGAAGGAGGGAGTCTATATAGTTGATTTGAGTGACTCCTTTCATTATTGGACTCACCAAACCACTTACCTGTGTTTCAGGTTCAAAATTATCGTTTCTCGCGAAGAAACAGCTAAAAAGCGGATTTCTGCGAAAACACTGTTTTACCTTCTGATTTTTTAAGGCAAGCTATTGAAAACGTCAGAAAATTGAAGGAAGGAGTCTATATAGTTGATTTGAGTGACTCCTTTCATTATTGGGCTCACCAAACCACTTACCTGTGTTTCAGGTTCAATATGATCGTTTCTCGCTAAGAAACAGCTAAAAAGCGAATTTCTGTGAAAACACTGTTTCACCTTCTGATTTTTTTAAGGCAAGCTATTGAAAACGTCAGAAAATTGAAGGAGGGAGTCTATTTAGTTGATTTGAGTGACTCCTTTCATTATTGGACTCACCAAACCACTTACCTGTGTTTCAGGTTCAATATGATCGTTTCTCGCTAAGAAACAGCTAAAAAGCGGATTTCTGTAAAAACACTGTTTTACCTTCTGATTTTTTAAGGCAAGCTATTGAAAACGTCAGAAAATTGAAGGAGGGAGTCTATATAGTTGATTTGAGTGACTCCTTTCATTATTGGGCTCACCAAACCACTTACCTGTGTTTCAGGTTCAATATGATCGTTTCTCGCGAAGAAACAGCTAAAAAGCGAATTTCTGTGAAAACACTGTTTTACCTTCTGATTTTTTTAAGGCAAGCTATTGAAAACGTCAGAAAATTGAAGGAGGGAGTCTATATAAATGATTTGATGGACTCCTTTCATTATTGGACTCACCAAACCACCTACCTGTGTTTCTGGTTCAATATGATCGTTTCTCGCTAAGAAACAGCTAAAAAGCGAATTTCTGTGAAAACACTGTTTCACCTTCTGATTTTTTTAAGGCAAGCTATTTAAAACGTCAGAAAATTGAAGGAGGGAGTCTATATAAATGATTTGATGGACTCCTTTCATTATTGGACTCACCAAACCACTTACCTGTGTTTCAGGTTCAATATGATCGTTTCTCGCTAAGAAACAGCTAAAAAGCGGATTTCGGTGAAAACACTGTTTTACCTTCTGATTTTTTAAGGCAAGCTATTGAAAACGTCAGAAAATTGAAGGAGGGAGTCTATTTAGTTGATTTGAGTGACTCCTTTCATTATTGGACTCACCAAACCACTTACCTGTGTTTCAGGTTCAAAATGATCGTTTCTCGCTAAGAAACAGCTAAAATGTGGATTTCTGTGAAAACACTGTTTTACCTTCTGATTTTTTAAGGCAAGCTATTGAAAACGTCAGAAAATTGAAGGAGGGATTCTACAGTATATAGTTGATTTGAGTGACTCCTTTCATTATTGGACTCACCAAACCACTTACCTGTGTTTCAGGTTCAATATGATCGTTTCTCGCTAAGAAACAGCTAAAAAGCGGATTTCTGTAAAAACACTTTTTTACCTTCTGATTTTTTAAGGCAAGCTATTGAAAACGTCAGAAAATTGAAGGAGGGATTCTACAGTATATAGTTGATTTGAGTGACTCCTTTCATTATTGGACTCACCAAACCACTTACCTGTGTTTCAGGTTCAAAATTATCGTTTCTCGCGAAGAAACAGCTAAAAAGCGGATTTCTGCGAAAACACTGTTTTACCTTCTGATTTTTTAAGGCAAGCTATTGAAAACGTCAGAAAATTGAAGGAAGGAGTCTATATAGTTGATTTGAGTGACTCCTTTCATTATTGGGCTCACCAAACCACTTACCTGTGTTTCTGGTTCAATATGATCGTTTCTCGCTAAGAAACAGCTAAAAAGCGAATTTCTGTGAAAACACTGTTTCACCTTCTGATTTTTTTAAGGCAAGCTATTTAAAACGTCAGAAAATTGAAGGAGGGAGTCTATATAAATGATTTGATGGACTCCTTTCATTATTGGACTCACCAAACCACTTACCTGTGTTTCAGGTTCAATATGATCGTTTCTCGCTAAGAAACAGCTAAAAAGCGGATTTCGGTGAAAACACTGTTTTACCTTCTGATTTTTTAAGGCAAGCTATTGAAAACGTCAGAAAATTGAAGGAGGGAGTCTATTTAGTTGATTTGAGTGACTCCTTTCATTATTGGACTCACCAAACCACTTACCTGTGTTTCAGGTTCAAAATGATCGTTTCTCGCTAAGAAACAGCTAAAATGTGGATTTCTGTGAAAACACTGTTTTACCTTCTGATTTTTTAAGGCAAGCTATTGAAAACGTCAGAAAATTGAAGGAGGGATTCTACAGTATATAGTTGATTTGAGTGACTCCTTTCATTATTGGACTCACCAAACCACTTACCTGTGTTTCAGGTTCAATATGATCGTTTCTCGCTAAGAAACAGCTAAAAAGCGGATTTCTGTAAAAACACTTTTTTACCTTCTGATTTTTTAAGGCAAGCTATTGAAAACGTCAGAAAATTGAAGGAGGGAGTCTATATAGTTGATTTGAGTGACTCCTTTCATTATTGGGCTCACCAAACCACTTACCTGTGTTTCAGGTTCAATATGATCGTTTCTCGCTAAGAAACAGCTAAAAAGCGAATTTCTGTGAAAACACTGTTTCACCTTCTGATTTTTTTAAGGCAAGCTATTGAAAACGTCAGAAAATTGAAGGAGGGAGTCTATATAAATGATTTGATGGACTCCTTTCATTATTGGACTCACCAAACCACCTACCTGTGTTTCAGGTTCAAAATTATCGTTTCTTGGTAAGAAACAGCTAAAAAGTGGATTTCTGTGAAAACACTGTTTTACCTTCTGATTTTTTAAGGCAAGCTATTGAAAATGTCAGAAAATTGAAGGAGGGAGTCTATATAGTTGATTTGAGTGACTCCTTTCATTATTGGGCTCACCAAACCACTTACCTGTGTTTCAGGTTCAATATGATCGTTTCTCGCTAAGAAACAGCTAAAAAGCGAATTTCTGTGAAAACACTGTTTTACCTTCTGAGTTTTTAAGGCAAGCTATTGAAAATGTCAGAAAATTAAAGGAGGGAGTCTATATAGTTGATTTGAGTGACTCCTTTCATTATTTGACTCACCAAACCACTTACCTGTGTTTCAGCTTCAAAATGATCCATTCTCGCTAAGAAACAGCTAAAAAGTGGATTTCTGTGAAAACACTGTTTCACCTTCTGATTTTTTAAGGCAAGCTATTGAAAACGTCAGAAAATTGAAGGAGGGAGTCTATATAGTTGATTTGAGTGACTCCTTTCATTATTGGGCTCACCAAACCACTTACCTGTGTTTCAGGTTCAATATGATCGTTTCTCGCTAAGAAACAGCTAAAAAGCGGATTTCTGTGAAAACACTGTTTTACCTTCTG
Source organism: Cololabis saira (assembly GCF_033807715.1). NCBI lineage: Eukaryota > Metazoa > Chordata > Actinopteri > Beloniformes > Belonidae > Cololabis > Cololabis saira. The sequence continues at coordinate 48,249,572 of NC_084597.1, read as the reverse complement.
ATTTTTTAAGGCAAGCTATTGAAAACGTCAGAAAATTGAAGGAGGGAGTCTATATAAATGATTTGATTGACTCCTTTCATTATTGGACTCACCAAACCACCTACCTGTGTTTCAGGTTCAAAATGATCGTTTCTTGGTAAGAAACAGCTAAAAAGCGGATTTCTGTGAAAACACTGTTTTACCTTCTGATTTTTTAAGGCAAGCTATTGAAAACGTCAGAAAATTGAAGGAGGGAATCTATATAGTTGATTTGAGTGACTCCTTTCATTATTGGACTCACCAAACCACTTACCTGTGTTTCAGGTTCAAAATGATCGTTTCTCGCTAAGAAACCGCTAAAAAGCGGATTTCTGTGAAAACACTGTTTTACCTTCTGATTTTTTAAAGCAAGCTATTGAAAACGTCAGAAAATTGAAGGAGGGATTCTACAGTATATAGTTGATTTGAGTGACTCCTTTCATTATTGGACTCACCAAACCACTTACCTGTGTTTCAGCTTCAAAATGATCGTTTCTCGCTAAGAAACAGCTAAAATGTGGATTTCTGTGAAAACACTGTTTTACCTTCTCATTTTTTAAGGCAAGCTATTGAAAACGTCAGAAAATTGAAGGAGGGAGTCTATATAGTTGATTTGAGTGACTCCTTTCATTATTGGACTCACCAAACCACTTACCTGTGTTTCAGGTTCAAAATTATCGTTTCTCGCGAAGAAACAGCTAAAAAGCGGATTTCTGCGAAAACACTGTTTTACCTTCTGATTTTTTAAGGCAAGCTATTGAAAACGTCAGAAAATTGAAGGAAGGAGTCTATATAGTTGATTTGAGTGACTCCTTTCATTATTGGGCTCACCAAACCACTTACCTGTGTTTCTGGTTCAATATGATCGTTTCTCGCTAAGAAACAGCTAAAATGTGGATTTCTGTGAAAACACTGTTTTACCTTCTGATTTTTTAAGGCAAGCTATTGAAAACGTCAGAAAATTGAAGGAGGAATTCTACAGTATATAGTTGATTTGAGTGACTCCTTTCATTATTAGACTCACCAAACCACTTACCTGTGTTTCAGGTTCAAAATGATCGTTTCTCGCGAAGAAACAGCTAAAAAGCGGATTTCTGTGAAAACACTGTTTTACCTTCTGATTTTTTAAGGCAAACTATTGAAAACGTCAGAAAATTGAAGGAGGGAGTCTATATAGTTGATTTGAGTGACTCCTTTCATTATTGGGCTCACCAAACCACTTACCTGAGTTTCAGGTTCAATATGATCGTTTCTCGCTAAGAAACAGTTAAAAAGCGAATTTCTGTGAAAACACTGTTTTACCTTCTGAGTTTTTAAGGCAAGCTATTGAAAACGTCAGAAAATTGAAGGAGGGAGTCTATATAAATGATTTGATGGACTCCTTTCATTATTGGACTCCTCAAACCACCTACCTGTGTTTCCGGTTCAAAATGATCGTTTCTCGCTAAGAAACAGCTAAAAAGCGGATTTCTGTGAAAACACTGTTTTACCTTCTGATTTTTTAAGGCAAGGACACAGCTGGTATAGCTTCACAACCTATAAACCTAACCCTAATCCACTCAGAAAAACATTTACACATAATTTAACGAATACAGATTATATTAAAAGCACATTTACTTAAGTATACATACAGTTTGAAAAGAAAAGGGATAGTTCTGTATAAAAATAAAATTTTTAATAAAAATTAAAATAACCTATTTACACAGAGACACACGTCAAGCACTGGAAATCTGCAACAAAAAACCACAAACAAAGCACGAAACCGGCACGGAGCCAACCAAAACAATAACAGCAATCGACCTAAATCTTGAGATCTGATCGCAGTCTGAGCTAAGCTATCGCTACCGCTACCTAAACCCAAAAACTAGAGAGCCAGCATGCAGGTGAACAAGCTAGTGTGTATGTCTATGTGTGTGTGTGTGTATGTATATGATCATGCGTGTGTGTGTGTGTGTGTGTGTGTGTGTGTGTGTGTAAATGCATGTGACTAAGTGACTATATGTGTGTGTGTGTGTATGTGTGTGTGTGTGTGTGTGTGTGTGTGTAATAAACCAAACAAAGCTCCACCTGAAGTGTATCTATAGTGGGGGAGGGGGGGGAGCAACCCCGCCACCCGCGAGACCAGAGGCCGACACGGAAGAGCCCGGAACCCAGGCCACCGGCAACCCCACAGAGGGGAGAAGTAGGAGGGAGGCAACCCACCGCCTGCGAGGCCCCCCCCCCCCCGGCGGCGGCCGAGGGGGCCCGCGAGCGGGGCCCCCACGCGCGGGAAGAAGCAGCCAGGGATCCCGCTGCGGCGGACCGCGACCCAGGCAATCCCCGGCCACCCGGTCCGGGCCGGACACGCGGCCAGGAGGCCCTCACCCTTCAGGCCAACGACCCCCACCCGGCAGGGGGCCAGCCTGCCCGGAGAGACAGAGCCGCCCCGGCCGCCGACGCGGGCAGGCGCACCCGTCCCCCACGAAAGTGGCCCTCCAAGACCAGAGGGTCCCCCCGCCGCAGAGGCAGCGGGGGGGGACCGGAGACGGGCCCGGAGAGAGGGAACCCCCCAACAAGGCGACACCCGTGCAGGCCCGACAACGGAGGGCCCCAGACCCAGGCATCCCATTCATTCATCCATTCACCTATCCGATACCTATACTAATAATAATATAATATACTATACATAATAATAATACTAATAATAATAATAATAATAATACTAATAATAATAATACTAATAATAATAATAACCATCTTTGTATAATATAATATTCATAAATTATTAAGTTTTGATGTCCTGCCAATGGAGGCTCAAATCCTCCATGGCAGGACCCTTCCATACCGCACCGACACAGACATACAATCACGCACCGTTTCCCCCTCCCCGGGGGGGTCCAGCACCGCCAGAAGGCACCCCAGGCTGCACGGCGGGCCCCGCCAGGCCCGGGTAACCCGACCCACCTGTCCCAGGCCAGTGAGGGAACGCGGGTGATGTGGGACCCCCTGGTGTTGAGTGCGCGTGATTAATGCCATAAAAACAGGGAGGGGGGAGGGCCAAGTATCGATTGACACCGACCCCCCCCCCCTCCCGAACTACGTGTCCTTGTCAAATGTATTTATTAAGGGTTGAATGTGCAGTGTCTATTTTGCTGTTAAAACCGTGAGGCGGGGAGTGCCGGGCCACGCGGGACGGTGCCCCCCACGACCCGGACCCCCCGCCCTTCGCCTATGTACGTATGAATCGTGTAGGGGGGGAAAGAGGGGGAGCGGAGGCCGAAGCCAGGAAGCAGGACCAGCAAAGCCGGCCCTGGTAAGACACCCGCGTCCCCCCACCGGCCGTCCAGTAGACGGGGGCCGGCCCTCCGAGCCGGGCCAGGGCCCCACCGTACCTCCACGGGCGCCGGAGCCCCCAGACGGAGGGGGAAACGGTCCAACATCCTCCCATTCATACTGACAACATAAGACATAGATACCTGGGAATGGTGCCACCCCGCCGCCGGGCCCGCCCGTGCACCCCCCGGTCAGGGGAGGCCCGCTCCCCGGACCCGGCCCCACCCCCCCCCGAGGCCACCCCGGCGGACACCCCAAGGGTCACGGCCACATCCGGCCACATCCGCAGGGGCACTTGGCCCCCGCCCAGCGACGGAGGACCAAGGCAGCAATGCCCCCCCAGCGCAGACAGCCACCCCCCACCCAGGCAGGGCCGGGCCCTCCGGGTGGGACCCCCACGTCCACGGCCCAGCCCCCCCCGGGAGGCCCGAAGACGCCCTAGCCACAGCCCCCCGCCCATCTCCCAGGTGACCTAATATACATACCGTGGGGCACACTGGGATTCTGTGGTTGATCCATGTGGATAAATCCTCACAAATCTCCTTCCAGAACCTCTGTACCGGTGTACAGAACCATAAAGCATGCATATAATTATCTGGGGTGTTCTCTGTGCACTGTGAACAGATATTAGAGGTGACAAAGCCCATCTGGAACATCCTTTGTCCAGTATAATGTATTCTATGAAGAACTTTGTACTGTATAAGTTGTAGGTTTGGGTTTTTAGTCATAGTAAACGTATTTAAGCATATTTGTGACCAAGAAAACTGGTCGGTATTAAGAGAGAGATCCGCCTCCCACTTAGAGATCGGGAGAGAGACTGAATCGTCCAGTTTAGACACTAACCTGTAGAGTTTTGATAACAACTTTAAAGTGCTTAGATTCAATAAATCTATTATCTTAGCCGGAAGTTGTAAATCTAATTGGCTAATTTTGTATGTTTTATTTATTATTGCCTTAAGTTGTTGATACTCTAAAAATGTATTCCTGCTAACTCCGTATTGAACAATAAGTGTATTGAAAGGTACAAACTGTCCTCCTACAATTACGTGCTGTAAGTACCGTATTCCTTGATCTCTCCATTGAACGAAGTTAACCATCTTTTTATAATTTTTCACGATGTCTGGGTTGTTCCATATGGGTGTACGGTCACATGGAAAAAGTGAAATTTTAGCTATTTTAAGAAATTCCCACCAAGCTGATAAAGTTGTGCTAATATTAATGCTTTTGAAACATTGATGACGTTTGATACTTTGACTAATAAATGGTAACTCTGAGATTTCTAGTTCATTACAAAACACTTGCTCTGAGTCCAGCCATTGACTATCTAAAGGATGATCTTTTGACCATTTTACAATATACTGTAACTTACTGGCTATGAAGTAATACTGAAAATTAGGTAATTCTAAACCTCCATATTCTTTGGATTTTTGCAATGTCTCTAAACTAATACGTGGAGTTTTATTTTTCCACAGAAATTTTGATACATATGAGTCCAACGATTTAAACCAGGAAAGAGGGGGTTTGCATGGTATCATTGAGAAAAAATAATTTACTTTTGGTAAAACCATCATTTTAATGGTGGCTATTCTACCCATGAGCGAAATGGGGAGAGAGCTCCATCTGGAAAGATCATCTTCTATTTTCTTTATAAGCTGAACATGATTTAATTTTATTAACTCTGACAGCCTAGGGGAGATGTTTATGCCTAAATATCTAATGTTCCCTGATTGTAATTGAGTATTTGTTATATTCCTAAAATTGCAGTTAACACACAAAACAGTGGATTTAGACCAATTAATAGAATAATCAGACAGAGATGAAAATCCCTCTATAAGTGCAATTGTCTGTGATAGTGAAGATCGTGAGTTCTGGAGGAAGAGGAGTACGTCATCCGCATAAAGACTTATTTTGTGCTCTAATATTTTACATTGTATACCTTTAATATTTTGATTTTGTCTAATAGCTGCTGCTAACGGTTCAATAAATATAGCAAATAATGAGGGAGAGAGAGGGCAACCCTGTCTAGTGCCTCTTTGCAAGGTAAAACTTGTAGAGATTTGATCATTTGTCCTTACACGTGCCTTGGGAGAGCTGTATAATATTTTTATCCAGTCAATGAAAGATTCGCCAAATCCAAATTTATGCCAAGTTGCCAATAGAAACTTTCAATTTACCTTATCAAATGCTTTTTCCGCGTCTAAGGATATAATAGTAGTCTCCTGTTTATTGATACTCGAATAGTCTATAATATTTAATAATCTGCGAATATTAGTAGACGAATGTCTACCTTTAATGAAGCCTGTTTGATCCGGATGTATAATAGAAGGGGTGACTCTTTTCAGACGTTCAGTAATGGCCTTGCTAATTATTTTAAGGTCTACATTTATCAATGAAATTGGGCGGTAGCTCGATGGGAGCAAGGGATCCTTGTCCGGTTTTAATAAAAGACTAATATTAGCAGAGTTCATATTTAAGGGTAAGCTTTTATTCTCCCTAGCATTTAGAATCATTTTATAAAATGTTGGTGCTAATATGCTCCAGAATTCCTTGTAAAATTCAGCTGGGAAACCATCTGGGCCCGGAGCTTTATTATTGGGCATATGTTGAAGGGCTTCATGGAGTTCTCCTATTGAGAGCGGTGAGTCTAAATTTGTAACCTGTTCCTGATGTAACTTCGGCAGATTAATGTCTCCAAGAAACTCATTAATGGATTGATCAGATGGTTCAATTTGTGACGAGTATAATTTATAGTAAAAGTCTCTAAAGACTGAATTTATTAAACAGGGGTCATGTGTAACTCCCCCTGACTGGTCCTTAATGGATGTTATGGTTGTTTTTTCTTTGTTTATTTTTAATTGATTGGCTAAGTATTTTCCCGATCTGTTAGCATGTGCAAAGTTTTCCAGGCGAAGCCTTTGTACTAGAAACTGTGTTTTTGCGTCAATTATTTTATTTAATTCTATTTTAGTTTTCCTTATTCTGTTAAGGATACGTTCGTCTGCAGAGGTCTGGAAGGCCTCCTCTAGCGTCTTTATTTCACATTCTAATTATTTTGTTTTTAAGTTGTCTTTTTTTTTCTTATTTGAAGAAAAGGAAATTATTTTGCCTCGCATTACTGCTTTTCCTGCTTCCCATAGAACGCTCGCTGATATTTCCGGCTGGTCGTTATTTTGTAAAAATATATCCCATTCTTTCTTAAAAAAATTAATAAAGTCGGGGTCTTTGAGCAATGATGTATTAAATCTCCAAACTTTGGAGGATGATACGCTCCCCCTCTTCCCCAGAGTGAAAGAAACAGGTGCGTGATCGCTCATAATGATTGGGTGAATTTGTGATTCTGAGATATCTCTCATCAGAGAGCTACTGACTAAAAAATAATCTAACCTAGAATATGAGTGATGAACGGCTGAGAAAAAAGTGTAGTTCCTAAGGGTTGGGTGTAAAGAGCGCCATGTATTGCAAAGACCCAGATCATTCATGTATTGCTTAACAATACTTGCTGACTGCCAACTCCTGTGTCCGCCTGCATTACTGAGCCTGTCCACTCCAGGGTCCAGAACCAAGTTGAAGTCTCCTCCGATGATGACTGTGTTGTCTAGGTGAGCAGAAAGTGAGGTGAAAAAAGAGTGAAAAAACGAGGAGTCATCAACATTTGGACCATATACATTAGAAATACATAAATTCAAGCTTTGAATTTGCAAGACTAAAATTAAATATCTACCCTCTGAGTCAATGCGAGTGTCCTTTACGGTGAAATTTACTCTTTTATTAATGAGAATTGCTACCCCTCTTTGTCTGGAGTTGTAACAGGCGGAGAAAACATGCGGAAATTGTGCCGTGGCCAATGCATCTACTGAAGCTTTAACTAAATGAGTTTCTTGCAGTAGGACAATGTCTGCCTGCAGAGTTTGTATCTGGTTAAGAAGTTTTAATCTCTTTGCCGTGTTCCCGGCTCCGTTTACGTTCCAGGTGACAAACTTTAATTTATCCATAATCCAATCATTGAAAGTAACATTATATGTAAGTGGTAATGTTGCATGAAAAGCTGTTGTATGTGTGTGTGCCATGTTATTCTAGATGTGTGAAATGTGTGTTTGTACCAATTTACCAAACCGGGAAAGAAAGTGCAGCAGAGTGGGACATAGAGGGAAAAAAGAAAAAGAAAGGGGAAAGGGAGTGAGGTAGGGGGGAGGGAGATAATTCTAAACATGATAGAAAAAAAAATAGAGAAAATAAAAAAAAGAGAGAGAAAGGCAATCACCAGTGTGAGCCTATAACTTACCGAGACTAGCAGAGCAAGAATTATTATTAATACATTAATATATACCGAGAATATTTTATGAAACTATATCTAATCTAATCACCAAGTGTTTATGTAACTATATCTAACCTAATCACCAGTTAGTAAGAAAGAAAGAGAGGAAAAGAAAGTAAATTTTGTACTCATCCTTTTTAGAAGAGCCAGGGCGTGATGTTGGAGTCGCGGTACAATTGTCCGTTCACGTACAGCTTGTCCACGGTGATGACAGCACGAGATCCCTCCGTCATGAACCTCCTCCGGACCGGGAAGAGGACTCGGCGACGGTCCAGGATCTCCCGGGGGAACTGGTCGTTCACGGAGAACGGCAGTCCGCGCAGCTGTGGCCCCTGTCTCCGAACCTGCTCTTTGTGTTTGTAGTGTTCGAATTTAGCCACAATGGGCCTGGGTCTCTGGGCTTCGGGTCTTCTTCCTCCTAGGCGATGGACGCGGTGAAACGTGATGGAGTTCGCCAGGTCTTCTGGAAGCTTCAGGTGGTTCCGGATGAAATCCTGGACGGATTGTTCAGGATCTTCATCAGGTTTCTCCGGGATCCCTGAGAACACCAGGTTGTCCCTCATGGAACGAGCTTGAAGGTCTAAAACGGCCTCCTTTAAAGATTTATTCTCATTTTGGAGTCGGCTAAAACCCTCTGACATGGCTTTCATCGATTTCTTCAGATTGGTGTTTTCAGCCATCAATTTTTCCACCTGCTGGTTACCGTATTCCACCGCTTCTCTTAATGATTGGAATTCCTTGTGCAGGACTTCCACCAGGGATAAACGGGAGTCATGGGAGGCCAAGCGGGTGTCAATGGACCTCAGAATGTCCTCGGTGGTATTTCCTGGAGGAGAGATTGCTCCAGGGGAATCCTCAGGACGGGAACGCTTCGGCGTGGAGGACACGCCGGAGGACGCGCCCCCAGACTTCTTCACCATGACAAATCTCTCAAAATACTCGTCTATAGATGCGTCTAAAGATTTGCTTTGCTCCAGGTTGGGTTCGGAACTATATAATCTAACTATAAACTACCCTTTCGTTATTTTAAACTGAGTATATAATCGTTTTTAAAGCATTTATTGAAAACGAAAGTATTACCTCGCCATGTTGGATTCTGCTGCCTCGTTCTCGCGATACTACCACATCTCGTGGTGCGTTCGCTGCTGCTGGGAATCTTCGCTGCTGCTGGGAAATCCGCTGCTCGCTGCTTTTTTTTTTATTGCACGTGATTGGTTACTATAAGACTCTATTAGTTATGGGAGTTCATCAGAGCAACCGCTTGGGGGAAGAAACTGTCCCTGTGTCTCGAAGTTCTGGCGCACAGAGCTCTGTAGCGCCGTCCAGAGGGGAGGAGTTGGAATAGACTGTGTCCCGGGTGTGAGGGGTCAGCAGAGATTCGACCTGCCCGTTTCCTGGTCCTGGACCGGTACAGGTCGTCGATAGATGGGAGGTTAGTCCCAACTATCCTCTCTGCAGACCTGATTGTCCGCTGCAGTCTGTGCTTGTCTAGTTTGGTGGCTGATCCAAACCAGACAGTGATGGAAGAGCAGAGAACAGACTGGATGATGGCAGAGTAAAAGGTGATCAACAGCTGCTGTGGCAGGTTAAACTTCCTGGATTGACGCAGGAAGTACAACCTCTGCTGAGCTTCTTCCGGACGGAGTTGATGTGGGTGGACCACTTCAGGTCCCGGGAGATTGTGGACCCCAGGAACCTGAAAGAGTCTGTGGTGGAGACAGTGCTGTTGAGGATGGTGAGGGGGGGGAGTGGCGGTGGGTTTTTCCTGAAGTCCACTGTCATCTCCACAGTCTTGAACGGGTTCAGCTCCAGGTGGTTCTGACTGCACCAGTGGACCAGCTGTTCCACCTCCCGTCTGTACGCGGACTCGTCACCCTCCCAGATCAGGCCGATGACGGTGGTGTCGTCTGCGTACTTCAGGAGCTTCACAGACAAGTCCCCTGAGGTGCAGTCGTGCAATCCTTCATTTATGCAATATTATGATATCAAGATTATACATATAGACCTTGTAGTGGCATGTAATTTAGGGTTAACCAGAAGCCTAGGGATTAAGGGCCTGATTTACTAAAGGTTTGCGTGCGTAAAAACGTGTGCAAACTTGACATCACCCGCAAACCAATGTGCAAGCTGATCTACTAACAGCGTGCAAAGAGGACTGCGCCTCTCAAATGAGCAAAATAGCACACGCTATTCATTTAGTACTTTTGCCCTGATGAATAATCAATATGGGGCGTACCCGCCAGAAATCGCTAAATACTGGGAGGGGAAAATGCAAATATGTCCATTTACCACGCGCAATGAGATTTACCAAGCCTGAAAGTTTTTGCGGGTATTGTGATTGCGTCTGTATTTAATACGTTCGAAAGGAAGGTGCTAATCTGCCCAGCATTACGCAGGGATGCTTGTTGGTGCCTGATTTGAGGACTGGGGTGGGGATGGCTCAACTTGTGGTGAGGATTCTCCACATGCAAAAGGAGAAATATTTTATTTGAATGTTAAATCGAGTATTATTCAGCAAAAGGTTGCCACAGGAGGCACATTCATTTTTTTATTTGTGATAATAAATAAATCACGTGTTTTCATGGAGAAAAAAGTGTTTCTTATTGTGCGCCTATTCTGCAGTTGTCATACCCCGGCAGGTGTGCCGTATTCAGCACCCCTGCCGTGAAAAGCACCCCCTCGTCGACATATATTACCCACAGATCTCTTATTCACAAGTAAATTCCAAAAAGGACTAAATGCTCATGTTTAATTTACTACATACACACAATGATAAAAATCATATTCTAATTCCGTGTCACGTTCTGTTTAGCGTCCAGTTTTGTGTTAATGATTCATGTTTAAATGTGCTCATGGATTCCACAATAGTCATACTTTCCCCAAATCACAGTCACAGATAACAAAAATCGGGTAAATGGTTATTGATGTCATTAATTAATAGCCTGCTTACTGTGTTGTCTTCCATAATATTTGTAAATATATATAATATAAACTCCTAAGTATGTGTTTGTGTGAGTGTGTATATATATTGAAGTGTCAGTGTGTTGTTTTTATTCTTGGTCTACTTATCATTGAATATACGAGGGGGTGCTTTTCACGGCAGGGGTGCTTTTTCAGTGCACACGCAATTTAGTACTCTTTATTTAGGATCTTAGTAAATCGGGCACCAAGAGGTTAAAGAGCTGTAGTTACTTTGCACTTTAATCCCAAACCTATGAGCATCTTATTAATGGTGATGCATTATTCTCTTGCCCACAGTATAAAGTATAGAAGGTATAGAAAAAGTAGCTCTGATTCAAGCATTTACAAAATGAAAATGCTGCTTATACATTAGTGGATCTGAAATCTCAATGAAATTATATCATTTCAATTAACATTGTTATTTAATAACATAACAATTAGAGTTGGGATGTTTTTACAATATGTTCTTTTGCTTAAATAAATCATCTGAGTACTCCATCAATCAATGTCAATGTGTTTGGTTGCTAAGTGTTGTGCAGATACGTATACGTATAATATTAAGTATAATAATAGTATTATATAATATTAATATTATAATATTCGTATTTAATAATATTATATAATGTCATCTTGTTTCGGCCAGAATAAACGGGAAAGAGCGGCGCGGAGGTGCTACTGCTGCTGTGACAGGTTACCATGGTAACACCCCCCCACCCACCCCCAGCCCCACCCCCCACCGCAGGAATTAACGTGTGCGTACGTCCGAATTAATGCACACTACTGATATTCACTCAAAAGTGTGCCGAATTTAAGTATACTTTTTAGTATATACGTTTATGGCATTTTGGACACACCGTATCTTGAAATAACAAGATAGAGTATATAAAATACACATTTCTCGCTATAAGCCTTAATAAGATGCATTTTAATGCCAAACTACCTTGAAAAATATTGCATTTTCAAATTTCACATCATTCCTCGGCTACACAAACAAGGGATAACTGAAACAAATGGCTGGTAACTACTAGCAGGTTAATATCCCCCCACTGGCCATACTTATGGGACTAAATAACGCCTCATTCAATGGGCTGATAACAGTCAACGGCCCACGAACGCAAGAGTACCTGGCTGCAGGCAAAGATGGCCGACAAGGGCGCGGCCATACTTCCATCCATACCGGAAGTCCATACCGGAAGTTGGTCTTCTTCGTGTATATTATTTTTTTTATTTATTTATTTTTTAAATTTAACATTTGCAAACAGTACAACGATAACAAAAAAACTTCACATTATGCAATTTCACGTTGAATTATAACATATAAAGAGTATTACTCAAATAAAAAACAAAACCAATGCATACCGGAAGTCCTTACCGGAAGTCCATACCGGAAGTTGGTCTTTTTTTCTTTTCACACTTCTTTATTTCAAATTGTCAACAGTACATTATAAAACAAACAAAACATACATAGAAACAGTTGATGCCAGGGGATTAGTCACAGACAGAAATTATAGATCAGTTCAAAAAAATGCTATACCTAGCACATTGATGTGATGTGTACTATGTACACATTACATAGTACACATCAGTGGTTTGGATGGCTCTATTTTTAGAATATTGGATTGTTGCAATGTATTGTTTGAATTCATTTTTAAAGGCCGGGAAAGATGGTATGTGATTAGAGAATTTCGATTTGTGAATATGAAATTTTGCAAGCAACAAAATTAAATTGATGATGTAAAATTGATTTGCTTTGCTAGAGGTGTAAGAAAAGAATCCAAACAATACATTTTCATATGAGAGGGAGTCAATATGATGTGAAATTAGTGAACAGATATCTTGCCAAAAAATACATGAGATGGGACAAGACCAAAATAAATGACATAAGTCTTCTGCAGACAGTTTACAAAATGAGCCGACCATATCAATGTCCTTTTTGTATCTTTGGAGAAATACCTTGCAAGGATAAAAACGATGAATCCTTTTCAGAGTCACTTCTTTAAGCTTATTTATAATCAGATATTTAGAGGGCAAACCAGAGCCGGATTAACGCAAAGGCAAACTAGGCATGTGCCTAGGGCCCGATTTTTTTGTCTGCACACATATTAATGGTTGATAACATGCCGGTAAAAACGTAAGGCATAGGCTATATATATGTGCATTATTACTATATTTAGTATACATACATATATATATATATATGCATACATACGCACAGGGATGTGCGAACCGTGCAACCGCACGGGGCCTCGCGCCCCAAGGGGCCTGGCGCTATGGGCCGTTTTTTTTCCCCCAATTTTTTTTTTTTTCCGTTTTTTTTTTCCTTTTTTCCCTTATAAATATCAACAGTCACGTTCAATTACAGACCTAAATGTGTACTAGTCTGTGCATATCAATAAATATATGTGCAATGATGACGCGTGTCTGTTGTTCAATACAACTGATCAGACCAAGCGCGGACACAAGCTAGTCTGATCCAGACGGGTGGATTTGGAACAAACTGTCACACAATGTCGAGAGAACGAGACAGATTCAGGAAATTTCAATTCAATTCAATTAAATTCAATTTTATTTATATAGCGTCTAATAAAACAGATGTTGTCTCTAGACGCTTTCCAGAGATCCAGAACATGAACATGAACATGAACATAAACATAAACATAAACCCCCGAGCAATTATTATATAAACAATTTCCATGAAAAAAGAAAAAAACGAAAGAAAATGGAAGAGTTTAATGCCTTTAAGGCACGTTTGATAAATTTGTTACAAAAATCACCGATCCGCCCGGGTCTCAAGCAGCCGCGGGGCCCCGCGTCGAGGCAAGAGATGATGATGATGAGGCAGGGGAAGGTATCCAGTATTTTGCTAATTGGAGAGTTAAAATTGCGCATATAGACATCCGATCCGACCTGAAAAACCCAAAGATTTTGGGGCCCCCCTGACCATTTCACACAGGGCCTCGCAAATCTCCCAAACGGCTCTGCATACGCATACACATACACACATACAGACATACATACTACAGCACACTTTGTCTTACTGCAAATTTTATTGGTCTTTGTAGATTTGACTTCTTATTTAACTATTCAATTTAATCAACACATTTAATTAAGATTTTCTGCAAAATGCTCACAATCGATAAGATAAGGATAATTTAATAGCATTTAATAGAGCGTTGTAATAACATATAAATAATAAAAATCTAAAAATAGTCTGATAGACTGTTTAATATACAACACATGACTTATTTTGGAATACAAAGAACCAACTTGACTATGACTATGCTATGTAAAATGTGAATTAAGTTTTATTAGTAACTTTGGTAAGTTTAAGATTTCATAAATAACATCGAAGGAGGGGGGCCCAAAAATCACAGTCTGCCTAGTGTAGTCCATTTATTTAATCCGGCTCTGGGGCAAACACCATATTTTCTTCCAGTTCAGATCTGAAGTGAAGTTATTCCAGTAAGATAATACATTTGGAACAGAGACTACTTCTCTTTGAAATAAGGCACGTATATCACGGTTGTTATTGCTCTTTTTAGAGGAGAAACATATCTGACCAACACTAGTAACAGCAGGGTTCAATGGCAGTAAAGTCAGTTCAAATGAATTCCTAAGAAGCATTATGACACCAGAAGGTATAGCATCAAAAACTAAAGCGTATTCCTTTGGTGGTATAGGAATACTTGTCAACTGGAAGTTGGTCTTCTTCGTGTATATTATTCTAATATGACGGAGGTAGTTTACAAGCGGCCATGAAACGAAAATTATAAAACATTATTATAAAACGTTATATAACATTTTTATATATATATATATATATATATATATATATATATATATATATATATATATATATATATATATATATATTATTTTATTTATATATTAATAGTTTATTAAATGTACTTACTAAAGATGCAAAAAAAAAATATATATATATATATATATATTTATATATATACACACACACAGTATATATAACATTACACTATCGTGCTAAGAACTTGACTTGGAGTTCTTTTTTGGAATCAACTTTTTATTCTCCAAATATAAAATAGAAAAACAAAAATACAAAGAAAAAAGATCAAAAACAAGGGAAAAGCATGAACAACAATGAGGAGGAACAAATTAAACTAAACATAACAATGAAATAATAATGAACAATGACTGTGGGATCAGCATCAGACTCCAACTGGCCATCTTGATCTCTGGGGGGGTCAGACTTAAAAAAGGCTCCCACTGGCCATCATGATCTCAGCCTTCAGTCTGGTCATGCCTTCTCCTTCCAGGATTTTGATCATTAACTGAAAAACAGTTAAATGATCCAATCATACTCTAACGTGTGCACTGTTTTGGTTTTATGTTTTCCAAAGGAATAAAATATTGACCACCTTCCATTTCCCAAGGAAGCTCTATTGACCATCTTACCTCTGGTAGCATCACATCAGAGACAAAATCCAGCAGTCTAATCTCCCCTCTCTGTATTCTTGCTCCTATACCTGTGACCTCCTCAATCACCCTCAGTAGCACAAAGATCTATTGAAAATAAAAGTACAAATCAATAAATTCATCTTTTATATGTTATATATCTGTGAACACACGTATACATGACTGATGGCATTTTCATTTACCCGTTGGTCACTCAAATTCAGCGTCCTTAGCTTTAAGTGCTATATATATATATATATAATGTGTGTGTTTTATCATTTTCGAATCGCTGTAAACTAGTGTATTGTAAACTACCTCCGTAGGCTATACTGTATATATATATATATATATATATATATATATATACTGTATATACATATACATACATGTTTTTTTATTTTGTTATATATGTATATAAATAAGTTAAAAAAAGAAATATTGATTCAAACTGTACTTTTTTCTGAAACGATGACTCACTTATTCTGGCTGTGCCCCATTGTTCAAACTTTTTGGAGTGATATGTGTAATTTTGTGTTGGAAAGAATTGATATTAATTTTAATTTATTTTGGAAGGATGTGTTGTTTGGTGTTTTTGACCATGTAACAATTAGAACAAAGCCAAAAGAAACAGTTATTATTAATTTGTTGATTATCCTCGCAAAATTCCACATCCACAAATCCAAATTCTTATGCAAAAAACCCTCTTTTTTTCTTTTCATTGTGAATTAAAACAGTATCTGGACTCTATTAAGTTTTCTACTAATTCAAAATCAATCAAAACCATAAGTGTATGTAAATGTTTTGGCTTTCTGTTATAATTTCATACCCCCTGGTTGGTTATAATGTGTTGTGCTTTTTGTTTTGTTTTTTATTTGAGTAATACTCTTTATATGTTATAATTCAACGTGAATTTGCATAATGTGAAGTTTTGTTATCATTGTACTGTTTTCAAATGTTAAATAAAAAAAAAATTTGAATTGAATTAATAATATAATGAATTGAATAATATACACGAAGAAGACCAACTTCCGGTATGGACTTCCGGTATGGATGGAAGTATGGCCGCGCCCTTGTCGGCCATTTTGCCTGCAGCCAGGTCCCTCTCCACGAACGGGGCATCTGTCACGTGTCCAGGATCCCCCTCGCCACTATGACGTAGAGGGGAATCCCAGGGAATTCCCCGTGTCAAACGTCCCCCATATAATTAATAATAATGTAATAATCCTAGCTGCTGCCGGTTGTCAGGCCAGCGCCGTTGTTCTGGCAGCTACAGTCTACAGTGTAAAGCGCTTTGCGGCTGTAGGAGTACAGCTGGAAAGCGCGATATTTTGTAAGCCATACATACCTACAGCGGGACGACGGCTACTAGTCCTCTATTTACGTTTTTTAAATATATATATACATCTCCCAAAAATGTCAGATAACTAGTACAGTCACAGAATATATGGGAATTATAAACGCAGCAGGCAATGCATTAAACTAAAAATATATTTTTAAAAAGGCTGCTGTCGTTTGTTGGTGCCCAATTCCATCCCCATTTCACTCTGGCCAAATCCGAAGTGGAAAAATGCTTCTTAATAACTGATAAACCATGCATGATACTCACTGAACAGAGATTGTGGGGAAAAAAGGCATGTTTCTCGCAAATCAAACCACACTTTTAAATGGAAATATATGCATTTTTAAAAAAAGAGGAATGAGGAAACCGCTTGCGGGCTCTGAGCGTCAAATATAGCCGCAGACAGAATTACATTGGAGTCAATAAGAGCCTATTGCGTCTGAAAGAGACGCAGAAGGGGTACCTTTTGCGTCAGTAGGTGTCGCCAAAGGTTCGTGACCGTTCGTCGGATTTCCACGCATTCGTGTGGATAACCACCAATAAGCTGCCAGTCTGCAAGGGCTATCATGCCAAACTGTCAACTAGGGATGTGTAGCAACTCAAAAAAACATATTAGAAATTGCCCACCTGTTTGATTGCAATTGGTCAATTTTGGGCTCTTGGCTCATGGCCTATACCACTGATGGGTGGAAGAAAGATGCTTTTCTTTCCAATTAATTCCCCTTCGTTTTCCCTTTTTCATTTGTCCCTTTTCAAAGCTTTTCACTGGATTCATTTGTAGATGTGTATGTGTAACTATTGTACGGCGACCTTGAGTGCTCAGAAAGGCGCCTTCAAATAAAATGTATTATATTATTATTATGTTGGAATCACATTTTCAGATAACTTCTAAGTCTGAGAAAAAACAAAGAATCTCCTTATTAAAAGTTAAAAGACAGGTAAGTGTGTGATGCAGCCTGAGTAATACAGCGAGACCCAGTCTTTTTACACTCCCTCTACTATTAGAATAACTACCGTCACAACAAACCAGCTCTTCACATCTTGTTGCTGGTTTTCTCTCTTCTGCTACATTCAAAACTACATTTTATTCCTCCTACAGCGCCTCCACCTGGAGAAAACGATTAATTACAGCACTCACTGCAGCTTCACAAACTCAACTCATATTCATTTCACCATCTTGCTCCACACACTTGTTGCTTCTTTTTATTTCACTAATTAATTAAACCCGTTCAAATTTGATAATGTTCCTTTGACCATCCATACACCACATAATACATAACAACTATTTGGATCAAATTGGCACTATTTTACAGTCAGAATTAAACATGTTTTTGCAGCAGAATGACTGTTAAACTGCACATGGTGTCTGTTTCACAAAGTGGTTTATGCTTAACCTGAGCTCAGGGAAACACAAAGCGACATTTCTTCAACCCGGGCAAGAGTGCTCAGTTGAGTCTGTTTCAGAAAGTGAGCTAACTCATACTTGGGCCCAATCTCAATCCTCCTCCTACTTTTCTCCACTCGTCCTACTTTTCTCCACTCGTCCTACTTTTCTTCCCTACCCCCTAAAAAAGAAGGGGGAGATTTTAGGGCCCTTGAAATCTAGGGTATTTGGCCCAGGTGCCTGTCCCAATTCTCCTACTCCCCCTCGTTTTCATCCCTACCCTGATCAGGAAGCTGAGAGCCAAAAGCTGTTTTAATTTCAGCTGTAGCGCTGTTAATATGGCACTTTATTAAGTTTTAATATTTTTTCAGGCGTAAAAGTAACCATTAAGATCCCCAACCTGGGCTCAGTTTATCCAAATAACGCCTGTTAAGAAATTTGCCCCGAAGATTTCGGGATTTCTGCCTGACTGCCGGCTCCGGAGCTGATTATGGTTCCGTGTTAAATCGACGCAGAGCCTACGGTGTAGGTTACGCGGCGACGCGCACCGTATGCCGTACGCCGTACCCTTCGCCGTACCCTTCGCCATACCCTACGCCGTACCCTACGCCGTACCCTATGCCGTACCCTACACCGTAGGCTCTGCGTCGATTTAACGCGGAACCATAAAACAGCTCCGCTATCTTCACTTCTGCTTTATCTGAAAGTGTGTAAATTACCCAGATAACAGCTTTGTGGTTTCTGAAAACTATTATATCAGAAACATCCAAAACAAATCTGACGAGTCACAGGATTATTTCTCTCTATTTCCCACAAAAAAATGCTTGCTCCCTTGGTCACAATCTGAGACGAGTCTGCCTGTTTGCCCTCGGTCGGCGAGTCAAATCGACGCAGAGCCTACGGCGTAGGTTACGTAGCCTACGGCGTAGGTTATGTAGCCTACGGCGTAGGTTACGTAGGCAACGGCGTAGGTTACGTAACCTACGGGGTAGGTTACGTAGCCTACGGCGTAACCTAACAGCCTTTATTCCAGCGCGATCTTCGCGAACAACGGACAAAAAAGAGATTATATACATTCACTGAGTGAATATTATGAAAGTAAAATATATATATGTATATATTAAATACAATTAGTAGAGATACGGTAGAGCAATGTGCAATTTGATTATGCACTTTATATTAACAACGGGTTTTGTGCAATATGTATACTCCATTTTGGTTCCCGTGCAATATAATTTATCTCCTCGCACTAAGCACTTTAAAATATAATCACTTTAACATATATCCACTATAACTGTACTCTACTGTTTAGACTCGTTTACACACTGGTCGTTGGTCTCCTGTTTTTATTCTTTGTACTAAGTTTCGTGTTGTGTTGTGGTATTTTTTTCTGTCTGTTTCTGTCTTTGTTTTTTCTTATTCGTTTATGTTCATGTTACCATCAACCTGCCAGGGGACTACAGATGGAAATTAGCCTTAGGCTATAATCTGGCATATTTACATGTGAATGTTCATTAATATGCACTGTCCCATTTTAAATAAATAAATCTGAAATCTGATATTTCCCGCTAGAAATGTAATCAAAACGCATTTTTTTCACAAAAAAATAAGAAAATGTCCGCCATGTTTTTTTTTTTGTATTCAGTCCGCAAATGACGACGAAAAGCATTCTGGGAAATTTTTATACCCCCTCGCTCGCAAAGTCAGCATGTGAAATCCCTCGATGTGAAGGGGCTATTCTTAGCCCCTAGCCCTCGATATGCCCACTCCCCCTAGGTGAAAAGAGGAATTGGGACACCACTACCCTCACTGGAACGCGCAAAATTTAGGGGTAGGGATGAAAACGAGGGCGAGGGGGAGAATTGGGACGGGGCCTTGGAGTCTGTTACCAACTCTGTGAAGAAAAACCTGCTCAAAAGTAGCATTTGTTCAACATACCCCCAGTTTCTTTCTGTCTCCTCTCCTTAATGAAGCTGAACACCAGTTTACATTGAATACTTAACAATTTATTTGCTCCTGTTACCAGGAGCAAATCCTGACTGTTGCAGGAAGCCTTGAGATATACTTTGAAGTCAGAATTAAATGTGTGTTTGCAGAAAAATGGTTAATAATGTATACCACATGTTTACTGTGGGTTGATTGTTTTCTTCTGTTGTAAATAACTGGATGAAAGTTGCTAACTAATGTGATCAGAGCACTGGGAGCAAAAGAGCTTTGTCGAAATCAATTGCTGATTTAAGCCTCTAACAAAACAAAACACTGCTTTTGCATCTAATGCTCTAATTCTTATTTTGCATATTTATATATTTTTCAATACATGTTTAAGTACTGATCCAATAGAAGTGGAAGTTAATGAATGGATGAGTGGATGGTGGCTTGACATGACTGTAGTGAATTGGTGCGTACAAGTAAATCGTAAATGAAGTGATCCTGCTGCTGCTTCCACCCACCTGCCTGCACCTCCCCCCGTCCCCGTTCCCCCCCCTGTGGTCATCCTGCTGCTGCTTCCACCTACCTGCCTGCACCTCCCCCCCCTCTGGTCACCCTGCTGCTGTTTCCACCTACCTGCCTGCACCTCCCCCGTCCCCCACCGCGCCCCCCTCTGGTCATCCTGCTGCTGCTTCCACCTACCTGCCTGCACCCCCCCACCCCCACCCCTCTGGTCACCCTGCTGCTGCTTCCACCTACCTGCCTGCACCTCCCCCCCCTCTGGTCACCCTTCTGCTGCTTCCACCAGTGAAGACCCCCTGCAGACAAGACCAGTCAGTTGCATCAATGAATCATGCCATAAAAAAGGTATTTTATAAGTGCAAACAGATTTTACAGCAGAAACAAATGACTCTACTTCTCTGAGAGGACAGAATCTAAACAACATCACCTACACTGTTATCGCTGCAGGCTGTAATTGCTACAGTTTTATTCAAAGATGAACATCTTTTTGATTTATTTTGTCTGAATAAATGTAGCAAAGCTTCTGTGGCTCCTACAGGCTGATGTTTCAGGCTTGAGACAAGCTGTTTTCTTAGCAAACCGCCCTCATGTCTCAACCTGGAGCAGTTTGTCATTTTACAATCTTACAGTGACCAGCAGCAGCCTGCTGCTGCAGCGAAGCAGGCGTGCAGATGTTAGCACACCCTTATTTTAGTCCCAGGTCTGTTTGTACGCAAGAGTATCAGGGCCATGCAAGAGAAAATTAATTGGAGAGGGGAAGATTTTTTTTATTGTGCACTTTGAGAAAAAAGTCGAAATGTTGAGAAAAAAGTTGAAATGTCGAGAATAATGTTAAAATACAATTTCGAGAAAAAAGGCGAAGTGTCGAGATTAATGTTGAAATACAATTTTGACTTATTTATTATTTCAACTTTATTCACAAAATTTCGACTTTTTTCTCAACATTTTGACTTTTTTCTCGAAATTGTACTTCAACATTAATCTCGAAAAAAAAATCTTCCTCCTCTAAAATATCATTTCTATTTTTTCTCCTGCCTGGCCCTGATACTCTTCCATACTTTTTGTGTCCATGTGTAAAAAATATTTTTAAATTGTGTAATTAAAAAAAGGAATTAAAGCTGCAAGCAGCAATGAACGGGCCCTTGCGTGTGCAATTTTCACCAATAAAGGTCAAAGACTGAAAACTAAGTCAGATGACACCACCCACGAGTCTTTATGTCAAACCATTCAAAGGTTATGGCAGAAAGTAGGAACTTTCAAATATGGACCAATCAGATGAAGGGGGGGTGCGCCTTTTGGCGTCTAGCGTTGCCGCGGTAACGCTTTTGACTGAGAAAAGTAATGCCCATCGTCGCAGGATGGAGACGCACATTTTGATGTATAACACAGGTGGGTGCACATTACGGTTCGGGCGAAGAAGCGGCCGAAGAAATGGCATAAATTGCGCCAAAAGTACACGATTAATTCAAAATGGCCGACTTCCTGTTGGGTTTCAGCCATGGCGCCAGGAGACTTTTCTTTAAGTTGCAACATGATACAGATGTGTACCGATTTTCGTGCATGTACGTTAAACCGTATTGTGGGGCTTGAGGCACAAAGTTTTCTAGGGGCGCTGTTGAGCCATTAGGCCACGCCCATTAATGCAAACCATTAAATATCACATTTTTCGCCAGGTCTGGCTTGCGTGCAAAATTTGGTGACTTTTGGGGCACGTTTAGGGGGGCAAAAAGGCCCTTCATTTCGTCAGAAGAAAAACGAGGAAAAACACAATTCCTACAGATACACTACGGCCTTCGCACTGTCAGTGCTCGGGCCCTAAAAATAATAATTCAATCAATGGGTGGTGTTAAGTACATACAACCTCAGAACAACATATAACTTTGTCACTATACCATTGTTTATCTAACTGTGATGAGAAAAAAAGTGTTTCCCATACTTGATGAAACCCAAACTGCTGAAACATCAGGATACAACCTTGGCCGACTACAAGTGCAGACTAGTACTCTGCCCAAACCAGCATTAGCAGTGGGAACATGTTTTGTCTCCCAGAATGAATCATCCTCCACGCTTCAAAATCACCATGCTCCTTTGTTTCAACTGTTTAATTAAATCTACTGAAATCTGGATCATCTCTCAAGTCTTATTTTTGGTAACTTAGACACACTCAGTTTCAGTCCAGTTATCCACCTAGTTGGAAAGAACCCATTAAAGAGCATTTGATGGGTTTTTCCACAACATTTTTGGCGACCACGAAGGGACATCGTTCGCGCGACCAGACCAGCATGGAGTGGATGTTTTGGCAGAGTACTGCCAAGCTTACCCCATGTAGGCATTGATGGATGTGGACCTGATGTACCGCTTGTTTGGGTACTTAGTACTGCTGCCTTGGTTGAAATAAACGAGACATTATTTGCATCTGAATCCGATTTGCACAGACAAATGAAACTGCAGCCAGTAAATGACAGAAAAATCAAGGTTCGTTGGGTCCACTAACACCGTGATTCCCAACAGTGTTGGGGGTAACGCGTTACAAAAGTAACGCAATTACAGTAATGTATTACTATTTGCTGTAACGCAGTAATATAACGCATTACTAATAAATTTTCGGTAATATTTTACTCGTTACAATCTAAGTAACGCGCGTTACAACGCATTTTAACCCGTTTAGCTGTTGTTTTTTAAAGAATTCACCAACACCGCGTCCGCGAGACATCCCGACAACAGAAAAAAGCGTTGGGAACGCGGCGCGGCGGAACGTAGCGCCGCTGGACACTGTTTGTGTGGGGACTGTTCAGTGAGCAGAGCCGGCAGGGAAAAGTCAACAGTGCGGCGTGTCCGCGTGTAACTTAAATCTACCATGGTCTCAGCGTTAGGGCTCGGCCAAGTGAGGCTTTATTAATATATGGGCTTTATACATTTATTAAATATGAGCGCGGAGTCGGCGAGGAGCTGCGCGCGGCGAAGAGCACGAGCCGGGCTCACAGTCAGTCGCGCTGTGAGAGCGGATTTATGGTTCCGCGTTAAATCGACGCAGAGCTTTCGCCGTAGGGTACGCAGTAGTTCGCGTAACCCACGGCGTATGGTCTGCGTTGGTGTAACGCGGAACCATAAATCAGCCTTAAACCACACCTGCAGCCCATCAGGAGGAGAGGTTAAACAGCTGCGAGTTGTTGATTGCTGGTTCGTTTTGTTAACTCTGAGAGCTTTATTGGTTTGTTTGTTAGCTTGCTGGTGTTTTTTTTCTCTCTGGGAGTTATTTATGAAGAAGTTCTGAGTTCCGTGTGAGCAGTATTCGAGTTGAGGGGGGATGAGGGGTGATGTGATGGCACCCCCCCTGAAATTAAAACGGTCCAAATCACCCCCCCCTGAAATAAAAACGGTCCAAATCATCCCCCCTGAAATAAAAACAGTCCAAATCATCCCCCCTGAAATAAAAACGGTCCAAATCATCCCCCCTGAAATAAAAACAGTCCAAATCATCCCCCCCTGAAATAAAAACGGTCCAAATCATCCCCCCTGAAATAAAAACGGTCCAAATCATCCCTGAAATAAAAACGGTCCAAATCATCCCCCCTGAAATAAAAACGGTCCAAATCATCCCCCCTGTAAAACTGCCATCCCTCCTTTCCATCCCTTATGTCATTTCATCAATGAATGTGGTTTTACTGCTATTTCAACATTTAGAGTCATCACCAGAAAAATAACACCAGAAAAATAACTTATTTGACAATTTTCACCTGTTTCAAGTAAATTTTCACTTGAAATAAGTAGAAAAATCTGCCAGTGGGACAAGATTTATCTTTTTTTGCTATTTTGTTGAAAGTAACTCAAAAGTAATACACAAGTAGTGTAACGCATTACAATTCAGATATAGTAATATTGTAATGTAACTAATTACTTTCAAATGACAGTAACTAGTAATATATAATGTATTATATTTTGGATGTAACTTGCCCAACACTGATTCCCAACCGTGGTACCGGGCCGTAGAGCCGTTACTACTGGGCCGTGAAATGGCTTGTGTTCCGATCATAATTACAGGTGATTTATGGTTCTGCGTTACACCAACGCAGAGCCTACGGCGTACGGCGCGCGTCGCCGCGAACCCTACGCCGTAGGCTCTGCGTGGATTTAACGCGGAACCATAAATCAGCCTTAACGTTACCCTCGCTTCGCAAATCGTCCCGTCCTGCACTCTGACCCTCGCTATCACCTTTCATGCATAGTTGTGCACTACTTTCAGACCTGACAAAATTGCTGCATCTCGTCAGTAACATGATTTATTACTTTTTAACTGCCTGTAACGTTAATTGTCTGCACCGTTTCACCTGCACTCTTGCTTCTCCTGGTCGCGAGGTCGCTTTTTAAAGTACTCTATTATGATATATACCGAATATAAGACGAATAAACAAGACATGATCGGATGCAAAAGAAACAATATTTACCTGTTTGAACAGCCAGGGAAAACCAGGATGCCGATTTTTAATACAAGAAATAGCGGAGAAACACGGAAAATAATTCTGGAGATTCCGTCTTCTTCTGCTGGTGCTCTGTCGTTGAAACAGCGCCCCCATAGCGGCGCAATGCTGCAACTGCAGTCAAAATAACATCCATCCAGTGAGTCCAACGCCTGCACTCTGCCAGATAATCCCAAACTCCACCCTAAACCCTCAAACCCTGAGCCCTCACAGACTTTCAGTGACGTCAGCGTCACGTGATCAAGTGTGAGAGGGTGTGAGGGCTCCAAATGGTATAAATAGGAATGGGACACACTTAGCAGAAACCGGAAACAAGTCAGATAAAAACGTCTGTTTTTTTGGGGTTTTTTTTCAATAAACTTTATTTAAAATTTCAATTTACAAAATTCCTAGTCAGATCAAAATGTTACGTACCGGTATTATAAGTTTGGGAATGATCATCCGGATGTTTGAAATCAAAGTGGTAGCCTATATAAAGGAGCATAAAATTCAACAAAGAACACAATTTAAACATGCGCACAGTACAATATGTATTTCCTTGTTAACATTGTCTTTCTTTCAATCCACCCATACCAGCGCATCCAGTATGCCAGGATCAATCGCCCAGTAATTTCTTTTTTGTAAGCGCGTGTAAACTGAGTTAAATATTCCAGCTGTGTTATGACCATCTAATATTACTTCCATTTTTCAGCATGATGTCATTTCATTTTTGTAAGAGAGCGTATAAATTGATGATAACCTGAGCTAAATATTACAGTTATATTATTACTATTTACTGCAACGTTTTTGTTCAACTTGCTGAAATTGTTTAAATTTTGTGGTCATAAATAAATGAATAACCAAATTACTGCCTGACTTGTTTGTGTTGGATCTAAAACTATCTTGCTAGTATTTACATGTATGCATTTCTGTTAACATAGGGAATCTTAATTCAAACACTGTACTCAGATCAAAGAAAAGCAAGTCTTGTTTATTCAACACCAGCAGGTCAACTGAGGATTTGTCTAATACAGTGTTTCTCAACCCTGGTCCTCGTGGGCCCCTGTCCTGCATGTTTTAGATGTTTCCCTGCACCAACACAGCTGATTCTAATTAAAGGTCCTCATTAGCTTGTCACCAAGGTCTGCACAGTTCTGTTGATGACACAGGTACTTTTATCACGGTGTGCTGAAGCAGGGTAGCATCTAAAACATGCAGGACAGGGGCCCACGAGGACCAGGATTGAAAAACACTGGTCTAATATAAAATGAAAACAAATGAAATTGAACCTCAAATTATGAATGAAAAAATGATGAAGAAAACAACATTTTGTCCTCCATCTTCCCACAAATGTCAATTAACTTAGATAACTGGTCATCCCTCTTCCTTTCCCTCTCCTCCTCCTTTTCATCCAGCTCCCTCAGCCTCTTTTCCTGTCTTTAGTCTTGAAGAAAGTCCAAAACGTCATTTGTCCTTTTTTTGGATTTCTTTCCTCCGTTTGAATGAATGAATGAGTGAATGAAAAACTTTATTTCGAACATGCTCAAAAAAAAGAAAAGAGAAAAAAAAAAAAATATATATATATATAGGCTATATATATATATTTTTTTAATTTTTATGTATATATATATATATATATATATATATATATATATATATATATATATATATATATATATATATATATATATATATATATATTTAAACCAAAGAACAATAGTTAAATAATATGTTTGTTGGTCGCTCCCTGTTTGTAAAGGAAATAATAGGGCCGTTGAAAAATCATCACGGGACAACAGTTTCTGAATTTAAATCACCAGTGATATGTATTTATATTTACAGGTGAACTTTCTTCTCGCAGTCGCACATGGTTCCTTTTCCTCCGCCCCCTGTTTTGTTTACATTCTCCCTGGTAACCTCCTTTCATGTCACAACGCAATGAACTGTGGGTAATTCCCTTTCCCAGAGTGTGCTGGGATGCTGACTTGCGGGAAGGGGGCAGTAAGGGCTGAAAATGGCTGCCGGGAGCCCTCGCGCACTTAACCACTTGAGGAATGGGACAGCCTTAAGCCCTTACGCAAGGTGCGGGAGCGCGCACGTAAGTCTACGAGTCTGCGAGGGTGGAGATTGGGATTGGGCCATTAACAATTTTCATGACGTCAGAGTTTTGAGAGCTGGGGGCGGCACGAAATGAGGCGGAGGCGACCGCCTCCTAATTTTGAATGCAGGAAAAACCCTGGAAGCTCAAGGATGAGATTAAGTCATATTTAGGCAGAAACAACTTTTCATCAACTGTATTTGGCCTTCAACACACCAAAAAGAAAAGCAAAAGCTTTAATTGAAAGTACGACATTATGTATATAAAATGCGGATTTGTTGCAACGGGCGATTTGGAGGCGCCAAACCAACTATGTATTTTATGTGGAGAAACGCTCGCCAACGAAGCAATGAAGCCATCCAAGCTCCAAAGACACTTAAATACAAAACATCCTTCTCTCGAAGACAAACCAGTGGATTTTTTCGAAAGGAAAAAACGTGAGTTAGATTTGCAGAAGAAAGTTTTAAAGGCCACAACATCAGCTAACGTCGCTGATGATAGATTGCATTTTAAAATGCATTGTTTTTTTCTAAAATGTTTATTAAAATTGACATAAATTGTCAACCGGTCCCTGAGCTTTTTGTTTATACTTCTGCTGGTCCTTGGCACAAAAAAGGTTGGGAACCCCTGCACTAACACTTGCTTTGTTCGGTTCGATTAAAGTAAACTGGTGGCTGCTCTGGTAAAGCTGTCAAGACTCCTCCAATTAGTGGGTCTCAGTCTACATCCAAACACACCACAGCATAAGCAGAACAAGAGTCTACTCTAACATGTTGTGATATTTTCCTTGGTCGTCTCATGTTGAGAGGGCAATGTAAAAGTCCTGCTTAACGAAATGTAGCAGAACTGTCAGTGTATCATTTCTGCTTTGGTCTGGACTAAAAGCACTGGACTACAGCTGAGAACGTACTTCGCCTGTATTATTTTCTGCTTCTTTGTATTTCAGTGTAAAAGTGTGACACATTTGAAAGTGCTGCTTGGCCTTGACCTTTCAGGATGACTGTGATGTTGAGGACATTATGGAGTTTTCTTTCCAGTTTTATACAAAACTTGACAGAACATCCAACTTTGTGCCAAGTCTTGTAGAGGCTGAAACTACTTGTAAATAGAGGTTACAAGTACATATACAAATAT
This sequence comes from Cololabis saira, assembly GCF_033807715.1. Classification (NCBI taxonomy): domain Eukaryota; kingdom Metazoa; phylum Chordata; class Actinopteri; order Beloniformes; family Belonidae; genus Cololabis; species Cololabis saira. Next base: position 48,221,672 of record NC_084597.1, on the reverse strand, counting down.
ATAATAAGACTTTAAAAACGGAAGAGCAAGAAAGGAAAAGGATGTTTATATTTATATAATTTTATTGTATTGTATTTTATATTCATTATATATGTATATGTATGTATGTATATATATATATATATATATATATATATATATATATATATATATATATATATATATATATATATATATATATATATATATATATATATATATATATATATATATATCCATCCATCCATCCATCCATTGTCCACCGCATTATCCGAGTCCGGGTCGCAGGGGCAGCAGTCGGAGCAGGGATCCCCAGACTTCCCTCTCCCCGGACACTTCCTCCAGCTCTTCCGGGGGGACTCCAAGGCGTTCCCAGGCCAGCCGAGTGACGTAGTCACTCCAGCGTGTCCTGGGTCTTCCTCGGGGCCTCCTCCCGGTGGGACATGCCCGGAATACCTCACGAGGGAGGCGTCCAGGGGGCATCCTATACAGGTGCTCGAGCCACCTCAGCTGGCTCCTCTCCATGTGGAGGAGCAGCGGCTCTACTCCGAGCTCCTCCCGGGTGACAGAGCTCCTCACCCTATCTCTAAGGGAGCGCCCCGCCACCCTGCGGAGGAAACTCATTTCGGCCGCTTGTATCCGGGATCCTGTTCTTTCGGTCATGACCCAGAGTTCATGACCATAGGTGAGGGTAGGAACGTAGATCGACCGGTAAATCGAGAGCTTTGCCTTTCGGCTCAGCTCCTTCTTCACCACGACGGACCGATACAATGACCGCATTACTGCGGCCGCCGCACCGATCCGCCTGTCGATCTTGCGCTCCGTTCTCCCCTAACTCGTGAATAAGACCCCAAGATACTTAAACTCCTCCACCTGAGGCAGAAACTCTCCCCCGACCTGGAGGGTGCAAGCCACCTTTTTCCGGTCGAGAACCATGGCCTCAGACTTAGAGGTGCTGATTCTCATCCCAGCTGCTTCACACTCGGCTGCAAACTGCCCCAGTGCATGCTGAAGGTCCTGGCTCGAGGGAGCCAACAAGACCACATCATCTGCAAAAAGCAGAGATGAAATCAAGTGGCTCCCGAACCGTACCCCCTCCGGCACTTGGCTGCGCCTAGAAATTCTGTCCATAAAAATAATGAACAGAACCGGTGACAAAGGGCAGCCCTGCCGGAGTCCAACACGCACCGGGAACAGGTCTGACTTACTGCCGGCAATGCGAACCAAGCTCCTGCTCCGGTCATACAGGGACCATACAGCCCTCCGCAGAGGGCCTCCGACCCCATACTCTCGGAGCACCCCCCACAGGATGCCACGTGGGACACGGTCGAAAGCCTTCTCCAAGTCCACAAAACACATGTGGACTGGTTGGGCAAACTCCCATGCGCCCGCGAGCACCCTGCGGAGGGTGTAGAGCTGGTCCAGCGTTCCACGGCCAGGGCGAAAACCGCATTGTTCCTCTTGAATCCGAGGTTCGACTATCGGCCGAATTCTCCTCTCCAGCACCATGGAATAGACTTTCCCCGGGAGGCTGAGGAGTGTGATTCCCCGGTAGTTGGAACACACCCTCCGGTCCCCCTTTTTGAAGAGAGGGACCACCACCCCGGTCTGCCAGAGGCGTGTCAGCCACGACAGCCCCGCAACATCCAGAGACTTGAGGTACTCAGGGCGGATCTCATCCACCCCCCGTGCCTTGCCACTGAGGAGCTTACGAACTACCTCAGTGACTTCAGCTTGGGTGATGAATGAATCAACCTCTGAATCCTCAGCCTCCGCTTCCTCGATGGAAGGCGTGTCAGTGGGATTGAGGAGATCCTCGAAGTATTCCTTCCACCGCCCGACGATGTCCCCAGTCAAGGTCAACAGCTCCCCTCCTCCACTGTAAACAGTGTTGGCGGAGCACTGCTTCCCCCTCCTGAGGCGCCGGATGGTTTGCCAGAATTCCTCGAGGCCGACCGGTAGTCCTCCTCCATGGCCTCCCCGAACTTTTCCCAGACCCGAGTTTTTGCTTCCGCGACCGCCCGGGCTGCAGTCCGCTTGGCCTGCCGGTACCCGTCAGCTGCCTCGGGAGTCCGCCGAGCTAGCCAGGCTCGGTAGCACTCCTTCTTCAGCTTGAAGGCATCCCTTACTTCCGGTGTCCACCACCGGGTTCGGGGATTGCCGCCGCGACAGGCGCCGGAGACCTTACGGCCGCAGCTCCGGACGGCCGCGTCAACAATGGAAGTGGAGAACATGGTCCATTCGGACTCAATGTCTCCGGCCTCCCTCGGAATCCGGTCAAAGCTCTCCTGGAGGAGCCTTGTTTTATCAGTGCGTCACAGGCGTAAGCAAATCATCACACGTTCTGTTCATAGCAAGCATGATAACTTATTACAATAGTTCCAACAACACCCTTATGCTCGAACATGGTGTTCGTTATGGACAGACTGTGGCTAGCACAGAAGTCCAACAACAAAACACCGCTCGGGTTCAGATCGGGGAGGCCGTTCCTCCCAATCACACCTCTCCAGGTAACACTGTCGCTGCCCACGTGAGCGTTGAAGTCCCCCAACAGAACGATGGAGTCCCCCAGTTGGGGCACTTTCCAGCACCCCTCCCAGGGCCCGTAGGCCGAAACGACAGTGAGAGACCTATCCCCCGACCCGAAGGCGCAGGGAAGCGACCCTCTAGTTAAGTGGGGAGAACTCCAACACATGGCGGCTGAGCTGGGGAGCTATGAGCAAGCCCACACCAGCTCGCCGCCTCTCACTATGGGCAACTCCAGAGTGGAAGAGAGTCCAATCTCTCTCAAGGAGTTGGGTTCCAGAGCCCAGGCTGTGTGTGGAGGTGAGCCCGACTATCTCTAGTCGATACCTCTCAGCCTCCCGCACAAGCTCAAGCTCTTTCCCCCCCAGCGAGGTGACATTCCATGTCCCTAAAGCCTAAAGCGTCCGGGGATTGGGTCGCCGGGGCCCCCGCCCACGGCTGCCACCCAAATCAGTCGGCACCTTCGCCTTATGAACCCTCCCGCGGGTGGTGGGCCTACGGGAGGGCGGGCCCACGTCGCTCGTTCGGGCTGCGCCCGGCCGGGTCCCGTGGGCCAAGACCCGGCCACCAGACGCTCGCCTGCGAGCCCGACCCCAGGCTTGGCTCCAGGGTGGGGCCCCGGTAACGCCAGTCCGGGCAACATACACTTCCTTGCTGTTTTCTTCTTCATCATAAGAGGCTTTGAACCGCTCTTTGTCTGACCCGTCACCTAGGACCTGTTTGCCTTGGGAGACCCTACCAGGGGCATTAAGCCCCGGACAACATAGCTCCTAGGATCATTCGGGTGCTCAAACCCCTCCACCACGGTAAGGTGGCGGTTCAAGGAGGGGCTATATATATATATATATATATATATATATATATATATATATATATATATATATATATATATATATATATAGCTAGCTAAGTGTCTCTTTAGACTGAAATTACACATTTTCAATTATTTTTCTTTTCTGGTGGAAATTCAACAATAGCCAGAGGACTTTTTATTCTCTGTTTGTTATGAAAAAATAGCCCTGGACTCACCTGCTTTTGACACATTTTAGCACTAATGCATGTGGCAATTCCATCAACATAAAATCATTTAGCTTGATGATGTCACCATTGACAGAAAACCATCTAGCTGCAAATGTTTAGCACATTGATTTGATTTTGATTTGAAGATTTTATTTCGAACATGCATAAAAAAGCGTACAAAAAAGTGAAAAGACAGAATACAAATATATATATATATATATATATATATATATATATATATATATATATATATATATATATATATAATATATATATATATATATATATATATATATATATATATATATATATATATATATATATATATATATATATATATATATATATTAGGGCTGTTCGATTTTACCCAAAAATAAAATCTCGATTTTTTTCTCTCAAAATCTGATTTTCGATTACGATTACGATTATTTTGTGAATTGACAAAAGGCAAAGAAATGATTTCAAATATGCTGTTTTTTTATTGAACATTTGCCCCATTGGGCTTTAAGTGCAAACTTTGCTCTTATTAAACCAAAAATGAATGAATAAAGTGCAAAACTCTGTAAAATAAGTTGAAAAAAAGTTTTAAAAAATATAATAAAATTGTGTGGCGGACACAATAACGGACCTCGCACCCATCAGGACTGTATGGAAGGGGGCGTGGTCACAAGCATTTATTTGGTTGCTTAGCAACGTGTGTTAGTTTACAGTTGTCAACTGACAGTTTCTTTTGGTCAGTTGGATTCCGCTGTCACGGAATAAAGACGTGTTTTACCAACCTCTGGAGTCGAGCCTCATCTTGCCACATTGGTGACCCCTTGTTTGAACATGTTTGAAGAAACAGAAGACATCTCGTCTTCATATCAGCAGCCTCCGCAGCCCGCAGGTTCCGCTGCGGTTTTGAGGCTGCCTGAGTTTTGGCAGGAGGACCCAGGCTCGTGGTTCCAGCATATCGAGGCGCTTTTCCGGCTACGGGGAATCACGGAAGATGATTCCCGGTATCATCTGGTCGTCGTCGCTCTGGGCCAACAGTGCACCCGGCGGGTCCTGCAGCTGCTCCGTGTGCCTCCGCAACGAGAAAAGTACGCCGCGCTGAAGCAGCTGCTGCTCCGGAGGTTCAGCCTTTCTGCCTCGGAGAGAGCGGACAGACTCCTCTCCCTGCCGGGCTTGGGTGACAGGTCGGCGGTGGAGCTGATGGACCAGATGTTTCTACTGCTGGTCCAGGACGATGGTGGATTTCTTTTTCCACATCTTTTCCTGCGCCAACTGCCGCCGCCCGTCCGCGCCGCGCTGGCGAACTCCAGCTGCCTTGTAACGGGCGACTACCGCGGCTTGGCTGAGGAAGCGGATCGGGTCCTGATCGCTACCCGGAGTCTGGCCGTTAACCACGTTGCAACAACCGCCCAGCGATCGACGTCGGAGGACGCAGACCCAGCGGTGGTGGCTGCCGTGAAGACCCAGAGACGACGCGGGACAGATCTCTGTTTCTTCCACCAACGGTTCGGCGCCAAGGCGAGACGCTGCGTCCCTCCGTGTCAGTTGGAGCCACCGGGAAACCGACGCTCAGGGCAGCGATCGGCGGTCAGGAGCTGCTGTTCATTGCAGACTCTGCATCAGGGAAACGTTTCCTGGTGGATTCAGGCTCCCAGCTGAGCCTCCTCCCGCCAACCGCCACGGACCGGTCGACCGGCGGTAACGGACCGCCGTTGAGCGCCGCCAACGGCTCCTCCATCACCACTTTCGGGACCCGGTCAGTGACTGTTTGTTTCAACGGACGCCGGTTCGAGAGTGACTTTGTCATCGCCGGTGTTGCTGTTCCTATCATCGGTGCTGATTTTTGCTGATCGGTGCTAACGGTTTGCTGGTGGACGTTGCAAACCGCAGATTGATCGATGCAGTGACTTTTATGACTTTCCCGTGTGAGACTGGGGGATCTGGACCGCTAGCACACGCTAGTTTTTTAGCAGCAGGTAACGTGTTCCAACGTCTGCTGGCAGAATTCCCGCGGCTGATTAAACCTGTTTTTTCCACCGCGACAACCAGGCACGGCGTCGAGCATTACGTCACCACCACGGGGCCCCCGGTGTTTGCGCGTGCTCGTCGGTTAGACACACAGAAATTAGCCATTGCTAAAGAGGAGTTTGCCTCTATGGAGCGTTTAGGCATAGTTAGACGCTCCAAGAGCCCCTGGGCCTCACCGCTTCACATGGTCCCCAAGGCAGACGGTTCGTGGCGCCCGTGTGGGGATTTTCGCCGCCTTAACAACGTCACAGTGCACGACCGCTATCCAGTCCCACACATTCAGGATTTTTCCGCGCATTTAGCAGGGACAACCATCTTTTCAAAGGTGGATTTAGTACGCGGTTACCACCAGGTTCCCATGAGAGCAGAGGATGTGCCTAAGACCGCTGTAATTACCCCGTTTGGGCTTTTTGAATTTCTGCGCATGCCCTTTGGCCTGAAGGGGGCAGCGCAGACCTTTCAAAGGTTGATGGACTCTGTGTTACGAGACCTCACGTTCGTGTTCATTTACCTCGATGACATTTTGGTGGCCAGTTCCTCAACAGAAGAGCATTTGGCACACCTCAAACTGGTCTTCCAGAGGCTAGATGAACACGGCCTTATTGTCAACCCGGCTAAGTGCCAGTTCGGCCTGCCGGTTATTGATTTTTTAGGGCACCGGATTTCAGCTCAGGGTGCAGTTCCACTGCCGTCTAAGGTTCAAGCGGTGGCAGAGTTTCCCCGCCCGGCCTCGGTTAAGGCGCTGCAGGAGTTTTTGGGTATGATTAATTTTTATAACAGTTTCCTCCCTCGCGCCGCCCACCTCCTGCAGCCGCTTTATGGAGCCTTGCAAAAAAAGAAAGGCTGTGACCCAGTGGACTGGACACCTGACCGCATCAGTGCCTTTGAGGATGCTAAGTCTGCCCTGGCCAATGCAGTACTTTTAGCTCACCCATCACCTTCAGCCCCCATTTCTTTGACAACCGACGCTTCGGACATAGCAGTAGGGGGAGTCGTAGAGCAGCGGGTGGCAGGAGTTTGGCAACCTCTTGCATTTTTCAGCCGCAAACTACGTGACAGTGAGCGAAAGTATAGTGTTTTTGACCGTGAGTTGTTGGCGCTGTACCTCGCCACCCGTCATTTTCGTTTTTTTCTAGAAGGCCGTTCATTCACGGCATATGTAGACCATAAGCCGTTGATATTTGCAATGTCTAAAGTGACAGAGCCGTGGTCCGCTCGCCAGCAGCGCCATCTAGCGTCCATCTCAGAGTTTACCACGGACATTCGGCATGTCGCGGGTAAAACAAACCTTGTGGCCGATTGCCTGTCACGCGCGCTGGTGTGCCCTGTAAACTTGGGAGTTGATTTTTCTGCTATGGCTGCTGACCAGGCTGATGACCAGGACATCGCGACTCTTAAGTCTGCTGGTACTGGTCTCAGACTAGAGAACTTGGCGGTGGAGGTCGGAGGTCCAGCTCTTCTCTGCGACATCTCCACTGGTCGGCCCCGTCCGGTGGTCCCAGTTTCCTGGCGCCGGCGGGTTTTCGATTCCGTACACTCCCTCTCACACCCTGGCATCCGGGCGTCAGTGAAACTGGTTGGGGCCAAGTTTGTCTGGCCCGGCCTCCGCAGGGAGGTTAAGGAGTGGGCAGCTGCATGTGTAGCATGCCAGCGGGCTAAAGTTCACCAGCACACAAAGGCGCCCCTGGAACCGTTCCCCATTCCAGCCAGGCGGTTTGACCATGTCCACATCGACCTGGTGGGCCCTCTTCCTCCATCGCAGGGTTACACGCACCTCCTCACCATGGTGGACCGTACCACCAGGTGGCCCGAGGCAGTGCCCCTTTCCTCTACAGGATCAAAAGATGTGGCGCGTGCTTTCCTGGGTGCCTGGGTCTCACGTTTTGGTGTCCCGTCTGACATCACGTCTGACAGAGGCCCCCAGTTCATTTCAGAACTTTGGTCGTCGTTGGCAGAAGCTTTGGGAGTGCAGGTACACCGTACTACTGCATACCACCCACAAGCTAATGGCCTTTGTGAACGTTTTCACAGGTCCCTCAAAGCAGCACTGCGTGCTGCGCTCTCGGATGGTAACTGGGTGGACCGCTTATCGTGGGTCATGCTCGGTTTGCGCACGGCCCCGAAGGAAGATTTAAATGCGTCGCCTGCAGAGCTCGTGTTCGGTCAGCCACTTCGTGTGCCTGGAGAATTTTTGCCTGAAAGCTCGGCTCCGCAAATTCACCCAGCAAGCGATCCCTTCGCATCAAATCGTTTTTTGACCCCGGGGCCCATTCACCACTGTTTTCCGCGAACATTCATTCCATCGGAGCTCAAGTCGGCTCAGTTTGTCTTCGTGCGGCATGATGCTCATCGCTCTCCTCTACGGCCTCCATACGACGGCCCCTTTAGAGTCCTCGAGAGAGGCCCTAAGGTTTTTTTGTTAGACCTAGGTGGCCGCAAAGAGCACGTGGCACTAGATAGGCTTAAACCCGCACACACTGTAGCGGATGAAGCTGTGGTCCCGGCCCAGGTCCCCCGTCGTGAACGCCCTCCACTGAGACCTCCTGTCGATGCTGCAAAGGATGGACGTTCTAATTTACCACCGAAGACTGTTATTTTTTCTCCGCAGCATCCTGCTCACACTGATGCTCCTGTGGTGGTACAGGAAGGACGGCGCAGCCGTTATGGTCGGCTGATTAAGCCACCAGTGAGGGACTGATGGGCCCTTCCAAGGACAACCTTCTGGGTGTTCTGGGGGGGGGGCTGTGTGGCGGACACAATAACGGACCTCGCACCCATCAGGACTGTATGGAAGGGGGCGTGGTCACAAGCATTTATTTGGTTGCTTAGCAACGTGTGTTAGTTTACAGTTGTCAACTGACAGTTTCTTTTGGTCAGTTGGATTCCGCTGTCACGGAATAAAGACGTGTTTTACCAACCTCTGGAGTCGAGCCTTATCTTGCCACAATATAAAGTTTTATCTCTGAAAAAAGAAATCAGCAAATCAGCACTTGCAAACATACAGTAAGTTATATTTCCAATTAAATAAAACGACATTTTCCAATTAAACTAAACTGGGTCTTTGCATGCTAAATAATAATGCAACTCATGAAGGAGGTAGAGGTGTGTAATGTCAGTCATTACATTTGCTATTCACATTTGCAAGTTTTTTGCAAGGAACACGAGCCGGTCTACCGCATCTGACTTGAGGGATGCCCGGTGGCATGTTACAACGCCCCCTCCTACACTAAAGAGCCTCTCCAATGGGGCACTTGTCGCAGGTATTGAGAGGTATTTCCATCAATCATTAATATGTGTGCAGACAAGGTTAAAAAAAAAAATAAAAATAAAAAAAAAAGTGAAAAATCGATTTTACGATTTTCACATTTTAACATCGTTCTAATTACATAATCGCGATTACGATTTAAAATTGATTAATCGAACAGCACTAATATATATATATATATATATATATATATATATATATATATATATATATATATATATATATATATATATATATATATATAGTAGAGCACTTCATATAATATTAGTTCACGGATCCACCAACATGCTGGAAACGGAGTAGGAATGAAGTAACCACTTATCGTCCTACCCCTGAATCTGACATACATTCTTACATAAGACGAGTTTCAATAACTGTTCAATACAGTGATATAATACTTATACTTATATGTATATATAAATATAGTCAAAATCAAAGCAAATCAAGCCAAACAAAAGAAAACAAAACAAACGCCCAGCTTTAAGTTGTGCTACTATTTATGTATGTACTAATAGAAGTAATTATAATGCATGTTATTACATTATCATTACTTTACTATAATACTACAATGTAACACTCCTTCCTACTCCTTTTTGCAAGTGTAAATTAAGATAGTAAGTGTTAAAGTATGAAATTCTTTGTTTTGTTGTTTTGTTTTGTTTTCTTATCTTCTCTTTAATTGTTGTTTTTTTACATGTACAAAATCAAATCAAATCAAATCAAATAAATTCATATTGTACTTTAAACAGGTTAATAATAGTTACAAGTTTACCTGGTGCTCGTTTAACACAAGCCCCGCCCACTAAAAACGTCTCCCGCGACACAAAACCGGTTCTGCGCTCTGATTGGCTGAGCCTCTCTCACCAGACATCGTACACGCCACCCCATTGGCCGACCGCCGCGGCCGTGCTAAGTGGTGGTTTGTTCCGGGCCGGTGATTGGCCGGCGGATTGTGGGGTCAACGTGGCTCCGTCGGCGTCCGCCAGCCGTGATTGGTCAGAAAACCAGGTGCCGAGACGCTGCGCTGTCATCGCCGGATATAAACACTGCGAGGCTGCGAGGACAGTCGAGCTGAGGAGACACAACGCAGGGAAGAAGAAAGCATTTAATTTCACTTCACGTCACACTCAGGTGAGGAGCTGCTGTTTCTAATTCATATTAATGCATTTTATTTTATTTTATTTTACAACGTCATCCTCCAGGAAAGAGGGTGACGTTGCTCCTTCTGATCCTCTTTTTTTATGGATATAAGCTTTTTTTTTTTATTTGATTTATTTCATTTTTGTACATGTAAAAAACAACACTTGAAGAGAAGCTTAAGAAAAAAAAACAACAAAACAAAGAATTTCATCCTTTAACATTTGATATCTTAATTTACATGTGCAAAAAAGGAGTAGGAAGAAGTGTAAACTTATTTAATCCTACCCCCCTTCACTAATCATTTAACCTGTATTTATAAATACCCACACACTGTGCTCACACTGCTAAATAACATTATTATTATTATTATTATTATTATTATTATTATTATTATTATTATTATTATATACTGTAATTATACTCACACACATACCTATACATACATACACACACATAGTTGAAAATTTCTATGTATTTGTACACACATGCCCATATAAACGCAAGCTGTAAGCTTCTGAAACTTACTGAGTGTAACATTTTCCACAATGCCTGTGTAATGTATAATGTAGTGTTTAGACTCAATAACAGACTCTGTCATCTCATCCCAACGTATGCTCCCACTCATGAACACACCACAAGGGGAAAACAACTTTTAAAGGGAAAGAAAAGCTAACTGAAATGTACAAGTCTCTGTAACCTGTAAAGGTCCAAAAATTTGGAATGAGATTGATAATTGCTATAAAAGAGTCTGGATCTCTCTCAATTTTCAAAAAGAGACTAACAAAAATTGTTTTTAAATTATGTCTCTTCTTATTGAATTATGTCTAATTCTCAAATTATGTCTAACTCTAAAACTATCTGTGGATGTTTATGTTTAGGTAATAAGGTTATTATATGTATCTGTGTAATTTATAGTTGTTTTGCTGTGTGACTGGGCTATTCATAAGCTACAGTAGCTTCTGGGGAGTCCCATTTTACAAACTTACCTCAATTGATTGTTATCTGTATTTGTGTTTTTAAATTATTTATGTGTGTGTAATATAATATATCGGGGGTGTAAGTTGAACAGATGCCGGTTACTATTATGTGGCTGCAAGTTTATATCAGTTTGGAAACTAAAACTATCCTATTTCATTTGATAGTTTAACGTGTTTTTTGGCATACTTTGAATATTTGAAGCCGGCTCGTCCATTTTTTTTTTTTGCGAGAATAAAATATACCCAGCAACACATTTTTTTTAATTTTTTCTATCGTGGTCACTTCTCTTATTGTGAAACTTTGATTCATCACTGATCCGTCACTGTGACCTCTCGCTGCCGATGTTACACCGAAAATAGTCCCGGACGAGGTTCGGAGGACCTCTGCGCGGGAGCGCGCACGTCAGGGCGGTCGAGTGTAAACGCCGGGCGAGTAAATACCGTTTTATAATAGATCCATGGTAAATACATGAGTACCAAGGGAGCCTAGGGGGGTCCAGAGGGGGCCACTTCTATATATGCATTTTTAATATATAATATATATATCATATGTATTTTAATATATCACATATATATCATATGTATTTTAATATATCATATATTTATTTTATTAATACAAATATATATTTATTTATCTTAAAATGTTTTGTATATATATATATATATATATATATATATATATATATATATATATATATATATATATATATATATTATTAGGCTCAGAAATACTTTTTATTTACTTTCTAACTTGTAACCATGTTGGTAAAAACCTAAGGCATATATATATACATTTTTAATACTTAATATATTTAATATATCTTATTTTATTAATATATGTATATATTTATTTTTATTATTTTACATTTTTTTATTATTGCTGTCAAGAGTCTGCTTTTTAAAAGGGGAAGGTTAGGAAGACACTAAAGTTATACTAAAATGAAGACACTTATGTAAACAAGTATTTTTCATGTCATTTTATGTTCAACAAATTATTAAAATCTATACTAGTCAAACAAAATAAAATAAATAAATAAATAAAATGTAGACATCGTCTGATGTAGGTTTTATGGCCCCCCTTGATCTTTCTGCATACATTAATGGGGAAAAATGAATGAATTAATGAAGTTTATTCAATAATGACAACACAAAACACCATAAAACATTGTGCACAGCATTGACATTTCACACAAAACCAATAATCATGTATTGAACAATGACTGAAAAGGTATAGGCAGATAGCAGACTGCTTATAAAAGCCTATACTATATTATCAACTTTCTTTTTTTGGCTACCAACCTCCAGAAAAGCAAAGAGACAATAGAAAAGCAAAGAAACAACAGAAAAGCAAAGAAACATTAACAGATAGTCAATCGCACTTATAAGCTTCAAAAATAGCTTTACAAACCATTTTCTTAAAAACCAAAAGAGAATGACATGTTTTTAAATTTATGTAGGCATCATTCCAGAATTTAACTCCAATAATGGAGGCACGTCTCCTTTTCATACCTTTTTTAGCTTTTTGTACAGTAAAATTGCAGACACCTCTAAGATTATACGGAGTCTACGGAAGAAAACTGGTGAAGGTCTTCGGAACCCCTGGTTTACAACAGGTCTCAAAAGATCCTCTATGATAAAAAACAAATTGTATAAAAAATTTCTTACTAATCCTACTCCACTGAATTCTGCAATCTATAAAAAATATAAAAATAAATACATCCATCTATTGCGGATGTCTAAGAAACTGTACTTTTAAAATAAATTCAGAGAATCGTCAGACATTAGGTCCACCTGGAAGGTTGTCAACGAACTTCTCAACAAAAAAAAGTGTACTGCCCCTCTCCCATCTCAGTTTAAGAATGGTAAAAAGATACATGATAACCCTACCGATATAGCAAATGAATTTAACAGTTTCTTTGCAAATGTGGGTTCTTCTCTCTCAAAGGATATGGGAGTTTCAAGTAGTAATCATTTAGATTACATTAAGGGCAATTTCCCTACTATTTTACAGTTTGAAGATACTAACGAAACAGAGGTCTTAGATTTAATTTCTAATTTGAAGATATCAGCAGCTGGTCACGATGATATTGCTGCTTCATTGGTTAAATCAGTGTCTTTCTCAATTAGTAAACCCCTTATGCATATTTTCAATTTATGTCTGCAATTTGGGGAGGTTCCTCGAGACTTAAAAATTGCCAAAGTTATTCCCCTGCACAAATCTGGAGATCCAAGAATCTTTAATAATTATCGCCCCATATCAATTTTACCATGTTTCTCAAAAATATTGGAAAAACTGGTTTACAACAGAATGTTTCACCATCTAAACAAACACAGTATCTTATACGAGCATCAATATGGTTTTAGAAAAAAATCACTCCACAGATATGTCCCTCTTACAACTGGTGGAAAGAATCTATACTGCTATTAATAATAAAGAATTTGCTCTTGGCATTTTCATAGATCTTTCCAAAGCCTTTGATACTGTGGATTATACTATTTTACTTGACAAATTACATCATTATGGTTTCCATGATATTACTTTGAAATGGTTGTCTAGTTATGTTCATAACCGCGAACAACATGTGCATGCCAACGGTTGTTTTTCTTCCAATGTTAAGATGTCATGTGGAGTCCCTCAGGGATCAATACTAGGACCCCTTTTATTTCTCATTTATGTAAATGACCTGGCTACTGTATCTTCATCCTTTACACCAATCTTATTTGCTGATGATACCAATTTGATACTAACTCACAGAAATTTTGATTCACTTATTGAGCAAGCTAATTCTGGTATAGCAATGCTTTCAAAATGGTTCCTTGCAAATAAGTTGTCGTTAAATGTTAACAAATCTAATTTTATTGTATTTGCAAGTAAAAACAAAAAATATTGTCCGCAAAAAGCTAAGATTTCTATTGGTGGTATTACAATCAATCAGGTTTCATCCACCAAATTTCTAGGTGTCTTTGTGGATGAGAATTTGTCCTGGAAAGAGCATACATTCTGTAACTAACAAAATCTCTAGATCCCTTGGTATCATCAGAAGAATCAGAGGTTTGGTCCATCAGGCTTGTCTCGTTACTCTGTATTACAGTTTAATTTATCCTTATCTCATTTATGGCAACATTGTTTGGGCAAGTACATATTCATCAAATCTACACAAATTACTCATTACTCAAAAGAAATTTGTAAGAATAGCTACTTCTGCCTCCTATTTGGCCCCATCTGCCCCTTTGTTTAAAAAATTAAATGTATTATCCATCTATGATATTAACATACTCCAATCATGTGCTTTCATTTACAAATGCACTTATCTTGCAAATAGGCTTCCAAGTACTTTCAAAGATTTTTTTAAGACCAATTCGCAAATTCATAACTATAATACCAGACAATTTGAGGATCTCCATTCTTCATTCAGTCGTACCAATAGCAGTCAGTTCTCCATCAAAGACAGGGGTGCCTCACTCTGGAACTCTCATATACTTATCGCAAAATCTTCACTGTCTATTAATAGTTTTAAACAGAGATTGAAGACCAGCCTTATTGACCAAGCGTCTAGAAGTGCTTCCACTTAATGTGGACTCACTTCTGCACGTGCACACCGAGAAATTGTCGGTTTATATCCATCTTTTTTGAACGCTGTTTTTTTTTGTTTTTTTGTTTTTTTGTTCTTGCTATTATTTCAATACAATGTATTTTTCCTGGTGAGAACTTTGAATAAGCCCATTTAGGGCTTCCTTTCTCACCTGCACATATTTTCATGTTTTTTTTATGTTCATTTAAACTTTTGTACCGTTTTTTATGTTGTGCAAATAAACAAATCAAATCAAGTCTCCTGAATTGAAAAGAACCTCGAGATTTGTATTGAGTCAGGGAGCATTTTTGATTTTGCTCTGAACATAATTTGCATGATTTTATAATAAAATATAATTAACAAACCTGTAATTATTATTTGGTGATAACTTGCTTTAAAAGCAGCTGATGAATGCATGTCACATTGCATGTTTTTAACTCTATTTATTAGCAATTTAATATATAATAACAATAACTATAAAACCAGGTTCCACTCATTACTCAAACTTCAAAAGAGAGCAATACGATACATTCATAAGGCTGGATATGGAGATCACACTAACTCACTATTCTTACAATCTAAAGCACTAAAACTCATGGATCTAGTGGCATTTCAATCTGCACAAGTAATGTTTAAAGCAAAAAATCCTTCTCTACCGGATAACATTCAGAAATTATTAATTGATGTTTTACTCATGTAAATTGATCAGGCGGTTCGCGGGCAGCCCTCGCGGGCGCACTCCCGTGTATCGGGGTCCTTATTTCACCCATGTCGGTTTACCGCAGGCCCCCAGTCTCGCGCTCAGCAGGCACGCCGATTTTTTCCAGTGGCCAGTCGCGGTACTGCAACAAAAAATCCCATGGGGCCCAGAAAGCTTTTTTCCCATAGACCGCAATAGTAAAAGAGAAGCCTCTAAAACTGTTCACAGGACACCTCCAGCTGTAATCACCACCAATTACTAATCTTTGTATTCTATATTTTTAAGTCATGGACTTTATCTCCGTCAAAAATGTTTTATAACGGCCAGAAAAGTCAAAGAAAAGTCTCTTTCTGGGCGTGACGTCACGGCTGTGCCGTGCACTCGCAAAGCGCGGTCGTGTGTGTCTCGGGAACGAGGATGGCTGAAACTAAGCCGTTCGGCGGAATTATCACTCAGAAACACATTGCATTGCCAATTTGCACCAAACAGAAATGTTTAATAGCAAGAATAATAATGGTTTGTCATTCTTGTACTTAAACATTTCCGTTGTAGCCAACGGTGTATGGTTTGTGAAAATAAGATATCAGGCAGGAATAACACAAGTCTAAGACCCTGTCCACACGTAGCCGGGTATTTTTAAAAACGAATATTTCCCCCCCTCCGTTTATAAAAACATTTGCATCCACACATAACCGAAGATCTGCGTTTTCGACCACATTCATAAGCATTCTAATGATCCTGTAGATCATCCGCGGCTCCGCGGAGGCGCAGGTGTGGGTGTTTCCACTGAGATCCTCCTGCACACACACACCTAACGCACTTCAAATATGTATTCTTCTGTTGCTCTTTCATTTGGAGGCAGCGCCCTGCACGGGACTAAATGAGGGTCAATATTAACAAAATGAGCTTGTGGCGTGAGATCCCCACCTCACAATAAAACTGACCTCCATCAGGTTTGAGCAAACGTGCAGGGAGAGAGATGTGTCGTAGTTGTTGCGACGGTGCCGTGGAGTTTTAGATGTCATGTGTTTAACATCATCTTAACCCTTAATCCTCAGCTTATTTTATGACAGTGCTCCCGGGGAAGCTGCACCTCCGCAGCTCCGCGGGCACTGCGAAGCCGGGCAGTGCCCGCAGGGCAGTGGGCAGTGGGCAGTCCGCGGCTCCGCGGCTCCTACGCCGTAGGGTGCGCGGAGCCGCGGAGCCTACGGCGTAGCCTCTGTGTAACGCAGTAAATTAACCACATTTAAACATAATATTTGACATATTTAAACATAATACTTGACAAAACTTGTAATACAAAAAATATTTGTCTTAATGTAAGTAATAAACTTGGGAAGTTTCATGGTGATACCTGCTATTTACATTTTTATCCTATTTTAGCCTATTAACCTGGGGTGTCTCATCTTAAATAAAAATGACTCGTTTTATCTTTAATTAAAAAACACACACAAATGAACCATGTATAGTCTATAACCATGACTTTGAGAACAGCATCGGTTGATTTGCCCTATAAATCCCTAATTTCATTGTGTACATCTATCATTACCGGTCTGAAGGACTCATGAGCGCGCAGCGCTTGTCCAGAGCGCGCAGCGCTCGTTCACATTGCCCCGGGGCATGATGGGAGGCCCCAGAGCATCATGGGAGGTGACTCAACTGCGCATGCTCTATGGGCCCGTGTACCAGGAAGTAAACCAGGAAGTCAGAAATTTTTTCGGCGGATGCGCTGGGTGAGCAAACTCCATTGAAATGAATGGGCGGCCATTTTCGATCCGGTATCCAGTTATATAATACATCCATGGTTTACCGGTGCTAAACTGCTTAACTCTGGGAAATCCTGCTGCCCTTTCACCCACTTCCCTCTGTTATTGACCCGTCGGACACATCAAAGCAAACCCATGTGACTAGCTCAGGTGAGTCCAGGCCACGTGACCAGCTGTCAGACTTTCAAACTAAAACTGATGTGAATTAATGACCCCGGAGCTAACAGGCTAACCAGCTCTCGGCTGCTAAACCGCGTTATTAGCTTCACCAAATGTCCAGACTAACAGATCACCTGGACGTATTTAACTAAGATCAATCACTCTGGCTTCAGTTCATCCTGATTTGCTGTCTGTCAAATGTATTCAGGAGAAGTTCAGTCCACCTGAGACCTTTACCTAGTTTTATACAAAACTTGACAGAACATCTAACTTTGTGCTAAGTCTTGTAGAGGCTGAATCTACTTGTAAATAGAGGTTACAAGTACATATACATACATATATATATATATATATATATATATATACACACACACACATTAAGACTTTAAAAACAGAAGATCAAGAAAGGAAAAGGATGTTTATATATATATATAATTGTATTGTATTTTATATTTATTATATGTATGTATGTGTGTGTGTGTGTATGTATGTGTGTGTGTATGTGTATATATATATATATATATATATATATATATATATATATATATATACACTAGCTATTAAAGTGTTTCTTTAGACAGAAATTATGCATTTTCAATTCTTTTTCTTTTTCCTTTCCTTTCCTGGTGGAAATTCAACAATAGCCAGAGGACTTTTTATTCTCTGTTTGTTGTGAAAAAAAAACCCTGGACTCACCTACTTTTGACACATGCAAAAGAACAAATAATATTAAAAGAAAAAAAATGTACAACTAAATTAAACATACCAAAACCATGTTGTTCTCCTTCATCAATGTGTCTATGGTAAATTGTGGCTCGAGTATCTTTCCTTTTCCCCCTAATTGTTATCTTCAGGAGGATTATGTTTTCTTTTCAGCTGAAAAAAACAATAATCAGGATGTTAAGGCATAGTGTGTTTAAATATTTGATTATTATGGGCTGTTAAATCATTGTTTTTAAAGGAACTGGTATAATAATCACATTCAAGTTTCAAGTTTATTTATAAAGCACTTTAAAAACAACAACAGCTGACCAAAGTGCTGGACAAGTGAAAGAAAAAACAAAACAGGACAACGTAAAAGATAAAACACATAAATTAAATACAACAATCATGGCGAGTTAAAAGCTAGTGAGTAAAAATTAGTTCAGATGAGATTTAAAATCAGCCATAGGAGCCGGGTGTATGTGCAGCGGGAGCTCGGTCCAGAGTTTGGGGCCGGTTACTGTAAAGGCCCAGTCCGTCAGCTGACTGAAGAGCCCGAGAAGGTCTATGGACATTTAAAAGACATTATTCATTGATTCTGCAGTCGGATCTCATGCAAAGTGTTGGATTTTATAAATAACAGGTGAAGGTGATGTTAGATGGAAATGACTTAACGTCCCAGAGCTGTATAGACGTCAGTGACTACGTTTACATGCAGTCAAAATTCGGGTTATTGCTAATATTCCGGTTACTGAAACATTGGGAATAATCTGTTTCCATGCGTGAGCAAACAGGGTTATCCCTGTTTACATGGTAATTAATCATTTGGGATTTCTGGATCAAACCAGCGACGCACGGAGAACATCACAACGCAATTACCATCATTTCCGCTTCTTCTTCCTGTATCCAAATCCAAAACAAATGCTGCTTCACGCAACTTTTCACTCACCTTTTTGTAAATCTGGCTATCCCGGGTACTTTCTACCGTCTACAAATGCAGAAATGTTCATATCCTTCATTACATTTATAAAATTATTAAATAATGATTAGTCTCCTCCTCACTCCAAAAGTGTGGCGTGGTCTTGCGTTTCTCCATGTTATTACCTACGTCCTTGACTCAAAAGATCAAGATTCCTTGCGAAACGAACATGCGCAGAAAAAAAATCCCGTTAGGCTTTTAAATGACCCAATATTGGGGTTTTAAAAGGAGTTACCCAAGGGTCATATTCGGGTTTTTAAAAACTGGAATATGAGTAGCAAAGTAGACACTGCACATTCAACACTTAATAAATACATTTGACAATGACACGTAGTTCGGGAGGGGGGGGTCGGTGTCAAATCGATACTTGGCCCTCCCCCTCCCTGTTTTTATGGCATTAATCACATGCACTCAACACCAGGGGCAGGAGGGGGTCCCACATCACCCGCGTTCCCTCACCGGCCTGGGATAGGTGGGTCGGGATACCCGGGCCTGGCGGGGCTCGCCGTGCAGCCTGGGGTGCCTTCTGGCGGTGCTGGACCCCCGGGGAGGGGGAAACGGTGCGTGATTGTGTGTCTGTGTCGGTGAGAATGCGGTGTGGAAGTGTCCTGCCATGGAGGATTTGAGCCTCCATTGGCAGGACAACAAAACTTAATAATTTATCAATATTATATTATACAAAGGTGGTTATTAGTATTATTAGTATTATTATTATGTATAGTATATCTTATTATTATAGTATATCTTATTATTAGTATAGGTATCGGATAGGTGAATGGATGAATGAATGGGATGCCTGGGTGTGGGGCCCTCCGTTGTCGGGCCTGCGTGGGTGTCGCCCTGTTGGGGGGTTCCCTCTCTCTGGGCCCGGAGAGAGGTTTTTTGTTGCAGATTTCCAGTGTTTCCGTGTGTTCCTGCTTCCTGGATTGGCAGTGGATGTCGTCACCCCCCCCAAAAAAAAAACAAAAAAAAAAAAACACTGGGTTTGTATGTGTATATTTATGTATGTGTACGCATATGTATGCATATATATATATGTATATATATTAAATATAGTAATAATGCACATATATATACAGATCTGGTCAAGGAATTAGAATAATCTGAAATAGTGCAATCACTAAATTCTTTGAATGCATTTTTTGTGCAGAAAGCAAATCAGGTGTTCACCGCACCTGTCCTACTCGTTGGAGTAATCACAGCTCAGCTCACACCTGCCTGTCAAAGCTCAGTTGAGCTTTCCAAAAGGTCCATTTAGGCCATTTAACTGTGACACTGTTGTTTTATTGAATAAGAATAATGGAGAAACCGTTTCATTGAATTAGAATAAATGCTCGAATTTTTGTTTTCTGTGAAGAGTGTTCACTGTGCAGTATAAAGTCAGGGTTGAGTAGAATTTCTAAGTTGTAAAATCAATCATGGGTAAGCAGCGCGACCTCTCAACCGGAATAGTGGCTCAAATTCAAGCCCTTCGCCAACAAGGCTTGACCCAAACTAAAATTGCTGAGCAGCTCGGCATCAGCCAGTCTTCCGTCTGCAAAGCTCTCAAGAAAAACTGCAGCAAGCGCACCAACTGTTCCGGCCTCCGAAAAACTTCTGCTCGCGACAACAAGCAGCTGAGAAAGATCGCAGTCAACAACCGGTTCAAGTCCACTTCCGAGCTCACCGACTTGTGGAACAAGCAGACCGGCGCTGACGTCTCCAGATCAACCACTTACCGTCGTCTGCGCGAACTCGGCTTCAAATCTCGCGTTCCAGCAGTAAAACCGATGCTGAACAAGAAACAAATGGAGAAACGGCTGAAGTGGGCCAAAGAACACGGCGAGTGGACTGCTGAAGACTGGCAGAAAGTGATCTTCAGTGACGAATCACGCTACTGCATCTCCTTCGGTGACCAAGGTCCTCGTGTCTGGCGTCGTGGTGGCGAAACCTACAACCACGAGTGCGTGAAAAGATCCGTCAAGTTTCCCCAGAGCGTTATGGTCTGGGGATGCATGTCCGCTCGGGGTGTAGGGAAACTCTGCTTCCTCAAGAAGACTGTCAATGCTGCCGTATATCAAGATGTTCTGGAAACGTTCCTGATTCCGACTGTTGAGGAACAGTTCGGCGAAGAAGACTTCATATTTCAACAGGATCTTGCACCGGCTCATGCGGCATTGGTTCACTAAAAAAAAGATTGAAGTTTTGGCATGGCCGGCCAACTCGCCTGACCTCAATGTCATTGAAAACCTTTGGGCCATCGTCAAGCGGAAAATTCGCGACAGAAAGCCGACTACGCTGGACCAACTGAAGCAGAACATCGCCACTGCCTGGGAAGCTGTGAGTGCGGAAACTTGCGACAAGCTGGTCAAATCGATGCCGCGGAGACTTCAGGCAGTCATACAAGCCAAGGGGGCAGCCACAAAATACTGAGAAAGTGATGATTCTAATTATAATAAAAATTATTCTAATTCAATGAAACGGTTTCTCCATTATTCTAATTCAATAAAACAACAGTGTCACAGTTAAATGGCCTAAATGGGCCTTTTGGAAAGCTCAGCTGAGCAAATTTTTTTTACAGGTAACGAGTTATGTGATTACTCTAACGAGTAGGACAGGTGCGATGAACACCTGATTTGCTTTCTGCACAAAAAATGAATTCAAAGAATTTAATGATTGCACTATTTCAGATTATTCTAATTCGTTGACCAGCACCTGTATACCTTTGGTTTCTACCGTCATGGTATCAATCATTAATATGTGTGCAGACAAGGTAAAAAAAAAACTGGAATATGAGCAAATTCGGGTTATTCAAAGGGGTTATTGGTGTTTACATGGCCGTGCAAAACCGGGTTATTGCTAATATTCGGATTTTAAAAGGGTTTTTGACTCCATGTAAACGCAGTCAGTGATGCTGAACATGAAATGCTTTTCTCAATCTGTCCAGGATGCCTGGCTCAGCCCCGATTAGTTGCATGGGACCATGGCCCAAAGATGTAGGCGTCATCGCCATGGAGCTGTACTTCCCATCCCAGTATGTGGACCAGGCGGAGCTGGAGCAGTACGACGGAGTCACGGCCGGTAAATACACAGTCGGGCTGGGTCAGGCTCGCATGGGCTTCTGCTCGGACCGAGAGGACATCAACTCTCTGTGCCTCACCGTGGTCCAGAGGCTGATGGAGAGGAACGGCTTGTCCTACGACAGCATCGGTCGACTGGAAGTTGGCACCGAAACCATCATTGACAAGTCAAAGTCTGTCAAGACGGTCATCATGCAGCTGTTTGAGGACTCTGGCAATACAGATGTGGAGGGTATCGACACCACCAATGCCTGCTATGGTGGCACAGCCGCGCTCTTCAATGCTGTTAACTGGGTGGAGTCCAGCTCATGGGATGGTGAGTAGGGCTGCAACTAGGCCTGTGTTGAAAAAATTGATTTCCCAATTCTAAATCGATTCTCATATTAATTCCTAAAAATCGATTCATATGTCTAAAGATCTATTTTTATTATTTTTTTTATTTATGTATTTTTTTTTTCATCATTACATTACAACTTTTGGTTATTTTTTTGTTTATCCCCAAAAAAGGAATGCTTTGTTGGACACGAGAATAACTGGTGCCATGTTTTTGCCTTTAAATATGTTTAAAGGTATGAAAACATTAAAGTGTTAGGTTATAATTGCATAAAATGGTCTATATTTCATTACTTTATATACTGTCTTGGGGTTACATTTGCAAAAAATGCTAAAAACCAAATGCTCAAAAATTAAAAACCAAAATAGACCGTAAAAAATGGAACAAATAAAAACGGAATGTGGGAAAAAATAAAACCGATTTCATCCGTCTCTGTTTCCTCCCTGGATCTGTTTGGTAATTCTGACCCACGATGTTTCTGAAAGCAGTTCTATCAGCTTTCTTGGAGCTGATTGGTCCTTACAGCATCATTAGCTGCAATACTTGCTGTTGAATCTCAATATAATACTAGTAGTAATATTTTGCATAACTACAGTCATATAATTCATGCAACAGCTCAAAAAACAGTTTTAATAACATTAAACCCAAATCAATATCGGAATCGGATTGAATCAAATCTTGATAATCGATTCTGAATGTTAAGAATCAGAATCGAATCGATTCTGGACATTTGAATCGATCCCCAGCCATAGCTGCAACTAACAACTATTTTAATAGTCGACTACTCACCGACTATTGAAACAACTAATCAGATAATTAATATATATTTTTTTTTATTTAGTATGAGGTTGCTTTAATTATGTGGCAAATGATAATAAACACCAGAAAGATGGCAGTAAAGCCCTGATATAGTAGGACTGTTTTCTTCATCCTGCTATAGCGGGGCTGTTTTCTTCATCCTGCTATAGCTAGACCCTCCAGAAAAACGCAGGCAAAAATCCTTGATTCTGCGGGCTAAAATAATTGATTATGCGGGCTAAAATCATTTATTATGCGATTAAATGTGCAGGTTTTTATGTGCTTTTATGCGGTGAAATTGCGGAATATGCTGGAAGTTGCGGAATATGCGGGAAGTCGTGGAATATGCGGAAAGTTGCAAAATATGCAGGAAGTTGCGGATTCGGCGCTGAGCTCTTCCCTCTTCGCTCGCCGCTACTCATCATCATCATCATCATCATCGTTTAGGCTATTAGTCAGACTCGAGGTCCATGATAAAAACATAGGCCTACAACACTCAATACATAAGAACACAGATTAAAAGAATGCTGATTGTAATGAGGGAATCCTTGTTAGTTTCTTGTCCTCCGCTTATTAATATGCTTAATTCAGCGGGCTGTCTCGTCTGATCTGAGGTCGTAGACGAAAAAAAAAAGGAGAGCGCAGGTGGAGAGGGGCGGTGGCGGCCCGGAGGCCGGTCCCCGCCTGGTCTCTCCCCTCCAGCCCGCGGCTCGGTGCTCGGGTGATTGCCGGGCGCACCGGCGCGGTGAGGGGACGAGCCAGAGCTTCGTCACCCCACGCGTCCGCCGCCAAGGTCCCCAAGTGGATGGGAGCGGGCGCAGTGGGCACAGTGGTACGCGGTCAGCGGTCAGCGCGGATCCTGAGTCCACCGGCAGAGACGGCACTCCCTTTTTCCTCTCACCCCCGCGGGTGAGAGCTGCTGTTTGGGGGGTGGCGGCTTCTGCGAGGGGTGCGGAGGTCCCCGGGCGGGTCCCGCACGTTGCGACCGGGCGTCCCGACATGTCACTCACAACACTCCCCCCTTTTCCAAACTTTATGCGAAAATGTGCGGAAATCAAGCGAGCCCCGCATAATCCCTGCATAATCGCATATTTAGCGCAGACATATGCAATTATCGCGGGAAATATGCGCCCTTTTAGGAATAAATCTATTCCCGCGTAATCTGCGCCATTTGGCTGATTATGCAATGAATTATGCGATCGCGCAATCGCGTTTTTCTGGAGGGCCTATATAGCGGGACTGTTTTCTTCATCCTGCTATAGCGGGGCTGTTTTCTTCATCCTGCTATAGCGGGGCTGTTTTCTTCATCCTGCTATAGCGGGGCTGTTTTCTTCATCCTGCTATAGCGGGACTGTTTTCTTCATCCTGCTATAGCGGGACTGTTTTCTTCATCCTGCTATAGCGGGACTGTTTTCTTCATCCTGCTATAGCGGGACTGTTTTCTTCATCCTGCTATAGCGGGACTGTTTTCTTCATCCTGCTATAGCGGGACTGTTTTCTTCATCCTGCTATAGCGGGACTGTTTTCTTCATCCTGCTATAGCGGGACTGTTTTCTTCATCCTGCTATAGCGGGACTGTTTTCTTCATCCTGCTATAGCGGGACTGTTTTCTTCATCCTGCTATAGCGGGACTGTTTTCTTCATCCTGCTATAGCGGGACTGTTTTCTTCATCCTGCTATAGCGGGACTGTTTTCTTCATCCTGCTATAGCGGGACTGTTTTCTTCATCCTGCTATAGCGGGACTGTTTTCTTCATCCTGCTATAGCGTGACTGTTTTCTCCATCCTGCTATAGCGTGACTGTTTTCTCCATCCTGCTATAGCGGGACTGTTTTCTTCATCCTGCTATAGCGGGACGGTTTTCTTCATCCTGCTATAGCGGGACGGTTTTCTTCATCCTGCTATAGCGGGACGGTTTTCTTCATCCTGCTATAGCGGGACGGTTTTCTTCATCCTGCTCCCGCCCGCCTCCGCAAAACTCTGAGAATTCATGCCCGCACGGCGCACGATAATAGAGATGCCTTGATTTAGTATCTTCTCCCATCCTGCAAGAGAAATGTCCAGACAAATCTATCTGATTTAATGTTAACATGATCATTGTGGAGTTTGATGGATAATTGACAGTTCATAAGTCACCTGACTGAAAGTTAGATGCAAATTCATCATTGTCATCATCGCACAAGCTATTTCACCTTTCGCTCACGCATCAATTATGTGATTGAGGTTATAGCAACGAGAGTAGCTGTGACTGGCTCAAATAACACTAATAAATAACATGAAAGTTAATGAATTTCAACAAATGAAAATAGGCTTAATATCTTTCCAAGGTGAGTCCGTTTCGTTCAACACTCCGATGTGCTTTCTATTCAAATGCATTACCGACGTGCTCCCGTGAAAAGCAAGGACGGCTTTGCAAACTTTGCAAGTCATCTTTTTATTCTCCGTATCGAGGCTAAAACGCTCAGAAACTTTTGAAGTTTTATTACGCGCAGCTGCTGAGATGCTATTGTGCATGACGACTGTCAGCAGAGATTGCATCAACACCATCGGGGTCTGATCTTGTGTCAGGGATAGAAGCTCTGCATGTTTCTGTCAATGGGAAGCACATGCTTGGGTGTTTTGTAAGGCTTTGATCAGGTCTAAAGGTCATGTCTATGTGTGCACCTTGTCATCTCAACCTTTCAGAGACACTCAGAGATCCTGTGAACTAGGGCTGGTCGATATGGACCAAAAGTCATATCTCGATATTTTCTAGCTGAATGGCGATACTCGATATATATCGATATTTTTTCTGTGCCATAATTGGGGTTTCCCCCAAAGCATTATAGCATAGCATCTCTCTTAGCTTCATTTTTATCTGAGGCAAACCCTTAAAAAAACAATCAGTTTTAATACAATGTCGTGCCAAATGTCACACAGGTACCGTAATTTCGCGACCATTCGGCGCACCGTGTGGAAAGGCGCACCCTCATTTTTGTGTGTCATTTTTAGATTTAAAACATACATATGGCGCACCGACCCAAAAGGCGCAGTCTACAGAGCAGAGCTGCACACACGCGTGCCGCAAAACACGCCGGCCGGAAAACACACACACCCGCTGCAGAACGCACACACATGCAGAACGCACACACAAGCACACAAGCGCTTATTTAAAAAATAGAGCGGGAGCAAAACCTCTGTTTCTGCATTAAAGAGCTCCGCTAATTCAGCTGCGCCAGTCCGAATTTCCTCGGTGTCAGACACTTTCTGCACAACAGTAAATAAACTTTTCATACCCCGTTGTGCGGATCCTCCACCGCGCAGAGCCCGTCTCTCCCCAGCGGGGTGGAGCAGCGCGCGTCACAGCGGCTTTAACCGGGAATGTGACCTGTTCGGACCGGCTGGGACCGAAGCCACCCACCTGTATGGGAGCAGGGGGTCCCGGGGAAAGACCAGCGGCATTTCGGCCGGATCTGCCCCGGGGATGGTGCGCCCTGGCCCGGCAAACCCGTGGCGGGAGCCTGGCGGCTCCTGAGCGCATCCTCTGCATCTCGTTTACCGGAGATCAAACCGACAGATTTGCCTGAAAATCTCGCAGGGTGAAGTTGGTCCGACCTGGGACAGACCCCTGAAATCCCTGCTCCTAGAGCGGGTGGGAACCAGGAGAATTTGATCTGATCCAGCTTCGGGAACCTGGAAGTCGGGTTGCAGCAGCGCGCGTCACAGCGGCTTTAACCGGGAATGTGACCTGTTCGGACCGGCTGGGACCGAAGCCACCCACCTGTATGCGAGCAAGGGCTCCCGGGGAAAGACCAGCGGCATTTCGGCCGGATCTGCCCCGGGGATGGTGCGCCCTGGCCCGGCAAACCCGCGGCGGGAGCCTGGCGGCTCCTGAGCGCATCCTCTGCATCTCGTTTACCGGAGATCAAAACGACAGATTTGCCTGAAAATCTCGCAGGGTGAAGTTGGTCCGACCTGGGACAGACCCCTGAAATCCCTGCTCCTAAAGCGGGTGGGAACCAGGAGAATTTGATCTGATCCCGCTTTGGGAACCTGGAAGTCGGGTTGCAGCGGTGCGCGTCACACGCGCTGCAGAACACAGAACACACACGCACGTGTGCTTATTTAAAAAATAAAGCGGGAGCAAAACTTATTTTGATTGTACTTTATTTCACTTTACCGTACACATCAAGCAAATCCTTCAAACTCTTCATCTTCTGTATCTGCATTAAACAGTGCTGCTAATTCAGCTGCGCCAGTCCCATATTCCTCGCTTTCAGAGTCACTTTCTGTGTCCTGCGGCCCCTCTGAAATGCCGGCTTTTGCAAACGCCCGAACAACAGTCCCAGCAGATATATTAGCCCACGCATCAACAATCCACGTGGAAACTGTGGCATAACTGGCCCGCCGCTGCCGTCCGCTCTTGGTGAAGCTGTGCTCCCCCTCAGTCATCCATCTCTCCCACGCCGCCCGCAGCCTCACCTTGAACGGCCGGTTCACACCGACATCCAGCGGTTGGAGTTCCTTAGTCAGACCTCCCGGAATAACAGCCAGCACAGCGTTCATGTTTTTCACTTCTTTTTTTACACTGTCTGTGAGATGGGCGCGCATAGAGTCACAGATCAGCAGCGATGGTGATGTGTGGAAAAAACCACCTGGTCGCCGCACATAGACCTGCCTCAGCCACTCTATCATCATCTCTTCATCCATCCAGCCCTTTTCATTTGCCCTTATTATGATGCCGGCTGGAAAAGTCTCTTTAGGCAACGTTTTTCTTTTAAAAATGACCATCGGTGGCAGTTTTCGTCCATCAGCGCTGCAGGCAAGCACTACGGTAAATGAGGACTTCTCATTCCCCGTTGTGCGGATTCCAATCGTGCTGGTCCCCGTCCTCTCCACCGTGTGGTTCGTCGGGATGTCGAACGTCAGCGGCACCTCGTCCATGTTCGTTATTTGGCTGGGCTGGATGTGTTTCTCGGTGATGTGTCGGCTACAAAATGAGTGGAAGCTTTCCATCTTCTCCAAGTAATCCGCCGGGCGCTGCTGCGCTACTGTTGTCCTGGCCCGGATGGAGAGATGGCACCGCTTCATGAACCGAAAACACCAGGACGAACCTCCGTGAAAATGTTCAATTTCCATCTCCTCCGCCAGCGCTACTGCTTTCCGTCGGATGGTGACCGTGGAAACGCTCCTTCCACTCGCTCTTTGCTCGATCACCCACCGCTCCAAACTTTCCTCCAAGTCCGGCCATCTCGCCTTGTGTCCGCGGAAGCTCAGCTGCGTTTTCTTCACCTGCCGCAGTTCGTTTTCCAGCTTCCTCCACTTGCGAACCATTGATTCATTAACTTTATATTCTCTTGCGGCTGCTCGATTCCCATGTTCCGCCGCGTAGCTGATCGCCTTCAGTTTAAACTGTGCTTCATAAGCGTGTCTCTTTGCCATCTTCAGCGTTGTTAAGACAACAATGTTCTGCGTGAAGCACATACCTGTCCCTTTATACACCCCCCCTTCCCCCTCAATCACGTCCGCAAACCATGGGTGCTTCACACCCCCCACCTTCCCCCTTTAACGTCTGTGGCTGGTGTCATTCACGTCCGCAGACCACGGGTGCTTCACACACCCCCCCTTTCCCCTTGTCTGTGGATGGTCTCCTTCACGTCCGCAGCTCCCCCGGGGCTTCACCCAAAGCATAGATATGGCGCACCGTTTCATAAGGCGACCGGCACATTTAAAAAAAAAAAAAAAAAAAAAAAGGGCGCCTTATGGTCGCGAAATTACGGTACCTTTTATTAACAGAGGTCTGCACAATATATAAATCAGATTTAGAATCACCAATTAACCTAGTATGCATGTTTTTAGACTGTGGGAGGAAGCCGGAGTACCCGGAGAGAACCCACGCAAGCACGGGGAGAACATGCAAACTCCACACAGAAAGGCCCCTGCCGGGCCTGGGAGTGGAACCGGGGATCTTCTTGCTGTGAGGCAACAGTGCTAACCACTAAGCCACCGTGCTTAGTAAAATAAAAATAAACTGCCTGCATATATAGAATAAAAATGCTTCTTGAATAAAATGAAACAAATATCCCTTTCCTGCATAACAATTAAATTAAAATACACTGTGCAATTAATACAATGTAGACAGTAACAGGCAGACTTTTCCACTGAGGTTGACAGTTGTGCAAATAACAAAACATTTGTGCCAATCTCAAATAAAACATTCAAGTCAATTTGTCACAAAATAAGCTATATCAAAATCATACTTTTTTTTTTTAAATCGATATAAACGATATTGTCTCGTACCATATCGCGTTTGAAAATATATTCATATATATTAAAATCTCGATATATCGCCCAGCCCTACTGTGAACTCCCACCGTTAAATGCAAAGATCTTCACGTAACAATGTTCTACACCAGGGGTCTTCAACCGAGGTCCGCGACCCCTAAGGGGGCTGCGTAGGTACTGCAGGGGGTCCTCCAACTTAAAAAGAAATAAAGGCAATTTTAACCAAAATAGCCTATATAACTATGATTGAGAAAACTCAATTAACAGGCGATAATAATCTACTTTTGACAATAACTATTTAGTCTACAACTCCACATAAATGATTCCCATGGCGTGAGTCATGTGACTAATGTAAATTTTAGAGTGAAAAAACAATCTAGCTAGTTGTTTAAGAAAATAAAATTCGTTGTGAAATTGACTTGACTATTTCATATTTAACGCTAGTTAGACCTGATGGAAAAATTAGTGACAATAATTCAATTCAATTCAATTTTATTTATATAGCGTCTAATACAACAGAGTTGTCTCTAGACGCTTTACAGAGACCCATACCCAGAACATGTGGTTCTGGGTATGGGTAATGAAGCCTAAAGCTGGAGATTGTAACGTTCCAGCTCGGCCTAACGTTACTCCTTCCACGTCTGACGAGGCCAAAGTTTCATCAATCGTAAACACATCCAGCTAATAACCCAGTCAGGAATTGGTTAATAAGGTGATGTAAGCAGAATAAAACACATTCAAAGTTATTAGAAGCCAGGCTTCAAACTTGACACATTTAAAAAAAAAAAAAGGGAAAAAATAAGAATTACAAGCGGGAGTCCCTGCTCTGTTTTTCTCTCATCCAAGGGCTAAAAAAAGGTTGAAGACCCCTGTTCTACACTTCTGCCCTCGCATCTTTATCCGAGGCGTTTTCCGGCACCAAAATGTCTGCCTCATTAATCACAAACTATTCTCAAATCTTGCGTATTTTAACAGCATTATCCTTTAATATTATGTCTTTGTAATTTAGTATCAGCCTCCTGAGTATCTGAGCCAATAATAGTCAGGGCCGAAAATTGAAAAAGCCCCTTAGAAAACAACATGGTAGGCATTTTTGAGGAAAAGCACTTTCTCTATTGTTTCTGTATGACTTTTTTTGTGCTGAATCCATTTCTGCCGTATGCTAAGCTGTCAAAGTTATCGTTTAGCCATAATTATTGATTAATTAGCACAACTATTGATTTGTCGTCTAAAGTTAGAAATGGTGATCAGTTTCCTATTTGTCAATAGTAGATATATGATTGTTTGGTATCAATGTAAAGGGGACCTTCCCAGCTTTTATCTGAGCCCATGGTTGTGTTTTTCTGACAAACATAGAGGTCACACGGCCTCCTTAAACCATAAATTACACACATTTCCATACAATTTTTCACCTAAAATATCTAGTTAATTTTATCTTCTGGGATCAAGAGATATCAACGACCCAAAAGACAACAACCACAATACCCAATGGACTTTGAGGAGTCAGGAAATGTATGATATAACCATACTTTCTCTTTGTGAGAAGTTATTATAAGGCTTGAAATAGCTGTAACAAGCTCAGTCCCATTCACCACCATTCATTCTTTGGACCAGCATTTTGTAAAGACTATTATTAGTAAGCAATATTCAAAGGCCTGAGTGATTTTCATCAATTTAATTCATCAAAAATTTCATTGAACAATCACATTTTTCACCTCCTTGAACCGCCACCTTACTGTGGTGGAGGGGTTTGTGTTGCCCGAGTGATCCTAGGAGCTATGTTGTCGGGGGCATTACGCCCCTGGTAGGGTCTCCCATGGCAAACTAGGTGACGGGCCAGACTAAGAGCGGTTCACGCCAATCATGGATAATACAAGAACAAAGGACCGTAACGTTGCCCGGATCGGCGTCACCGGGGCCCCTCCCTGGAGCCAGGCCTGGGGTTGGGGATTGTAGGCGAGCGCCTGGTGGCCGGGTCTTTGCCTGTGGGACCCGGCCGGGCTCAGCCCGAAACGGCGACGTGGGCCCGCTTTCCTGTAGGCCCACCACCCGCAGGAAGGACCGTGATGAGCTGGTGCCATGTGGACTGGGTAGCAGTCGTTGAGAGATACCGGCTAGAGATAGTCGGGCTCACCTCCACACATAGCTTGGGCTCTGGAACCCAGCTCCTTGAAAAGGGCTGGACCCTCCACTACTCTGGAGTTGCCCAAGGTGAGAGGAGGCGGGCTGGTGTGGGCTTGGTTATAGCCCCTCAGCTATGCCATGTGTTGGAGTTCACCCCGGTGAACGAGAGGGTCACTTCCCTGCGCCTTCGGGTCGGGAAAAGGTCTCTCACTGTTGTTTGTGCCTACGGGCCGAACAGCAGTGCGGAGTACCCGGCCTTCTTGGGGTCCCTGGGAGGAGTACTGGATAGTGCTCCAACTGGGGACTCCATTGTTCTACTGGGGGACTTCAACGTTCACGTGGGCAATGACAGTGATACCTGGAGGTACGGCCTCCCCGATCTGAACCCGAGCTGTGTTTTGTTGTTGGACTTCTGTGCTAGTCACAGTTTGTCCATAACGAACACCATGTTCAAGCATAAGGGTGTCCATCAGTGCACGTGGCACCAGGACACCCTAGGCCGGAGGTCAATGATCGACTTTGTTGTTGTTTCATCTGACCTTCGGCCGCATGTCTTGGACTCTCGGGTGAAGAGAGGGGCTGAGCTGTCAACTGATCACCACCTGGTGGTGAGTTGGATGCGCTGGCGGAGGAGGAGGTTGGACAGACCGGGCAGACCCAAACGGATTGTGAGGGTCTGTTGGGAACGTCTGGCTGAGCCCTCTGTCAGGGACATCTTCAACTCTCACCTCCGAGAGAACTTCTCTCGGATCCCGGGGGAGGCGGGGGACATCGTTCTCTGCCTCCATTGTCGATGCCTCCATTGTCGAAGTTGTGGACGCAAGGTCTCCGGTGCCTGTCGTGGCGGCAATCCTAGAACCCGGTGGTGGACACCGGAAGTACAGGATGCCGTCAGACTGAAGAAGGAGTCCTACCGGGCTATGTTGGCCTGTGGGACTCCTGGCGCAGTAGATACGTACCGGCAGGCCAAGCGAGCCGCGGCTCGGGCGGTCCGGGAGGCAAAAACTCCGGTCTGGGAGGAGTTCGGGGAGGCCATGGAGGAAGACTTTCGGTCGGCCTCGAGGAAATTCTGGCGGACCGTTCGGCCCCTCAGAAGGGGGAAGCAGTACTCTGCCGGCACCGTTTACGGTGTGGGTGGGGAGCTGTTGACTTCAACTGGGGACATTGTCGGAGGGTGGAAGGAATACTTCGAGGATCTCCTCAACCCGACTGACATGCCTTCCACTGAGGAAGCAGAGAGTGGGGACTCTGGGGCGTGCTCATCCATCACCCAAGCCGAGGTCACTGAGGTGGTTCATAAGCTCCTCAGTGGCAGGGCACGGGGGGTGGATGAGATTCGCCCTAAGTACCTCAAGTCTCTGGATGTCGTAGGGCTGTCTTGGTTGACACGCCTCTGCGACATCGCATGGAGGAAGGGGACAGTACCGTTGGAGTGGCAAACCGGGGTGGTGGTTCCTCTCTTTAAAAAGGGGGACCGGGGGAGTGTGTTCCAACTATAGGGGGATCACACTTCTCAGCCTCCCAGGGACAGTCTACGCCAGGGTACTGGAGAGGAGAATACGGACGATAGTTGAACCTATGATTCAGGAGGAACAATGCAGTTTTCGTCCTGGTCTTGGAACACTGGACCAGCTCTATACCCTCCGCAGGGTGCTCGAGGGTTCGTGGGAATTTGCCCAACCAGTCTACACGTGTTTTGAGCATCTGGAGAGGGCATTTGACCGTGTCCCTCGTGCCATCCTGTGGTGGGTGCTCAGTGAGTATGGAGTCCGGGGCCCTCTATTAAGGGCTGTCCGGTCTCTATATGATTGGAGCAGAAGTTTGGTTCTCATTGCCGGCAGTAAGTCAGACTTGTTCCCGGTGCATGTTGGACTCCGGCAGGGCTGCCCTTTGTCACCGGTCCTGTTCATAATTTTTATGGACAGGATTTCTAGGCGCAGCCAGGGGCCGGAGGGGATCCGGTTTGGGAACCTCAGGATTTCATCTCTGCTTTTTGCAGATGATGTTGTCCTGTTGGCTTCATCGGACCGGGACCTTCAGCATGTGCTGGGGCGGTTTGAGGCCGAGTGCAATGCGGCGGGGATGAGAATAAGCACCACCAAAACCGAGGCCATGGTTCTCCAGCGGAAAAGGGTGGCATGCCTTCTCCAGGTGGGTGGAGAAGTCCTGCCTCAGGTGGAAGAGTTCAAGTATCTCAGGGTCTTGTACATGAGTGAGGGAACGATGGAGCGGGAGATTGACAGACGGATCGGTGCAGCATCTGCAGTTATGCGGTCGATGTACTGGACCGTCGTGGTGAAGAAGGAGCTGAGTCGAAAGGCGAAGCTCTCGATTTACCGGTCAATCTACGCCCCTACCCTCACCTATGGTCATGAACTTTGGGTAGTGACCGAAAGGACAAGATCGCGGATACAAGCGGCTGAGATGAGTTTCCTCCGCAGGGTGGCTGGACGCTCCCTTAGAGATAGGGTGAGGAGTTCGGTCACCCGGGAGGAGCTCGGAGTCGAGCCGCTGCTCCTTCACATTGAGAGGAGTCAGCTGAGGTGGCTTGGGCATCTGTACCGGATCCTCCTGGACGCCTCCCTAGGGAGGTGTTCCAGGCATGTCCCACCGGGAGGAGACCCCAGGGAAGACCCAGGACACGCTGGAGAGACTATGTCTCTCAGCTGGCCTGGGAACGCCTCGGACTCCCCCCGGAAGAGCTGGAGGAAGTGTCTGGGGTGAAGG
Source organism: Cololabis saira (assembly GCF_033807715.1). Lineage (NCBI taxonomy): Eukaryota > Metazoa > Chordata > Actinopteri > Beloniformes > Belonidae > Cololabis > Cololabis saira. The sequence goes on along the minus strand of NC_084597.1, from coordinate 48,187,560 downwards.
AAGTCTGAGCATCTCTGTTGAGACTGCTGCCCCCGCGACCCGGGAACGGATAAGCGGCGGACGATGAGTGAGTGAGTGAGTGAGTGAGTGTTACTGTTACTCACCCTTAATAGAGGAGATGAACACCACCACATATATTTGCACTGGCAACATCCATGTTAGCTAGTTGTCTCGCTAACTCGTTGTTGTGGCAACTCACCACCTGCTGCTTGACTGCGGTATTTCAGCATCCTAACTGCCCACGAATTCCAGCACACAATCACCCACGAGATAGAAATAATATGGTGATATTATACATTTTCTGAAACTGTATATGAAAGTGAGTATTGCTGTACTTGTTTTTCTATGTCTCTGGTATTCCTAGGTGTCACAGAGTTAATACAAATAAAAATAACATAGGCGAAAATGGTGAAAAATTAACATTCTCTGGGGTTTCTGGAGCTCTATTGACCTCCAAGTATGTCAGAAAAGTTCAACTTTAGGTTTGAAAGAGAGCTATAAATGTCTCCTTTAAAATGATACCAAACACAGTATTATTGTAACTTAGGAATTGCTTGATCTATGAGTCTAAACCAGGATAGGCAACAGCGTTTACAGTCCAATTTACCATATGGGGTGGCCATCTTGAATGTGGGAATATAGAAAACCAGGGGTCTAATTTTTTTGGCATACGGTGGATTCTGGTTTGGGACACATTGATCTTTCAAAAAATGCTGTATGCCATCTTTTCCTCAAAAATGCCTACAGGGTTACATGATTCTGAAGTTACAGCCCTGTCTATAATGGGGGGAAAAAGAGTTTTACGTTTGTAAAAAGGAAAAATTGTGATGTCGGATAGATAAATTGCAGTAAATAGCTTGTTGGTCTGTGTTTAAAACATTTCTCTTCTTGTGTCCTCTGCAGGCCGTTATGCGTTGGTGGTCGCGGGTGACATTGCCGTCTACGCTACAGGAAGTGCCCGGCCTACAGGGGGCGCTGGCGCGGTGGCCATGCTGGTCGGACCGGACGCTCCGCTGGCCTTTGAACGGGGTCAGTCCAGATTTCTCTGTTGGGTTTGACTGTTATTAGGGTCGTCCACATCAGGATTTTTTAGCTCCCGATCCGACCCGGATCACTTGAGTTTGAGTATCTGCCGACCCCGATTTTTCCCGATCCCATCACTTTTTTTGGCTCCTGATACATTTCCGATACTTTTTCCCGATCAGATACATTTTTGCAGTGAATTAAGAAAACAAAACAAAAACAGAGGACTAAAACTCAAATTATCTCAAGTTTCTTTTCTTGTCCATTGGAGAACAACATGCATAGTGCAATAACAAAAATAAATAAATTTAACTTCAAAAGAGGTAGTTGAATGACATCCAGTCAAACTCACAAACACAAGAAAATTAAAATACTTCTGGCTTAACCTTAGTGCAACATTCTGAATGAATGAATGAATGAATGAATGAATGAATGAATAGCAGCAGCTTAATGAACAGGAACAGATATAACATTTCACAATTCAAACATGTAAACCATATTAGTTTCGCTTACTTCGTCACTTCCGGTCGGCGGAGCAGCAGCTTAATGAACAGGAACAGATATAACATTTCACAATTCAAACATGTAAACCATATTAGTTTCGCTTACTTCGTCACTTCCGGTCGGCGGCCGGAAGTGACGAAACTCCCAGTTTCCCAGTTTCTATATATCTACATATATTAATACATGTTCATATTTACATGTTTATTCGCATCTGTATTTTGAATAAAAAGTTTCTTTGTATCTTTTTTTAAATTGTGATATGTTTTGACTTTGTTTTAGCTTTGGGGTGAACTGGGTGCTCTGAACTAACTGCTATAATTATGTAAGAACAACAGCAGATCTATAAAGATATTTGCATGAAACATTTGGGGTTTTTTTTCATGACAAATGCAGGTCTGCGCGGAACTCACATGCAGCACGCGTACGACTTCTACAAGCCGGACCTGGTGTCGGAGTATCCTGTTGTGGATGGGAAGCTCTCGATAGAGTGCTACCTGAGTGCCTTGGACCGCTGTTACTCCGTGTATCGCAACAAGATCCACGCGCAGTGGCAACGAGGTGGGTTCACCGCTGTCGTGTACCACACAGGGTAGCTCTGCTTTTCTAGCTGAGTAGGGCTGCAGCTCTATCCAATATTCTAGTAATCGAGTATTCTACTGAAAATTCCATCCCTTAATCGGGTAAACTGATAAAACATATTTTTGTTTAGTTAAAGAGCAATTGTAAATATACATAAGATGTTAGATGTAAATTGACATTACTAAGACTAAATGATATAATACAGTAAGTTCATGGCTGTTCATTTAAAAACCCTGAACTTACATCAGTTGACCAAATTCACTGCCTTCACTCAAAAAACTAAGGATCTTATTTCTAACCTAAAAATGCCATTACACCTGATAACACATCACTTAAAAGGTTAGGTGTTTTTCCCCACGTGTTTCAATGGAACTTTCATTTGTGTCAAGCAAATTTTAAGTTCTAGTTACCGTATTTTCACGACCATTCGGCGCACCGTGTGAAAAGGCACACCCTAATTTTTGTGTGTAATTTTTGGATTTAAAACACATACGGCGCACCGACCCAAAAGGCGCAGACACGGAGCGCGCACACACGTGCGCCGCAAAACACACACGTGCGCCGCAAAACACATACACAAGCACACAAGTGTGCTTATTTAAAAATAGAGCGGGAGCAAAACTTTGTTTGATTGTATTTTATTTCAGTTTTTACATTAATCAAACCCTTCAAAGTCCTCATCCTCTGTTTCTGCATTAAAGAGTTCCGCTAATTCAGTTGCGCCAGTCCCAATTTCCTCGCTGTCAGTCACTTTCTGTGCCGTGCGGCCCCTCGGAAATGATGCCGGCTTTTGCAAAAGCCCGAACAACAGTCCCAGCAGACACGTTAGCCCACGCATGATGTGTGAAAAAACCACCGGGTCGCCTGACCTGCCACAGCCACTTGATCATCATCTCTTCATCCAGCCAGCCCTTTTCATTCACCTTTATAATGACTCCGGCTGGAAACGTCTTTAGGCAAAGTTTTTCTTTTAAAAATCACCAGTTTCTGTCCATCAGTGTGGCAGGCAAGCACAACAATAAATAAACTTTTCATACGGATCCCCCACCGCGCGGGTCCCCCGTCTTATCCACGGCGCGGGTCCCCCGTCTTATCCACGGCGCGGGTCCCCCGTCTTATCCACGGCGCGGGTCCCCCGTCTTATCCACGGCGCGGGTCCCCCGTCTTATCCACGGCGCGGGTCCCCCGTCTTATCCACGGCGCTGGTCCCGTCTATCCACCGCGCGGGTCCCCGTTAACTCCACCGGGTGATTCACCGGCATGTGGAACGTGAGCGGCACCTCGTCCATGTTGGTTATGTGGCTGGGCTGGATGCGTTTGTCGGTGATGTGTCGGCTGCAGAATGAGTGGAAGCTCTCCATCTTTTCCATGTAATCTGCCGGGCGCTGCTGCTGCGCTGGCATCGTTTCATGAAGCGAAAGCACCAAGACGGACCTCCATGAAAATGTTCAATTTTCATTTCTTCCGCCAGCGCTACTGCTTTCAGTCTGAGGATGGTCTCATTCACGTCCGCAACTCACGCGTGCTTCACACGCCCCCTTCTCCCTTTACCGTTCTCATGTGGCCCTTTCGCACTAGTCCCGCCTCAGCTCGCTTCTACCCGCCATGGCCCCGTCTTGCGCTTTTGCACTAGGGGCTGAGACGGGTAGAGCCGCCCCAAGCCGATACTTTTTCTGAAACCATTCTGGCGAGTTCTATCCGGGCTGAGCCGGGACTATTTCTGACGTCACCACTAGTGATGCGCGGGTCGGGGTTTTTCCAACCCGCGGGTCCCGCATTAATGAGAAAATATGACCCGCCCCATCCCGCCCCGCACCACCATATCTATTTACACAACCCGCCCCAACTCGCACCCGCCGGTATTAAAACACGATTACACGTTAAATGTGCCATTGAATAAGGCGTCTATTCCGTCTCACTCTCACAAAGGTGAAAACAGGCTTTACAGTGCTGGAAACTGCAACAAATTCAAATATTAAGCCTGGTAAATAAACAATAAATAAATCCAAAAATAAAAACAAAATTAGGTTTTTGTGGCTATTTGCAATAAACTGAATAACGGAGCATATAGGCTATTAACCACATCAATCTAACCAAGGCATTGTCATTCAATGTGCACTGTGCAAAAAAAGAATTGCATCAACTGTGCCGGGGTTTAGTCTGTTTCGCCTGGACTCGAGCACCCGGCCGGCTGAGCTGAAGGTGCGCTCGCTCGATGCACTTGTTGCAGGGATGCAGAGAATCAGAGCAGAGCAGCGCGCATATTCGTTGCAAGTTGCTTGGCGACCGAGAAAAAAAAGGTTTTTCCGGTCTGGCGCCGTTTTCCAATTCATTGTGTATGTGCTGTCGCTGCGCAAGGGCGCAGGGCTTTGCGCCGAGTCTGCGCTCATCCCGGCGGCGTGCGCTTTGGCGTAAAGCTTTCCAATGAATGGGAAAGCCGGCGGCGGGTGCCGCTGTGCGCCCTCTATGTGAAAGCGATTTGCTGTTAAATCAACCATTCTAATAGACTAAGCTGTCATAAGATGTAGCCTATTATTTAATAAATCTTATAACAGCGTTGTCCCAGCTGTTCTTGCGACGTGAGTCCCGCAGCCGCAGGCGGCATCAGCTCGACTCGCCAAAAACTCGCGACTTCAAAAAAATGATTTAACTTATTTTACCACACAAAACATGATCTAAAATTACTTTTTAAACTGAACAAAATAATACTATAACGAAAAAACCGTTTTAGGTAACGAATTAACTTAAACAGCGGTCACACAACTTTTTTGACTCTTTCAAACAGGTATCAAAACAACTCAGTTTCTACCCAAACAACATTATAAAACAATATGCAGAATAATCAACAATAATCGCCCTTTTGAAATGCAACAACAATAAACAATAATGATATTATTGGAACGGCTGCAACAAGCATATTGTTTATTATTATTAGGGCTATATTTTTATGAATACCCTACTAACCGTGGTCTGCTCAGGCTCCCCCGCTCCCGCTGTTTGCGCTTTCGTGACGTCGGGTCGCAGGTTACGTGCTTGCAAGGGATTGGCCCGCCTCACCCGCCCCGCCCATGAAGTGAAAATTTCTTGACCCAACCCAACCCGCCCCGTTATGGGTCGACCCGCGCATCACTAGTCACCACCCTCCGCTCCACTGATTGGTCGGGGGGCGGGGCCGTCATCACCCTCCATGTCACTGATTGGTCGGGGGCGGGGCCATCAGACGTTTGAATCAGGAAGCGGGAGTCAGCGCGAGCACGACTCGCGGCTCGCAGTGTTTTTATTATAAAGCGCGAAACGTCTGTTTGGTGATCCAACTCTGAGGTGCAGATGTTCATAAACCTGGTGGCTGAGGAGAGAATTAAAAAAGGGATATAGACGGGCTGTTTTACTCTCAGCCGCTCGCGGCTCCAGCTGATTTCTGATCAGCGCCGACATGAACAAAGCGGTTGCGCAATCGAGTACGTCACAGCAGCTTCACCCCAACCTGCCCACTTCTCACCTGGCTGTGGAATAAACAAACGGGGACAAAACGGGTAGAGGCGGGTAGAGGCAGGTAGAGGCGTGACGAGCCGAGTCGGGCCGAGTAAGGACTAGTGCAAAAGGGCCAATGGTGTCCGTCCGCCTTACATTACCGTAATACAGGTAATAGATACAGCACACCGTTTCATTGGGCGCGCAGCACATTTTTAAAAAGAAAAAAGAATTTTATGTGCGCCTTATGGTCGCGAAAATACGGTAAGTTTTAATTTAAAGTCTTGATAAGATTTTGAGTTTTGGCAGTGTTCAAAATAAAATTCTGAGACCTGCTGTATTGGAGCACATTAGCCACCAGCGCTACTTGATGTTTTATCCTCAATGACTACAGAGCTAAAACTGAAAACTACCCAGTTAGCTTTATTACGTTTTTATTTTTCCCCCTCTACAGCTCTGTGTTTTTACAGATTAAATGCGTTAGCTGCATCGACAGTCGTCATAATTAACAGAAACCCAGCCCTCCACAGGGTAACGTTATGTTATCAAGGTACCGTAACGTTAATCTCATGAATTAGTGCTACATTAACTTAATTTTATCTTGTCTGGGTGACGGTCCTCCCTCTGGGAGTAACAGGGTGTTGGTGGAGAAGCTGCAGCGTTGAGGACGTACTGTTGTGTATCAGCTCTGTCTTACAGTGAAACATGCAACAGTGTTGCCTTGGTGTCCAGCTGGAAATGCTGCCACACTTTTGACACTTTCTGCCTTTTCTTTTAGTTAAAACCAAACATATCCTCATCTTTCTTCTTCCTTCACGTGCGTGGCGTCAGCGCGTTGATTCCCATTAAATGTAGTCTGGGTGAAATACCTGCTTTGAGCTGCAAAATTAAACCATGCCTCGAGGCAGAGAACATTCCATCATTTTTTTGTAATTGAATTATTCGAGGAATCGTTTCAGCCCTATAGCTGATACAGGTCCAGTGTTCTCCTTCGGCTGTATATGAAAGCCTGCTCTTATTATTACAGTTACAGATGTTTAAAGTTCAAGAGTCATTAAGGAAGCTGCTCTGCAAGACTTCCCAAAACTGAAATCGGCTCTGCAGGGCAAAGACAGTCTGTCATCAATCATCTGTTGTTTCAGAAGTCTCACTGAGCAGTAGGAATGGGCAATATTTTACCGTTCACGATAAACCGTCAAAAAAATTCCCCACGGTAAGAATTTGTCATCTCGCGGTAAAAACGATAAATTGAGGAAATGAGAAAGAAAGAGAGAAAGAAAGAAAGAAAGAAAGAAAGAAAGAAAGAAAGAAAGAAATGAGCCTGCCTGAAAGAAAGAAAGAAAGAAAGAAATGAGCCAGAAAGAAAGAAATGAGCCAGAAAGAAAGAAATGAGCCAGAAAGAAAGAAATGAGCCAGAAAGAAAGAAATGAGCCAGAAAGAAAGAAATTAGCCTGAAAGAAAGAAAGAAAGAAAGAAAGAAATGAGCCAGAAAGAAAGAAATGAGCCAGAAAGAAAGAAATGAGCCAGAAAGAAAGAAATTAGCCTGAAAGAAAGAAAGAAAGAAAGAAAGAAAGAAAGAAAGAAAGAAAGAAAGAAATGAGCCTGCCTGAAAGAAAGAAATTAGCCTGAAAGAAAGAAAGAAAGAAAGAAAGAAAGAAAGAAATGAGCCTGCCTGAAAGAAAGAAAGAAATGAGCCAGAAAGAAAGAAATTAGCCTGAAAGAAAGAAAGAAAGAAATGAGCCAGAAAGAAAGAAATTAGCCTGAAAGAAGGAAAGAAATGAGCCTGAAAGAAAGAAAGAAAGAAGCAAGAAAGAAAGAAATGAGCCTGAAAGAAAGAAAGAAAGAAAGAAAGAAAGAAAGAAAGAAAGAAAGAAAGAAAGAAAGAAAGAAATGAGCCTGCCTGAAAGAAAGAAAGAAAGAAAGAAAGAAAGAAAGAAAGAAAGAAAGAAAGAAAGAAAGAAAGAAAGAAAGAAAGAAAGAAAGAAAGAAAGAAAGAAAGAAAGAAAGAAAGAAAGAAAGAAAGAAAGAAAGAAAGAAAGAAAGAAAGAAAGAAAGAAAGAAAGAAAGAAAGAAAGAAAGAAAGAAAGAAATTAGCCTGAAAGAAAGAAATTAGCCTGAAAGAAAGAAATTAGCCTGAAAGAAAGAAATTAGCCTGAAAGAAAGAAATTAGCCTGAAAGAAAGAAAGAAAGAAAGAAGGAAAGAAATGAGCCTGAAAGAAAGAAAGAAAGAAAGAAGCAAGAAAGAAAGAAATGAGCCAGAAAGAAAAAATGAGCCAGAAAGAAAGATAAATTCCCGTTGATGACACTTTTTGTATTGGTATTTTTTATCGTTATTGGGATAAATGCCAGAAACAAATTATCGTGACACATTTTTTAGTCCATACCGCCCAGCCCCACGGCGCTCTCTGCCAGAGGCACCAGAGCAGACTGCTCCTCTGCCAGAGGCACCAGAGCAGACTGCTCCTCTGCCAGAGGCACCAGAGCAGACTGCTCCTCTGCCAGAGGCACCAGAGCAGACTGCTCCTCTGCCAGAGGTACCAGAGCAGACTGCTCCTCTACCAGACGTACGCCACGTCATCAGTCTGCCAACATTTAGTCTCTTCTAAGCCTTTTAAGGGAGTCACACATGCTTTGTGGAAATATTTAATCTGTTTTTAGAAATATATTTATTGCATCAAGCTCTGTGTGTGTGGAGGGATTTGCTAATGTGAGGTTTTCGTTGTCGTAGCGATGTGGGGTGGATCTCAGGCAGCCATTCAGCTGTGTCTCGTGTCCGTCTGCAGCTTTTTGAAGAGGGAAGTGTAATAATAATCCTGCAGAGGCGGAGATGAATCAAGAGATGCAGATCATCGGATTGAGGCTCACATTGACTGGTCTTAAAAGGAGGAACAGCAGAGGTCATGTCGCTGGTCTTTGACCTCTTTTAACCAAAAAAGTCCTGGTACATCTTAGAACACCCAGAAACTCCTGACAAGTCTCAGATTTAGTTTTTCACGTTAAGGATGAGCTGTTTCTGCTCCCACAGAGCAAAGTTTACCGCTCTCTGACATTATGTAATCATTACGTGAAAACAGCTCCTGAGGACCCTGTAAATCTGCCGCTAGCCCAGGGGTTGGCAGCCCGCGGCTCTAGAGCCGCATGCGGCTCTTTCGCGCCGCCCTAGTGCCTCTCTGGAGCTTTTTCAAAAATGTTTGACCTTTTTTTTTTTTCTTTCTTTTTTTTCTTCCTTTTACCTTTCCTTTTTAATCTCGACATTTCGACTTTTTTGTCGAGATTGTACTTCAACATTAATTTCGACATTTCAACATTTTTCTCTAGATTTTGACTTTTTTCACGAAATTTTGACTATTTCCTTGACATTTAGACTTTTTTCTCCACATTTCGTCTTTTTTCTCAACATTTCAACTTTTTTCTCCACATTTTGACTTTTTTCTCCACATTTCGACTCTTTTCTCGACATTTCAACTTTTTTCTTGAAGTTCATGTTCATCTTCTCCCGCTTTATCCGTTCCCGGGTCGCGGGGGCAGCAGCCTCAGCAGGGATGCCCAGACTTCCCTCACCCCAGACACTTCCTCCAGCTCTTCCGGGGGGAGTCCGAGGCGTTCCCAGGCCAGCTGAGAGACATAGTCTCTCCAGCGTGTCCTGGGTCTTCCCCGGGGTCTCCTCCCGGTGGGACATGCCTGGAACACCTCCCAAGGGAGGCGTCCTCTCAATGTGAAAGAGCAGCGGCTCGACTCCGAGCTCCTCCCGGGTGACCGAACTCCTCACCCTATCTCTAAGGGAGCGTCCAGCCACCCTGCGGAGGAAACTCATCTCGGCCGCTTGTATCCGCGATCTTGTCCTTTCGGTCACTACCCAAAGTTCATGACCATAGGTGAGGGTAGGGGCGTAGATTGACCGGTAAATCAAGATCTTCGCCTTTCGACTCAGCTCCCTCTTCACCACGACGGTCCAGTACATCGACCGCATTACTGCGGACGCTGCACCGATCCGTCCGTCAATCTCACGCTCCATTGTTCCCTCACTCGTGAACAAGATCCCGAGATACTTGAACTCCTCCACCTGGGGCAGGACTTCCCCACCCACCCGGAGAAGGCACGCCACCCTTTTTTCTTGAAGTGCATAATGAAAAAAAAAAATCTTCCCCCAGTTATAACTAATATAGATACATGCAGCCCGTGTTGCCTTCATTCTAAAGCTTATACAAGACTTTAAATTTTTTGCGGCTCCAGACATATTTGTTTTTTGTGTTTTTGGTCCAATATGGCTCCTTCAACATTTTGGGTATCTGACCCCTGATCTAGACCATGTGCAACATCGGGCTACACTGCCATCTGCTGACACGTTAGCTTATTCCCTCTGAAACAGCCAATAGAGCCCACTAAAGCCTGGTGAGCATTTTCTATGTAGTTCTTTTTTGAAACGCAGATATAAACCAGATACTTCAGTTTGACGATGGTTTCAGCTGTGCCCCGAGATGAGTCTGTCGTAGCATCACATCCTCCTAGAAGAGTATTATTATACTATATTAGTGTTATAATATTAGTGTTGTCCCAATCAGGATTTTTTAGCTCCCGATCCGATCCCGATCACTTGAGTTTGAGTATCTGCCGATCCCGATTTTTCCTGATCCGATCACTTTTTTTGGCTCCCGATAAATTTCCGATCAGATACATTTTGGCAATGAATTAAAAAAAAAAAAAAAAAAAAGAAGAAAAAAGAGGACTAAAACTAAATGATCCCAAGTTTCTTTTCATGTCCATTGGAGAACAACATGGACATTATTTTAACAAAGCTTATCAGCTCTGGTGCCACAAAATGTAAAAACATGAAATTGTAAACTAAAACAAAAAGTGCAGAATAGTGCAATAACAGAAATAAATAAATTTAACTTCAAAAAAAGGTAGTTGAATAACGTCCAGTCAAACTCACAAACACAAGAAAATTAAAATACTTATTGGCTTAACCTTAGTGCAACATTCTGAATGAATGAATGAATGAATGAATGAATGAATGAATGAATGAATGAATAAATAGCAGCAGCTTAATGAATATGAACAGATGTAACATTTCACAATTCAAACATGGAAACCACGTTATGTTAGTTTCGTTTACTTTGTCACTTCCGGCCGCCGACCGGAAGTGACGTTAAGTGCAACGATATATAAAACGATTTAATATATATTAAAAACATTAATAACTAGGTATGTCCCGATACTTTTTTGGTCGATACCGATGTTTGGAAATGCCGTGATCGGGCACTAGTATTAATACCTTGTTCTGTTTTTCTTTTCAGAGGGTTCAGAGAAGGGCTTCAGCCTGGAGGACTTTGGGTTTCTGGTCTTCCACTCCCCCTACTGCAAGCTGGTGCAGAAGTCGCTGGCCAGGTTGATGCTGAACGACTTCCTGAACTACCCCAGCCCCGACACAGAGACAGGACCTTTCGCAGGCCTGGATGCCTTCAGGTACGTGAGGAGACGAGCAGCCGTGGAGCAGATGGGCGTCTGCTGCTTTAAAATAACACCACATTAAATATTTTTTTGTCAGAGGTGTAAGTGCAGGTGGAGAACGTTCACCTGAGTCCTTAAACAGAAATGAAATCCTAAAATTTGAAGTTTAGGTTATTGTTTTTCACAGTTTTAAAGGTATACAAGAAAATATCAAAGATAAATACTATACGGTGCAGGAAGAGGCAAAAAAACCCAATGGGCTTATTTGAAGCCTCTACCGAAGAACACAAGATTAACATACAAAATCAAAAATGATAACTACACAAAAGTGATGGCAAACTAATAAGGCAATATATAGATAATAATAAAGAATAAAGACAAAAAAATAAGTGTGTGTGAGTGTGCATGGGATATTGTTTTTACAACTTGTATTGACTCCTGAGCAAATAAGACTAATGGTAGAAATGATCATGTCACTATGAGTGAAACACAAAAAAAACAATACATGGATACATGTACAACAATACATTGGGAAAACAGTTACAAAACAGCAGTCAAGTTCCTTCAAACGTCTTTTATAACATTTCAAAGAGGAAGAGTCTTTGCCAGGTGGGAAAAATCATTCCACAATTTAGTCCCTAAATCTCATCGAACATTGACGTCTGCAAGTGAGAAATTTAGGAGGATGAAGATCTGAGGATTGTCCAGTTGAAGAATGAACCTGTGAATTTGATTTAAAGTAAGTCTTGAACTGTCCAGGAATATTCCCTTCATTTGAATTGATCTGAAACGCATATCTGAAAAATATTTATATCATAAATAGTAAAAATCTGGAGTTTGTGAAATAAAGGAGTAGATGAAGCGAGTGACAGTTGTAATCTTAACAAAACGTTTCTGTAGGACCACAATTTTGTGAAGAGTTGTAGGAAAAGTATTTGCCCAAACTATATTACAATATGAGAGATAAGGATCAATTAAACTATTATCAGAGATAAATCAGAGTTAAAACCTTTGATTTGTTCATGTTTGCATGTCTTATTGTAGAGATGTGAAGCCGGAGGAAACGTACTTTGACAGAGATGTGGAGAAGGCCTTCATGAAAGCCAGCGCAGACTTGTTCGAGAGGAAGACCAAGCCCTCCCTGCTGATCTCCAACCAGAACGGAAACATGTACACGCCCTCCGTCTACGGCTGCCTGGCGTCCCTCATCGCTGAGTATGTGTCTGATCTCTGACTATGTTTCCATGCAGTCAAAATTGGGGTTACGGTCAATATTCCGGTTACTGAAACATTTGGAATAATCTGTTTACATGCGTGAGCAAACAGGGTTATCCCTGTATACATGGTAATTAATCATTTGGGATATCTGGATCAAACCAGCGACGCACGGAGAACGTCATGATGCAATTTCCCTAATTTCCCCTTCTTCTTCCTGTATCCAAATCCAAAACAACAACAATAACAGCAGCACGGTGGATAATCAACAGCCCAGTAGAAGTGGTTTTGTTTCTCGGTCCTGTAGTTCTCCTTTTTCAGCGTCTTCCAGCGGAGCTTGATCTGGTCTGGCGTTCATACAAATGCTGCTTCACGCAACTTTTCGTTCACCTTTTTGTAAATCTGGCTATCCCGGTACTTTCTACCGTCTACAAATGCAGAAATGTTCATATCCTTCATTACATTTATGAGGTGATTAGTCTCCTCCTGGTCTTGTGTTTCTCCGTGTTTATAAGAACTTCCTGGACTCAAAAGACCAGGATTCCTTGTGAACAGAGCATGCGCAGAAAACAAATTCATGTTCCGTTTGATGGGGATATTCCGTTAGGCTAAACATGACCAAATTAGAAAAGGAGTAACCCAGGGGTCATATTCAGGTTTTTAAAAACCCGAATATGAGCAAATCCCGGTTATTCAAAGGGGTTATTGGTGTTTACATGGCCGTGCAAAACCGGGTTATTGCTAATATTTCGGTTTTAAAAGGGTTATTGACTGCATGGAAACGCAGTCTCTGTCCCCGCTTTATTCGTGCGGTAAACAGTGCGGTGCAGTAGCGTGCTCGTGAAGCCAGGAGAACAGTCGAAACAACAGCGGATGCAAACCCGTCCACGTGCAATTCAGCGTTTTTAGCGATCCAGATGTGTGAAACAGCTGTCAGAATCTGGTTCACCTCTGTGTTGCAGACACAAGCCGTCACAGTTGGCAGGACAGAGGATCGGACTTTTCTCCTACGGCTCGGGATTCGCCGCTACCCTGTATTCTGTCAGAGTCACGCAGGACCAAACCCCCGGTGAGTTCAGCTGTGGCGATGTTCAGACACCGTGGTCGTTAGGCCTGTGTTGAAAAAATCGATTTCCCAATTCTAAATCGATTCTCATATTAATTCCTAAAAATCGATTCATATGTCTAAAGATCGGGGGGAGGGTTTTTTTTTGTTTCTTTTTAATTTATTTATTTATGTATATTTTTTTTCCATCATTACATTACAACTTTTGGTTATTTTTTTTGGTTTATCCCCAAAAAAGGAATGTTTTGTTGGACACGAGAATAACTGGTGCCATGTTTTTGCCTTTTAAATATGTTTAAAGGTATAAAAACATTAAAGTGTTAGGTTATAATTACAAAAAATGGTCTATATTTCATCACTTTATATACTGTCTTGGAGTTACATTTGCAAAAAATGCTAAAAACCAAATGCTCAAAAATTAAAAACCAAAATAGAGCGAAAATGGAACAAATAAAAACGGAATGTGGGAAAAACTAAAACCGATTTCATCCGTCTCTGTTTCCTCCCTGGATCTGTTTGGTAATTCTGACCCACACAATGTTTCTGAAAGCAGTTCTATCAGCATTCTGGTAGCTGATTGGTCCTTACAGCATCATTAGCTGCAATACTTGCTGTTGAATCTCAATATAACACTAGTAGTAATATTTTGCATAACTACAGTCATATAATTCATGCAACAGCTGAAAAAACAGTTTTAATAACACTTACCCAAATCAATATCGGAATCGAATCGGATCGAATCAAATCTTGATAATCGATTCTGAATCTTAAGAATCGGAATCAAATTGATTCTTAACATTTGAATGGATCCCCAGCCCTAGTGGTCGTTCCAAGTCTGCAGGAGGTGGTGTTCATGTGAGCGGTGTGTCGTATGTCGTTTGTCTCAGGATCTGCTCTGGACAAACTTGCCTCCAGCCTGAGCGACCTGAGACCCAGACTGGACTCAAGGAAGAAGATCTCACCTGCTGTTTTCTCTGAGAGCATGAAACTGCGAGAGGACACCCATCACCTAGGTATTTCTGCTTTCACTGCTGCTCACGTCTGATTTAGACAGGAAGTTAAAGGAGCTTGAGGCCGGATTGAGGCAGGATTTATGAAAAAAATTTGTATACGTTTTAAGTTTTCTAGTAATAATGTCAGATGAAGTGTTCCAAAGCAAAAAGAGTGAGCCCTCTAGCGTATCTCTCCGTTGCCTTGAACAGGCTGTGTGCTGCAAAATGTGCTGCAATTCGGGCCCAAATTTCCCGCGCTGGGCTGGCGATGTCACGTCACATGACGCTGTATGCACGTTCTCCCCGTTCTCCCGTGCCGGCTTCGCTGTTGGCTGCAGTACCCCTAACGGCCGTCGTGGTGAAGGGTGGCGCTAGAGAGTCTAATTTCTTAAAAGGAGCCTCAAGCTCCTTTAAGCCCTCAGTCTCCTCTGACTTTTCTCTGAAATCGTGTTGTTAGTTAGTTTAAGTTTATTTCAGTCATATATACCTTTCAAGGCAACAAGGAAGAGACAAATTTTACAATTTGACTGAAAAAGGCTCAGGCAGAAGCAGAGCTTATTAATGCTACTATACAACTTAAGCTACACGATACATGGTGTATATATACTGTACATACACTTGCATACATACTTGTACACACATAGATGCATATACACACACATACATATCTCTTTCCCCCTTTTTTCAATTACAGCCGTAACTCCCAAATATAAATGCATGTAATGATTTTTTAAACATAACAAAGGAACTACATTGCTTAAGTTTGAGATCAACACTATTCCACAGCTGGACCCCTTTAAAAGAAATACATCTTCTTTTAACTTCTTTTATCGCTTTTGGTAACAAAAATCTGCATTCATCTCTTAACTCATTTACTCTCAGACGCTATGAAAAACTTCTGCACACTGTCTGCTAGTGTTTTATTTTTTGCTTTAAACATGATTTGCATTGTTCTATAATAAACCAAGTCTGTAAATTTCAGAATATGAGAATTTAAAAATAATGGATTAGTATGATCATAATATCCCGCTTTATTTATGATGCGTATAGCGCGTTTTTGTAGTAAAACAATTTCATCGGTTATGGTTTTAAACGTAGATTCCCATAATTCCACACAGTAAGTTAAGTGTTGTGAGTTGTGTTCACGAAATACACGAAGAAGAAGCTTGATGAGGCATCACTAAATGTAATTTACTTACCATATTGTCCCGAATATAAGACGACCCCGATTATAAGACGACCCCCTCTTTTTTCAAGACTCAAGTTTGAAGAAAGACTTTTTGAACACCAAATTCAATTTTTATACAGAAAATAATTTCAGTACATCTGAAACAAATGATTATAACAATATATTCGAGAGAAAAAGCATGTTATTTTGTCTCATTGAAATCATTATCTTGAAGTTTGCATCATAACTTCTCCTCAGCTGCCGGTTTACCTGCCGAACTTCCACCCACTTTTCTCCAGATTGTCGCTACGTTTCTCCTCTTTCTGTTACCTCTTCTCTTATTTTCTTCTCTTTTCTTTCTTATACTATTTTTTTATTTTTCTTCTTTGTGACAGTGGTTCGCTTTGGCCTGGGGAGTTAAGTTCAGCATTTGCTTTAAAGATATCTGGCGCCATCTAGTGTTGTGAATGGGTATGACGTCTAGACCCCGAATGTAAGACGACCCCCACTTTTTCAGTCTTATTTCAATGCAAAAAAACACTGTCTTATATTCAGGCCAATACGGTATGTCATTGTAAGAAACCCTCACAGCTAGACCCTGATGTGATGTGAGAGATGTAGGTTTACAGTGAAATGATCATTCCTGATCTCATTATCACCCTAAATCACAGCTCTGAACAAACTCTGCCCAAGAAACACATCACTTGACTTCTAGACACAAACGCAGAACTGATTAGCGCTGCCGCTCTTCTTCTTCTTCTCTATAGTTGCTCAAACATTGCTGTTAGGAGGGCTTCACAGTTTATGATTCAACTTACTCAGCTACTGGAGAGACTGACCTCTGATTGGACGGTGATGTCTGATCTGTAAATTTTGTTTGAAATTCTTTATTCAGTCAGATCACACTACAAGCATTATCAACACAACCATTATCGACAAAATAGTGAGTGAAAAGGCAGAAACATAGTGCTTATAGTAATGCCTGTCCTACATACCAAAATAAGCTATCCAGAATTCTTTCAATATAAAAAACAAACAAACTTACACTAAAAAAGAAATGAGAAAAACGTCAACAAAAAACTAAAATAAAGCTACCCAACATTGAGACTATAAAAAAACAAACAATAGCAAAACTAAACCAGAAAAGGAGGACCAATAAGGTTTACATATATACTAGTAAAGACATTTTTTTTAATAAATATCAGAGAAGAACAGCAACAAACAAAAACAAATAAACATTAAAATTTGTAGCTTTCAAAGATTGCTCTACAAATCTTCTTTTTGTAAACTGAAAATGAGCTACACATTGGTAAATCTACTGTAGGTTAGTGTCATTCCATAGTTTAACTCCCACAACAGATGTACGTCTCCTTTTAGTCTCTTTTCTAGCTTTTTGTACAACAAATTATATATCAGGGTAATAAACAGTCAGGTCCACAAGTATTCAAACAATATTTGATTTGGTGACTTTGATGCCCAAAAATCAGTGACCAGGTAAAAATGAGCTCATCAAAAAGCACCCAGCAAACCAGAGAACCACAGATTTGTGGCTCCAAAGTGATGCTGCCAACTTGCACGATCCAGTTTCTGAAGACCAGAAAGGAAACTGACTCAGACTCTCGTCAGAAGTTATAACTGGAAACCTGGGTTTGTGTGACAGTAAAGACGGGGAAGTGGACTCCACAAATTCATGACTTCAGGCCAATCCCAATGTTCACCCTACTCACTACCACTAGCCCTCACTCACTACCACTAGCCTTCACTCACTACCACTCGCCCTCACTCACTACCACTAGCCCTCACTCACTACCACTAGCCTTCACTCACTACCACTCGCCCTCACTCACTACCACTAGCCCTCACTCACTACCACTAGCCCTCACTCACTACCACTAGCCCTCACTCACTACCACTAGCCCTCACTCACTACCACTAGCCCTCACTCACTACCACTAGCCCTCTACCACAACCACTAGCCCTCACTCACTACCACTGGCCCACTACCACTAGCCCACTACCACTAGCCCTCACTCACTACCACTAGCCCTCACTCACTACCACTAGCCCTCACCCATTACCACTAGCCCTCACCCATTACCACTAGCCCTCACTCACTACCACTAGCCCTCACTCACTACCACTAGCCCTCACTCACTACCACTAGCCCTCACCCACTACCACTACCCCTCACCCACTACCACTACCCCTCACCCACTACCACTAGCCCTCACTCACTACCACTAGCCCTCACTCACTACCACTAGCCCTCACTCACTACCACTAGCCCTCACTCACTACCACTAGCCCTCACCCACTACCACTAGCCCTCACCCACTACCACTAGCCCTCACCCACTACCACTAGCCCTCACCCACTACCACTAGCCCTCACTCACTACCACTAGCCCTCACTCACTACCACTAGCCCTCACTCACTACCACTAACCCACTACCACTAGCCCTCACTCACTACCACTAGCCCATTATCACTAGCCCTCACTCACTACCACTAGCCCATTACCACTAGCCCTCACTCACTACCACTAGCCCTCACTCACTACCACTAGCCCTCACTCACTACCACTAGCCCTCACTCACTAACCACTAGCCCTCACTCACTACCACTAGCCCTCACGCACTACCACCAGCCCTCACTCACTACCACCAGCCCTCACTCACTACCACTAACCCACTACCACTAGCCCTCACTCACTACCACTAGCCCTCACTCACTACCACTAACCCACTACCACTAGCCCTCACTCACTACCACTAGCCCATTACCACTAGCCCTCACTCACTACCACTAGCCCATTACCACTAGCCCTCACTCACTACCACTAGCCCTCACTCACTACCACTAGCCCTCACTCACTACCACTAGCCCTCACTCACTAACAACTAGCCCTCACTCACTACCACTAGCCCTCACGCACTACCACCAGCCCTCACTCACTACCACCAGCCCTCACTCACTACCACTAGCCCTCACTCACTACCACCAGCCCTCACGCACTACCACTAGCCCTCACGCACTACCACCAGCCCTCACTCACTACCACCAGCCCTCACTCACTACCACCAGCCCTCACGCACTACCACTAGCCCTCACGCACTACCACCAGCCCTCACTCACTACCACCAGCCCTCACTCACTACCACCAGCCCTCACTCACTACCACCAGCCCTCACTCACTACCACTAGCCCTCACTCACTACCACTAGCCCTCACCCACTACCACTAGCCCTCACCCACTACCACTAGCCCACACCCACTACCACTAGCCCTCACTCACTACCACTAGCCCTCACTCACTACCACTAGCCCTCACTCACTACCACTAGCCCTCACTCACTACCACTAGCCCTCACTCACTACCACTAGCCCTCACTCACTACCACTAGCCCTCACTCACTACCACTAGCCCTCACTCACTACCACTAGCCCTCACTCACTACCACTAGCCCTCACTCACTACCACTAGCCCTCACTCACTACCACTAGCCCTCACTCACTACCACTAGCCCTCACGCACTACCACCAGCCCTCACTCACTACCACCAGCCCTCACTCACTACCACTAGCCCTCACTCACTACCACCAGCCCTCACGCACTACCACTAGCCCTCACGCACTACCACCAGCCCTCACTCACTACCACCAGCCCTCACTCACTACCACCAGCCCTCACGCACTACCACTAGCCCTCACGCACTACCACTAGCCCTCACGCACTACCACCAGCCCTCACTCACTACCACCAGCCCTCACTCACTACCACTAGCCCTCACTCACTACCACTAGCCCTCACTCACTACCACTAGCCCTCACTCACTACCACTAGCCCTCACTCACTACCACTAGCCCATTACCACTAGCCCTCACTCACTACCACTAGCCTTCACTCACTACCACTAGCCCTCACTCACTACCACTAGCCCTTACGCACTACCACTAGCCCTCACGTACTACCACTAGCCCTCACGCACTACCACTAGCCCTCACGCACTACCACTAGCCCTCACGCACTACCACTAGCCCTCACGCACTACCACCAGCCCTCACTCACTACCACTAGCCCTCACGCACTACCACCAGCCCTCACTCACTACCACTAGCCCTCACTCACTACCACTAGCCCTCACTCACTACCACTAGCCCTCACTCACTACCACTAGCCCTCACTCACTACCACTAGCCCTCACTCACTACCACTAGCCCATTACCACTAGCCCTCACTCACTACCACTAGCCTTCACTCACTACCACTAGCCCTCACTCACTACCACTAGCCTTCACTCACTACCACTAGCCCTCACTCACTACCACTAGCCCTCACGCACTACCACTAGCCCTCACGCACTACCACCAGCCCTCACTCACTACCACCAGCCCTCACTCACTACCACTAGCCCTCACGCACTACCACCAGCCCTCACTCACTACCACTAGCCTTCACTCACTACCACTAGCCTTCACTCACTACCACTAGCCCTCACTCACTACCACTAGCCCTCACTCACTACCACTAGCCCTCACTCACTACCACTAGCCCATTACCACTAGCCCTCACTCACTACCACTAGCCCTTACGCACTACCACTAGCCCTCACTCACTACCACTAGCCCTCACTCACTACCACTAGCCCTCACTCACTACCACTAGCCCTCACTCACTAACACTAGCCCTCACCCACTACCACTAGCCGTCACCCACTACCACTAGCCCTCAGTCACTACCATTAGCCCTCACCCACTACCACTAGGGCCCTTGTAATCTTCCCTAGGTATTGGGACACCACTTGCTACGTCACTGCTTGGTTTGCGTTGGGGTACGTAAGCGACTGCGTAGTTACGTTTGCACATACGTCACACCATATCAGGAACCCCAGAGCTAAAAGCTGTAGCGCTGTTAATATGCCACTTTATTAAGATTTAATATTTTTCCAGGCGTAAAGGTAACCGTTAAGATCCCCAACCTGGGCTCAGTTTATCCAAATAACGCCTGTTAAGAAATTTGATCCGATGTGGATTTGCTCGGGGGTGAGAAGAGCCGCCGGCTGGGAGCAGCAGCTGGCTCCGCATTAAATCGACGCAGAGTCTACGGCGTAGGGTACAGCATACGGCGCGCGTCGCCGCGTAACCTACGCCGTAGGCTCTGCGTTGGTGTAACGCGGAACCATAAATCAGCCTTTATTCTGGCGAGGTTTGAAAAATACTTTTCAACAACGGGCAAGCGAGTGATTATGTACATTCACTGAGTGAATATTATGAAAGTAAAATATATATTTATTGCTAGAAATGTAATCAAAACGCATTTTTATGCAGAAACTAATTCAAAATATTGATTTTATTCACAAAATAATAAGAAATGTCCGCCATGTTTTTTTTTGTTTGATTCAGTATGCAAATGATGACGTAAAGCATTCTGGGAAATTTTCTCTAGCCCTCGGTTGGCGAGTCAGTATCTGAAATCCCTTGCTGTGAAGGGCTAGATTCATACACACTAGCCCTTGTTATGCCCACTAGCCCTACATGCAAAGAGGAATTGGGACACCACTACCCTCACGGGAAAACAAAAAATGTAGGGGTAGGACTGAAAAGTAGGGGAAGTGGGTGTATTGGGACTGGGCCTTCATCCTCTTCCAGGCTGAAGGTCAGAGATAGGAAAACAAAAACACACAATATGCCAGACGATAAGGTTCAAAAACAACCTGGAAACTTTGAACATTTGTAGCTGGTTGTGATTACTGGGACAAGCGGTCGACACTGACTACGTTTACATGCAGTCAAAATTCGGGTTATTGCTAATATTACGGAACTGGAACATTGGGAATATTCCGTTTCCATGCGTGAGCTAACAGGGTTATCCCTGTATACATGGTAATTAATCATTTGGGATATCTGGATCAAACCAGTGACGCACGGAGAACGTCATGACGCAATTACCGTCATTTCCGCTTCTTCTTCCTATATCCAAATCCTGCTTCGTGCAACTTTTTGCTCACCTTCTTGTAAATCTCGCTATCCCGGTCCTTTCTACCGTCTACAAATGCCAAAGAAAGTTTTCATATCCTTCATTACATTTATAAAATGATTAGTCAAAAGACCTAGATTCCTTGCGAAAAGAACATGCACAGAAAACTAATTCCTGTTCCTTTTGATGGGGATATTCCGTTAGGCTAAACATGACCAAATATTCGGGTTAGAAAAGGAGTAACCCAGGGGTCACATTCGGGTTTTTAAAAAACGGAATATTAGCAAATTCCAGTTATTCAAAGGAGTTATTGGTGTTTACATGGCCGTGCAAAACCGGGTTATTGCTAATATTCGGGTTTTAAAAGGGTTATTAACTGCATGTAAACGCAGTCACTGAAGCTGAACGTTTCCAGAGCGCCACAGGGCTCGTCACAGAGGAAACAATCACTGAGACAGCTGTAGTGGAGGTGACCCGGTGGAAGCTACCAGAGCAGATTAACCCGTCACAGCGGTGCTCTCTGCGCTCTGGAAGCTCCTGGTGCACAAACACAGATCAGGCTTTTCCTGCCAGAGCAGCAAAGTGGTCACTTTGTGCATATCTGGCACAGATGTTTCCAAAAATCCTGCCGTGAATGAGTCGTCCCTGCAGTGAAGCACCGAGGTGCAGGAGAAGCTGAGCTACATTTACCAACAGTCGGGGTCACTCAGTTCGTTCGTTCGTTTTTTTTTTAATTTCGAACATGTATAAAAAACAAGAAAAAAGATAAGAAAACAAATACAGGTTACATTCCACCACATGTTCGAAAAGGAGAGGAAGTATAAACTTATTTAATCCCACCCCCTTTCCACAACTAAATATAAATTATATGTCTGTATTTATTTTTTATACTATACACTAATTTGTATTATATAAATAAATATAATAATATATATATCATTTTTACAAAAATAACCTGTTTAATACAAGATGTAAGCTCTATCATAAATATAATATAACTATGATATAAATATAATATAACTATGATATAAATATAATACGTATATCTAAGTATATAATCATACAAAGACAAGATGACAGAATAGCAGAACACACACAGCTGCTGATCTTTAAACACAGTCTTCACTTTTATACCTCAAATAAACCATTTCTTTATATTTCTTCTTAAATTGTTTTATGTTTGTACATTCTTTTCACTCCAAATTCAAACCATTCCACAGTTTAATTCCACAAACTGATACACAAAAACCTATTTTTGTTGTACGCACAAATAAAGATTTGAAGTTTAGGTTTCCCCTTAAATTCTAACCCCCTTCCCTCCCAATGAATCATTTCTGAATGTTATCCGGTAGAGAATGATTTTTTGCTTTAAACATTACTTGTGCAGATTGAAATGCCACTAGATCCATGAGTTTAGTACTTTAGACTGTAAGAATAGTGAGTTAGTGTGATCTCCATATCCAGCCTTATGAATGTATCGTATTGTTCTCTTTTGAAGTTTGAGTAATGAGTGGAACCTGGTTTTATAGTTATTGCCCCAAATTTCTACACAGTAAGTGAAATATGGAAGAACTAGTGAACAGTAAATGTGGATCTGTCAAGTACTGCAATGCTCTTTGAAACTTTGTTTTGTACATGCTTAATGAGATGAGATTTCCAGCTAATTAGATCATCCATTATTACTCTTAGAGATCTGATTTCGTTTACTCTTTCAATATCGCTGCTGAGTAACACAACAGCTGAGATTAAAGTGGGTTGGAAAGAGCCGGTATCAAGTTGTTCCTCAGAGAATGCTGGACCGATACAAGAGACTCAACCAGATGTGATTGTCAGAACCTCAAGAGTTGGTTTAGGTTTCGTGTGGTGGGCGGAGAGTTTGTCCCGACTGCTGTTTGCACAGGGCAAACTGTAGGGGTGTATCGATACACTAATCTCACGATACGGTACGATACACGATATTGAGGTCACGATAAC
Source organism: Cololabis saira (assembly GCF_033807715.1). Classification (NCBI taxonomy): domain Eukaryota; kingdom Metazoa; phylum Chordata; class Actinopteri; order Beloniformes; family Belonidae; genus Cololabis; species Cololabis saira. The sequence goes on along the minus strand of NC_084597.1, from coordinate 48,164,140 downwards.
GATACGATATTATATTATAGTATTTTTTTAACAACCTTGAATGAGGAACATATGACTGGTAAAAATGGTCTTTTATTTGAAAGACACAAAATACAAAACAATACTGTGCGTTTGCCCTATTGTTACAGTTTGTAATGCTTTATAACTGTTTAAGTTTTAAAGAGAAAGCCAGGCCAACCATTTTCCACAAACTGAACTAAAAGTAAATGTCAGGTTTGCATTATGCATCTTCAGTTTCATACAAGTACAAATATTTTGCCACAAACTGAATAGTTTATGTCATGTATGACTTGACGTTTTTTCTTTTCCAGAAATTTAACAACTAAAATTAATTAAATAAATAAAAGTAAATAAATAAACTATGAAAAGTCCCAAACTCCAAAGTCAACATGACTGTTATTGATCTTGTGCCAGAGCTAAGAGCTTCACCTGCTCCAGCCTGAGGCCGTAAGGTGAACCCGGTATCGTTTCATCCTCACACCTTTGGGGACGACACAATCTTTACATAATAAAAAACATTGATTCATGCTCACCTTAGAAGTAAAAGTTCGGAGCTCAAAACCCCCAAGAGTCCCGTGATCAGGACCAAAACGGTACTAGTTTCTTCTGAGCGTAGTCAGATTTTGGTCCGCGGGTCAAGGTCGTCACGTGATCCCGCTGCACCAATAGGATGTTACTAGTAAACACAATATATTCATATTAATAACCCAATATCAGCTACAGTTTGTCACCTCCACGACACGTATCGTAACGTTTTTGTATCGCAAAATTCCGTGGGACGATATATTGTTACACCCAGAGGTGTCAAGTAACGAAGTACAAATACTTCATTACCTTACTTAAGTAGAAATTTTGGTTATCTATACTTCACTGGAGTAATTATTTTTCAGACGACTTTTTACTTTTACTCCTTACATTTTAAAAACTGCCCCGTTAATCTATTTCATTTCGGCCTTTAAAAAAAAACTATCCAGTTAAATTGCTCCATCCGGATAGAGTGAATTTGGTTGTGGTTGTTTCAGATGTTCTTGTCCAGTTTTGTTCTTACATCCGTTGCCCTCAGATTCCTGCAACTAAACTTGGATGTAAATTCCAGTAAAGGTTAGGATAAATGATAACATGCCTCTGAAGTTTGACTTTTTGCACCATTACAATACTCATAGGCAACTAGTCATCATATCTCCTGCTCTCTGAAACACATGTTAATGCTCAATAGTACACATATATGGTTCTTTAATATATTTACATTATACTAAGATGCATTCATTTCAATGGCTTTTTTCCTTAATGGCTTTTTCCCCCTTACATTACTTTTACTTTTATACTTTAAGTACCGGTAGTTTTGAAACCAGTACTTTTATACTTTTACTTCAGTAAAAAACTTGAGTTGATACTTCAACTTCTACAGCAGTATTTTTAAACTCTAGTATCTATACTTCTACCTGAGTAATGAATGTGAATACTTTTGACACCTCTGGTTACACCCCTAGTGAACTGCTGGATTTCTGCAGTGAACTGTCTCTGCAGAACTACATCTGGACTCTTTTGTTCCTTTCTTGCAGCCAGCTACGTCCCTCGAGGCTCCGTGGAGGACCTATTCCCAGGAACGTGGTACCTGACCCGCGTGGACGACAAACACCGCAGGGAGTACGCCCGCAGACCTCTGGACGATGACCTGCCCGCTGAGCCGGAGGTGGTTCGGTCCAGCTCAGCCACCGAGGTGTGTACAGGTTCTGGACTCGGGTCGTCCCCATCAGGATTTTTTAGCCCCCGATAGGGCTGGGCGATATATCGAGATTTTAATATATATCGACTATATTTTCAAACGCGATATGGTACGATATAGTTTATTTTGTGACAAATTGACTTGAATGTTTTATTTGATTCAAGTCAATTTGTCATCAAATAAAACATTCAAGTCAATTTGTCACAAAATAAACTATATCGTACCATATCGCGTTTGAAAATATATCGATATATATTACCGTATTTTCGCGACCATATGGCGCACTGTGTGGAAAGGCGCACCCTCAGTTTTGTGTGTCATTTTTGGTTTTAAAACACACATACGGCGCACCGACCCAAAAGGCGCCGTCTACGGAGACGGAGCTGCACAGACACGCGTTGCAAAACACACACGCGCTAAAAATACAGCAGGAGCAAAACTTAGTTTGATATTTTATTTCACTTTTCACATCAATCAAACCCTTCAAAGGTTCATATTCTGTTTCTGCATTAAAGAATTTAAAAAAACCACCGGGTTGCTGCACAAACCTGTCTCAGCCACTGATCATCTCCTCATCCATCCAGCCCTTTTCATTTCACTCTGGCTGGAAAAGTCTCTTTAGGGAACGCTTTTCTTTTAAAAATCCCGACCGCGAGCGCTGGACCGGGTCCCGGGTCCCGGTCCGCCCCCCCCGCGCTGGTCCCGCGGCGGTCCCGGGTCCCGCGTCCCGGGACCCTCGCGCTGGACCCGCTCACACACACGCGCTGTCGGGGAGCCGGTACCGGGGTTTGTATCCGACAGGAGCTCCGTTAATTCATCTGCGCCAGTCCGAATTTCCAGACTTGTCTCAGCTTCTTGATCATCATCATCCCTTCATCCAGCCCCCTCTTTTCATTCACCCTTATAATGACTCCGGCTGGAAACCTCTTATGCAAAGTTTTTCTTTTAAAAATCACCATAAGTTTCTGTCCATCAGCTGCGCCAGTCCAGCACCACATAGCCTACATGAGAATCTGTGTGTCGCGCCGCGAATACACACACGCGCATGTCGGGATCCGGTACCGGGTTTGTAACCGACAGATTTGGCTGCAAATCTCGGAAAGTGAAGCTGATCTGACCTGAGACAGACCCCAGAAATCTCTGCTCTTAAAGCGGCCGGGAACCAGGTCATTGGACCCGCTTGGGGAACCAGGAAGTCGGCTGCAGCAGCGACCATCACCGCGCTGCTGCAGCCGCTGCTTTAACCGGGGAATGTGGACGGTTCCGACCGGCCGGCGCTGCAGAACACTCACACACAAGTGTGCTTATTTAAATAGAGCGGAGCAAAACTTAGTTTGATTGTATTTTATTTCACTTTACACATCAAGCAAATCCTTAAAAGTCTTCATCATCTGTTTCGCATTAAACAGCTCAGTGGATGGTCTCATTCAGCTTCACCCGCCCCCTTCTCTTTTTACCTTCTCATGGTGGCCGACCTGACATTACCGTAATTCAGGTAATAGACACGGCGCACCGTTTCTTAAGGCGCCCGGCACATTTAAAAAAAAAAAAAAAAAAAAGTTGCGCCTTATGGTCGCGAAAATACGGTAAAAAAAAATATCTCGATATATCGCCCATTCATTACCCAAGCTGAAGTCACTGAGGTAGTTCGTAAGCTCCTCAGTGGCAAGGCACCGGGGGTGGATGAGATCCGCCCTGAGTACCTCAAGTCTCTGGATGTTGCGGGGCTGTCGTGGCTGACACGCCTCTGCAGCATCGCGTGGCAGTCGGGGACAGTGCCTCTGGACTGGCAGACCGGGGTGGTGGTCCCTCTCTTCAAAAAGGGGGACCGGAGGGTGTGTTCCAACTACCGGGGAATCACACTTCTCAGCCTCCCGGGGAAAGTCTATTCCAGGGTGCTGGAGAGGAGAATTCGGCCGATAGTCGAACCTCGGATTCAAGAGGAACAATGCGGTTTTCGCCCTGGCCGTGGAACGCTGGACCAGCTCTACACCCTCCGCAGGGTGCTCGAGGGCGCATGGGAGTTTGCCCAACCAGTCCACATGTGTTTTGTGGACTTGGAGAAGGCTTTCGACCGTGTCCCACGTGGCATCCTGTGGGGGGTGCTCCGAGAGTATGGGGTCGGAGGCCCTCTGCTGAGGGCTGTATGGTCCCTGTATGACCGGAGCAGGAGCTTGGTTCGCATTGCCGGCAGTAAGTCAGACCTGTTCCCGGTGCGTGTTGGACTCCGGCAGGGCTGCCCTTTGTCACCGGTTCTGTTCATCATTTTTATGGACAGAATTTCTAGGCGCAGCCAAGTGCCGGAGTGGGTACGGTTCGGGACCCACTTGATTTCATCTCTGCTTTTTGCAGATGATGTGGTCTTGTTGGCTCCCTCGAGCCAGGACCTTCAGCATGCACTGGGGCGGTTTGCAGCCGAGTGTGAAGCAGCTGGGATGAGAATCAGCACCTCTAAGTCTGAGGCCATGGTTCTCGACCGGAAAAAGGTGGCTTGCACCCTCCAGGTCGGGGGAGAGTTCCTGCCTCAGGTGGAGGAGTTTAAGTATCTTGGGGTCTTGTTCACGAGTGAGGGGAGAACGGAGCGCAAGATCGACAGGTGGATCGGTGCGGCGGCCGCAGTAATGCGGTCATTGTATCGGTCCGTCGTGGTGAAGAAGGAGCTGAGCCGAAAGGCAAAGCTCTCTGTTTACCGGTCGATCTACGTTCCCACCCTCACCTATGGTCATGAACTTTGGGTCATGACCGAAAGAACGGGATCCCGGATACAAGCGGCCGAAATGAGTTTCCTCCGCAGGGTGGCGGGGCGCTCCCTTAGAGATAGGGTGAGGAGCTCTGTCACCCGGGAGGAGCTCGGAGTAGAGCCGCTGCTCCTCCACATCGAGAGGAGTCAACTGAGGTGGCTCGGGCACCTGTATAGGATGCCCCCTGGACGCCTCCCTCGTGAGGTGTTCCGGGCATGTCCCACCGGCATTTCGGAGGCCCCGAGGAAGACCCAGGACACGCTGGAGTGACTACGTCACTCGGCTGGCCTGGGAACGCCTTGGAGTCCCCCCGGAAGAGCTGGAGGAGGTGTCCGGGGAGAGGGAAGTCTGGGGATCCCTGCTCCGACTGCTGCCCCCGCGACCCGGACTCGGATAATGCGGTGGACAATGGATGGATGGATGGATGTTTTATTTGAGATTTGCACAAATGTTTTGTTATTTGCACAACTGTCAACCTCAGTGGAAAAGTCTGCCTGTTACTGTCTACATTGTATTAATTGCACAGTGTATTTTAATTTAATTGTTATGCAGGAAAGGGATATTTGTTTTATTTTATTCAAGAAGCATTTTTATTCTATATATGCAGGCAGTTTATTTTTATTTCATTTGTTTTATACATTTTGATATTGTGCAGACCTCTGTTAATAAAGGAACCTGTGTGACATTTGGCACGAGGCTTTGTATTAAAACTGACAGTTTTTTTAAGGGTTTGCCTGAGAAAAAAATGAAGCTAACGGAGATGCTATGCTATAATGCTTTGGGGGAAACTCCAATTATGGCACAGAAAAAATATCGATATATATCGAGTATCGCCATTCAGCTAGAAAATATCGAGATATGACTTTTGGTCGATATCGCCCAGCCCTAGCTCCCGATCCGATCCCGATCACTTGAGTTTGAGTATCTGCCGATCCCGATTTTTCCTGATCCGATCACTTTTTTTGGCTCCCGATACATTTCCGATACTTTTTCCCGATCAGATACATTTTGGCAATGAATTAAAAGAAAAAAGAGGACTAAAACTCAAATGATCCCAAGTTTCTTTTCTTGTCCATTGGAGAAAAACATGGACATTATTTCAACAAAGCTTATCAGCTCTGGTGCCACAAAATGAAAAAACATGAAATTGTAAACTAAAACAAAAAGTGCAGAATAGTGCAATAACAGAAATAAATAAATTCAACTTCAAAAGAGGTATGAGCTACATAAAAGCCAGACCAAAGAGATGAGTTTTTAGTCTACGTTTTAAAAATGTCCACATTTCCAGCTCATCTCAGATCCTCCGGCAGGTTCCACAGAATTGCAATGGTTTTTGATATTTAGTTTTTTAAGAAGTTGCTTCTGTTGCTTCTGTCCCGCAGCACATCCCCAGTCCTCTCAAGAAGATGCCTCGCATCCCTGCGGCCTCAGCTGGATCTGAAACCGCCACCGGCAACTGAGAACCTCCAGGTCCAGACTTTAGAAACGACACTACGCTAGAGATGGGCGGGAGGTCCAGACGAGGCCGGGCCACCTCCACACTTCTTCTTAGACTTTAAACTGAGGAGGCGGCGGCAGCTGCACAAAGTCCTGCCTGTGCAGCCCCCAATCAAACCAGAACATGGTCAGGTAGATCGTTACCTGTCTGACCACTCTCATCTCAATGATTAGTTTGTTTGAATTATATTTTATTTCAGAGCTTACATTTGAATGTATTTGAACACAGTGTGTTTGTGCAGAGTGGACAGTTGTGCGTGGGAGGAGAACAGACTAAAACACTGCTCGAGAGCTCGGCAGCTGCCGCCCAGCTAGAAGAAATGGACCTATCTTTCTGTGGCTTCAGGCCTGTTGATAAAAGAAAAAGAAACATAACAAAGGGATAAAAATTAGTTTCTGCCCCAGCAACACTCTGTATGTGGGTCCGTGTACTTCGCGGCCATAGGTTTTTTGTTTTGAAATGACAAAATAAAAATAGAGATATAATCCGTTTCCCATCTTTTGTTTTGATAATAAAAAACGGAAAACGGATCGTTATCCATTATCCGTTATCCGATTTCATTGATGTGTTTGAAAATCGAAATTGGGAATTAAAACAGGGTCCGTGTATCTTTTGGTCATTGGATTTTTCCGTCATGAGTGGGAATCAAAAACAAAAAACGATTGGTTTATTTGATTTTCCTTTTAAAACAAAAAACAAATATTGAATTACACTGCATTTTTTCTTTTTCTGTGTTAATATGATTTAACAAAGATTCAAAATACGCTTTTATTTTCGTTTTCTATTTCATATAAGAAAAATGAAATTACTAGTCAACAGGAAGGAAAAAACGAACCAAAAACAACCGTTTATTCATATTCGTGCACCGGAAGCTGGCATTTACAACCGAGTGAACTTAGTTCTGGATATTTGACAGGCATTCCTGTGACAATTCTCTCCAGGGGAAGTTTGATTTTAATATTTAATTGGTCGGGTTTACGTGACTCGGAAATGGCTCTGTACGCGGCAGTTCGGGTAACCATGGTTACCATGGCGGCGCTGAAACAACAGATTATTTATATTATATATATATATATATATATATATATATATATATATATATATATATATATATTATAATTAGGATTATTTTTTAAAGATTGATTAAGGACTTGTTCCACAGCGGTTTGACGCACAATGACATTTCCTGCACGTTGCAGCAGATGAGTCTCCTGCAATTCTCAGAAATGAGCGTCAGAAGATTCTGTGCTCGGCATGATCTGAGGAGAAAAAGACGCAGAGCTGGAGAGCGCTTTGATTCATCATGGCCGAATGACCGGCTATCTGTGTCACTGGGGGTGCATGCTGGAGAAGGTCGGGTTGGAAGAATTAATTTAGTCCCACGCGTGAAGTATCCACGTGATTACCATTATATGTATAAATTGCACTGCAGCACAAACTTTACCTGACGCCGGAATTCATGGCTGATGGAGCTCTCTCAGGGTTCTTCCAACCCGACCTTCTCCAGCATGCACCCCCAGTGAACACAGATAGCCGGTATTGCGGCTTTCCTTAAAGAGCCGCTTGAGAGTTTATTGTTAGGTCCTGTATATTTGCATGACGCGCTGCTGACAGAGAAGCACGCTGAGTCCGAGAGAAGTTTTATGGCGTTTAATGACAAAACTCAGCCACAACGGCCTTCCGACATGCTTAATGGGTTTTAAACGTGTACACTGCAAACGTGATCGGGGTGATCAGTGATCAAAGCGGTCAACAAAAATTAGGCTACGGCTCCCTAAAAGCCTGTCCTAACTGCATGCGAGCGTCCGACCGTCGCGTCACACTGCGTGGCATCGGACCCGCTCTGTCCTGAAACACTGAACGCGTCATCGGCCCCACGTTCTACCACGTTCTTTTGATTGACAGCTGAGACTCGCCTTTTAAAAGGCTGATTTATGGTACCGCGTTACACCAACGCAGACCTTGCGGCGTAGGTTACGCGGCCCCAGCACCGAACGGTGCGCGTCGCCGCGTACCCTACGCCGTCGATTTTACGCGGAACCATAAATCAGCCTTTATTCACTCCTGAATTATGCGCTCCTGAAAGAAACTGCTAAAATTACTCCTGAAAGAGTAAAGGGACAAGTAAAAAAATGGTGATTACTTGTAATCTTCCTACGTTTGTACTTTCTAAACAGAAAACAAGCTTATTATTCGGTGGAATAAGTGGGGAAAAAACCGAACGGTGACGCAATGAAACAGCGAACAGCGTGAGTGACCGGCGTGTGGTGTTAAAGCAGCAAACATGTCAGCATGTCAGATCATTACTGGGATGTGGGGAAAAAGCAGAGGACACGAGAAATCCGGCAGGATCCGGCACAAATTAAGCCCTAAGATAAGATTCTTATTATATCTTATTATCTTATCAGAACCTAGCCTGGCGATCTCCCTCCAGCAGCTGACACTTTATTGAGGTTCTTGTATTGGAATGACTGTTTCCTACAGCGCTTTCAACTTTTTTTTTCAACTTTCAACCGGCTTTCAAAGCGACCGACGGGAAGAAAATAGAAGCAGGGCGTGCGACAAAAGTCCAGCTCAAAACGACGCTGCGTCGCTCGCAACCAGTGTAGACAGTGCAATAAAAATAAAGCAATGGAACTGTTTTTGACGCTGACTCTCGCTCGCGTCGCATGCAGTGTGTATATTTACAATATACTGTGGACATCTGAATAAAAACCTCATAAATAGATTGAATCAAAGCGCTCTCCAGCTCTGCGTCTTTTTCTCCTCAGATCATGCCGAGCACAGAATCTTCTGACGCTCATTTCTGAGCATTGCAGGAGACTCATCTGCTGCAACGTGCAGGAAATGTCATTGTGCGTCAAACCGCTGTGGAACAAGTCCTTAATCAATCTTTAAAAAATAATCATTAATCTGTTGTTTCAGCGCCGCCATGGTAACCATGGTTACCCGAACTGCCGCGTACAGAGCCATTTCCGAGTCACGTAAACCCGACCAATTAAATATTAAAATCAAACTTCCCCTGGAGAGAATTGTCACAGGAATGCCTGTCAAATATCCAGAACTAAGTTCACTCGGTTGTAAATGCCAGCTTCCGGTGCACGAATATGAATAAACGGTTGTTTTTGGTTCGTTTTTTCCTTCCTGTTGACTAGTAATTTCATTTTTCTTATATGAAATAGAAAACGAAAATAAAAGCGTATTTTGAATCTTTGTTAAGTCATATTAACACAGAAAAAGAAAAAATGCAGTGTAATTCAATATTTGTTTTTTGTTTTAAAAGGAAAATCAAATAAACCAATCGTTTTTTGTTTTTTGATTCCCACTCATGACGGAAAAATCCAATGACCAAAAGATACACGGACCGAACAGCGAGTGGAAAACTCTTTTCTCTGTTTCCTATTCGCTTCCAGTATGTTAGAGTTCAGTTTATGTTATTGATTGGACGCTGCTTTTTTTTGGACGCTGCAGCTGAACGGACTGTCACATCACTGCAGTTTCATGACGGAGTGAAGACAGATTACAGATTAAACTCATGTTTCACTCCCATGTTTCATATTTGATTTATTTTCTGTTTCAACATTAAAAAATCTAAAACTGTTAATTTTCAATCTGATCAACAAAAGAACCAGAAACAACTTTCTTCATTTATTACTGTGCATGTGCAATCCCCCCATTTGTCCAATCCTTGTTTTCAGTATCCTTGGAAACGAATAGGAAATAGAGAAAAGAGTTTTCCACTCGCTGTTTTAATTCCCAATTTCGATTTTCAAACACATCAATGAAATCGGATAACGATCCATTTTCCGTTTTCCGTTTTTTATTATCAAAACAAAATGGGGAACGGATTATTTTGGTTTATTTCTCTATTTTTATTTTGTCATTTGAAAAAAAAACGGATTGCCGCGAAATACACGGACCGTATGTGCTTATTATGTAAATCCAACATGTTCTCAGTTTACCAGGTTCCATCATGTGACCTTTTGACCGCATCAGGAGCTGTGCAGGATGAGGCGATGCTCTGCCACAACATCTGCTCCCGGAGAACAGCTGTCCCTTAAACACTGTGACGTGATGGAGAGACTTTCATCATGTACACCTGATCAGTTGTAAATGGTTGTCAGGACTTCACTCAAAAGATTCAGGGAATATTTGTTGGAGGTTTGATGTTGGCCAACATTCAACAACTCACTTATGAAAAGTAAAACGGTTTCTTGTTGAAGAGTTGTAACTGTATCAGGGAACCCATAACAAGCAATGTGGAGTCGTCACGTCGCACGGAGCCGTGTGAAACCTATACTTACAAACAAACCTGGACTTTTGCAGTGCCACTGTAGAGTTCCCAGAACTGTTGTCTGTTCATTTCCCAGTAGAAAAATCACATCATGCTGCAGAAAATGATGAGCAGTGCAGTTTCAGGACGACCGCGATCTGTGAGGCAAACTCGGTAGAAACCCAAAACTAACAAAATAAAAAAGATTAAATAGCAAAACACTAATCTGACTGCTCTTTCCGTCTCCTGCCAATAGAGGGCAGTGTTTCAGTGAAAGCTGGCTGTAGTGTAACCGCTATTGTCCAATATGATATCATACCTTGATGAAGTCAGACTTTATTTTACTGCACAGACTGACAGCTGGACTGTATTATTTCTACACAGGAAGACTAATAAATGCAGAAAAATTTGCTATATCACATAGAAAATTCTGTCTGTTTTCCTTCCTGCATAAATCACCTTCAGTTCCTCATCCGAGTTTATTGTTTATTGTTTTTACCCTCATCATGCGGAGAGTGCTTACATAAAGATGTCAGACTGCTCCTGCTTAAATACATATCCTGTATTAGAACATGGTAGCAGTTTTCTGCAATTATCCCTTTTCATTCTGCCAGTCACAAACAAACTCCACCCATCAACTCGGCACCTGGAATCTGCAGTTTTCCCCTGGTTCTGAGAGTTTTCAGACTGAACAGCCTCCGATTCAGTCTGAAAACTCACACAGCCGTAATGGTGGAGCTCAAGGACGGTTAAAGGAGATTCTGTCTTCATGCGGTTGTTTTTCTTGTCATAGCTGCAGCTACGAGGGGAAGAGCTGGAGCAGAGAGCATCACCTGCTGCTGACGGTTGCTCTGGCTCGGGGGGGGGGGTTGGGATAGCCTTGGAGAAGCCTTACAATAAGCACATGTAAAGTGCAGACTGTAGATACAGGTTTCCCTCCAATAGTGTACAGATCTATTCTTTTAACTTGCACAGTCTCTCGGTTCCTGTGACGAGCGGCCGGTTCTCGCCGGCTTCACTGCTTCAACGTGCGTGGTGTGTTCAGGCTGCCTGCCTCAGAAGTCACATGATCTTTTCTAGTGTGGATTGTGATGTACAGCACAAAGTAAAAGATTATTTATGTCATGTAGATATGGAAGTGTTCATATCCCACCAGGTTCATTCAATCATATGTTTGTATAAATATGTAGAACCAGAATAAATGGAAACTGAACACGTGTGTTTTTGTTGTTTTTTTTTTTATTTGATTACTTTGCTGAAACTTCCCACAATGTTTCCGGTTGTCGTTCATGTTTTTCCATATTTTCGGACTCATCTCCAGTATCATTATGATGATTTAAACGAGATCCACCGCAACAGGCTGCCACATGAGTGGTGCTGTTTTAGTGATTTAAAGACGCCCTCTTTCACTTACTTGCAGAAATCCTTGGAGGGGGTCTGGGAGCTTCATAGGAACTAACAGATCCAGATGAACCTCAGGGGTCTGGGAGCTTCATAGGAACTAACAGATCCAGATGAACCTCGGGGGTCTGGGAGCTTCATAGGAACTAACAGATCCAGATGAACCTCAGGGGTCTGGGAGCTTCATAGGAACTAACAGATCCAGATGAACCTCAGGGGTCTGGGAGCTTCATAGGAACTAACAGATCCAGATTAACCTCAGGGGTCTGGGTATATGTAAAAAAAAAAAAACTAAAAGACCTAAACCTTTACTTAAAAAACCTTCTGTTTGAAGTCTTTCAGTCAGGGTTCAGAATGCATCATAGCACAGAGACAGCACTGGTTCGAGTCACGAATGACCTTCTTATGGCCTCAGATAAGGGATTAGTGTCCATACTGGTTGTACTGGACCTCAGATAAGGGGTTAGTGTCCATACTGGTTCTACTGGACCTCAGATAAGGGATTAGTGTCCATACTGGTTCTACTGGACCTCAGATAAGGGATTAGTGTCCATACTGGTTCTACTGGACCTCAGATAAGGGATTAGTGTCCATACTGGTTATACTGGACCTCAGGTAAGGGATTAGTGTCCATACTGGTTCTACTGGACCTCAGATAAGGGATTAGTGTCCATACTGGTTCTACTGGACCTCAGATAAGGGATTAGTGTCCATACTGGTTCTACTGGACCTCAGGTAAGGGATTAGTGTCCATACTGGTTCTACTGGGCCTCAGTGCTGCTTTTGACACTGGAGATCATGGCATCTTACCCATATGATCCAGGTCCTGGTCAAGGTTTCCACCCTCTGTCACTGTTTGGCTGTTAGGTTTTTTATCCTGCTAGGGTAGAGTTTGCTTTTACTTACCCTTGTTTGTTTTAAATATTTACCTGGGGGTCATGCTCCAGGTCTCTGCACCTTAAGGCCCCGTCCCAATTGACCCCCTCGCCCTTGTTTTCTTCACTACCCCTAAATTTTGCCCGTTCCCGTGAGGGTAGTGGTGTCCCAATTCCTCTTTTCACCTAGTAGCTGGGAGGGAATTCATGAAAATCGTGCACTTGGTGACAAGTTTTTGATATTTGGCATGGTGTTAGGTATGGACATAAGGTTTTCAAAAACCACCGCAAACAAATTGGGACGGCCCCCTAGTGGCCGGTTTGCAGAAAATTCAAAATGGCTCCCGCTGAAAAGACCAAAGGTCATATTTCAGCTTCTCTTAGTCCTAGATTGTTGTATCTTGTCACTTTCTCTACTTGTTTTGGTGCTAGGAATTCAATTCTGAGATAGATTTCCTATTTCAAGGTCATGTTGAAGGTCAAATTTAATTTTTAAGGTCATTTTTTGTACATAAAAACTCCATATCTCTAGAATTAAGTCACATAGAAAGCTTATATAGGGCTCTAGACCCCTATTTTCACCCCCAAGGAATGTAATTTTCTGTTTATTGGACAGGTCACTATCGCTGTAGTATCAATAATCTAATTGGGTGAGCATTATGGCCATCGTTCAGGCTTAAGATGAACTCAACTTCAGAACAAAGCCACAACGAAAGCAAGTACTGGTGGAGTTGATAATATTGACGAGTGTGGTCGATTTGATATCCATGGCACCGCTATATCCCAGACTAACCATCTGATATGTGACAACATGGGGGGGATAGTGGTGCCTTCAGCTTCTGAAGGCACCACTATCAAGCTTCCGGATGACTTTGCCATTGTGCCGTGTATAGCTGAATATGCTGGGGAAATCAAGCTTTCATCAATTCTAGTTGGAACAGCCAGACCAACTTTTTCTTAAAACAACCGAGCAGGGGTGCCTGACGAAGCATGGCTAAACCATGTCCACAAGGTCCTGATAGAAAACGATGGAACACTTCAAGACACACCAGTGACTACTTTTGCCGTCCCTGACCCACCAGTCTGGCCCTCGGCAGGAGGGTCCCCCCTGATGAGCCTGGTCCTGCTCAAGGTTTCTTCCCTCCTAAAGGGGAGTTTTTCCTTGCCACTGTTTGGCTTAAGGTTTTTCTCCCACTAGGGGAGTTTTTACCTGCCATTGTTTATGTAATAACTGCTCGGGGGTTATGTTCTGGGTATGGGTCTCTGTAAAGCGTCTAGAGACAACTCTGTTGTATTAGACGCTATATAAATAAAATTGAATTGAATTGAATTGAACCTACTCTGGGTTCATCTCACATGGCCAAAGCCATGAAGATGTCAAGCATTGGGCGCAGAAACACTCAATGCTTGTGGTCATGAAGGCAACAGAGTTTGTGAATCCCGGCCAGATTCCAGTCATAGCGGATGACTGTCCTCTGTATGCCCAACAGAAAAATGTCAGTGGAAGTTCCCTAATGAGGTTGGTGAATCAAAGATGGTGTACTTCATGGGCTTCCTTCACATCAAGATGATGTCCCAAGAGTCTGGGCGTAAGCTGTTGGCTGGGTCTGGCTGGGACCAGGTGTTTTCCCTCGCAAAATTTTCAACACTGGTGTTGCAGCATCTCTTCTAAGTGGCAAGCATGTCAAACGTACAAGGTATGCATACCAGCTTACTCTTGCCTGGCTCCATGTACTCAAAGTACAGGCATATGATGAATACTGCCAAGAGAGCTATGGGCCTCATGAAACCATGGAGATGTGGGAGAATCGACTTATGAGTAATGCTCCAACAATCTCTTACTGGCTGACAGTGAGAGACTACCTGATGATCAACTGCCGCCTCATCCGGGGTCAGCGAGTGGGCAATTGGCCACTAACCCTGAAAGCTTGTGAGGATCTGTGGCCATGGTTATTTGCCTTTGGACATACAAACTATGCCCGCTGGATGCCAGTCTTCTTGAAAGATGGCACGTCTACCAGATACCCACCCATCAGTACATGAGGCTTTCATGGAGGGCAAGTTTGTCGTACAACGTGGTGAAAAGAAGTTCACATTAATGGCACTTGATCAAAGTCAGAAGCACAGCATCAAATTTCTAAAGGAAGATAGTGGATCAAAGTCCTCTATGGTCAGCAAGAGGAGAAGGAGATCATCGAGTTCTTGAAACCTAGTTTCCTACGGGCCATTGATGAGTTTGAGGTGGCCTGCAAGCAAGCTGGGCTCTGCCAAGGCAAATACAGCTCTAATCACCAAGCTCTTCTTGTCCCTACAAGCCCGTCCTGATCTAGACATCGATGAATTCTTTGAGCACGAGAATCAGCGTGAGCCTCCATCCTTGTCTGATCAAGGCAAACTCCAGTCAGGAACCAAGTCAGATATTTGTGGATGCCTACCAGGAATGCCTGGTCCTGGCCCCTCTCCATCAGCCAAAGAGGCTTCTGTAGTTGTGCTTGATATGGCAGCAGTAATACATATCATCAAGACCCAGCGTGCCAGAGTGTTTGGAGAGTACACTCAAATGCACTTGCTAACCTACTTGCGCAGCCTGATGACTGACAGAACGACAAGAGTGTATGCAGTCTGGAATACATATATAGAGGCAAGTCTCAAATACCAAACTCGTGTCAAGCGGGGTGGGACTGCAGGGTGTCGAACATGAGTGTCTGCTAAGATGCCTCTGCCAAAGGGAGCTCAATGGCAGAAGTTCCTCAAGGACAGTCAAAATAAAGACCAGATGTTTCAGTACCTTAGTCAGAACCTTCAAGAGATCACAGCTGGCTCAGAGTACTACCTTCTCACAACAAAGGTTGACCTTGTCCTGAGCAACAAACCAACTAACCTACAAGCCTTTTTGTTTGTTTTGTTTGTTTATGTATTTGAGCACATTGAATCCATGCTCCAAGGCTTACCTAAAGACAGTAGATAGTGATGTAGTGGTGCTGGCCATCAACCTGTTCAAGGAGCCGGGCCTCTCAGAACTGTGGATTGGCTTTGGATCAGGAAAAGCATATAAAGATATTCCAATTCACCACATCTCAGAAATGCTGGGACCTCAGAAATGCCAAGCACTGCCCTTCTTCCACGCATTCACCGGGTGTAACGTTGTATCAGCAATGTTTGGAGTTGGCAAAAAAAAAAAACACATGGAATGCATGGACAGCTTTTCCTGAAGTCACCAACACCCTCATTGAAATCACCCAAGACCCAACCAGCGTCACACTGGAATCAGTGCATATGCGACATCTCGAACGCTGGACTGTTCTAATGTATAGCAAGGACTGCAGTGTAGAGTCAGTCAATGAAGCCAGGAAGCTTGTTTTCACCCATAGCCTCAAGTCCCTGGATTCAATCCCCCCGACCCAGCACGCCTTATTCCAGCATGGCAAGCTGGAAGCAATCCCTCTCCAAAACTCCTAAGATTCCAGACCCTTGTGATTGGGGTTGGGAATGGAATGCCAGAACCAAAGTGTGGGTGCCATATTGGACAGATCTGGAAGATGTCAGCAAGGGATGCGCACTTCTCCTTCACTGTGGCTGTGTGGTTTCCTGTAAGGGAAACTGTAAATGCTACCGAGCTGGACTCCACTGTACCACCTTTTGTAAGTGTGAGGGAGGCTACACTAATAATGAAGAGTGAAGTAGCTCTGATTTCATACTCTGGGCCCAATAAACGAGGCCATAGAGGCAGGCATTGTAGATTTTAAGTGAGTTTAAATATGCACAGCTGATGTTTTTTGTGGGTGTTATTTTAATAAAATCCTATTCTTTCACTGTGAGTTATTCTATGCAACTTCCTAGAGCTAGCAAGATTTGAAAGTGGCGCTTCCTCTAAGCCCCGCCCCCCCCGCCCCCACCCACGAGCGCTCCGTCCAAAGCCACGCCCCCACAAACACGAACGCTCATACAATTATTAAACATTTTGGACAGCACATTTACAGCAAAACTACCCCATGTCTCATTCACCTGTAAGCGAGGCCGGTTTTAGGGGGGGCAGGGGGGGCTGTGCCCACCCAAACGTGCATCCTGCCTGTCTCTATCGCGCTGCAGGCTCTAAAGCCACGGCTCTGCCGTACCCTACGGCGTTTACGCCGTACCCTACGGCGTCTACGCCGTAGCCTGCGGCGTAGCTGCGGCAACAGAGCCGGTGCACGGCACCGCAGCGCGCTGCTTTGCCGTGCACCGGCGCGCTCAGCTCTCGCCGCGAGACGCATACATCCCCACGGACCCCATACAGCTTCCGAGGCGGAGCTGCTGCGGCTTTTCACGGCTGCGGCTGTTCACGTGCCCCTGCAGCAGCAGCAGCAGCAGCAGCAGCAGCAGCAGCAGCACTAGCAGCAGCAGCCTCTGCAGCAGCAGCAGCAGCAGCAGCAGCAGGACTAACGGCTCCCACTCCCCGGTCACACACAGCGGGGCGGGGACCGAGCTGCTCTGGAAATAACTACATAATATCTATATACTAGGGTCCGTGGCAGGGAGGGAGGGAGGGGGGGTTACACTGGGACACTGTAAGCCCAGGAGGACCTGTGGGAAGTGGACACGGGGGCTGGAAGCGAGTGCGCGCATGGGACAGGGTGGGGGGGCGTGGTTTAAAATGAAGACATCTGATTGGTTCTTTCCCTTCCTGGACCTGGACCAATCCGTATCATTTGGACCGAATGGGCGGGGCTTAGAGGTGCCTCTTTCAAATCTTGCTAGCTGATCAGGGATCAGGGATTTGTTGCATAGAATACCTTTAGTTCTGAGGTTATGTTCATCTTAAAGCTAGGGTCTATGATCTTGAGTTAAAAAAAAAAAAAAAAGACACCTACTCCCCACACAAACCCCCTTCCCCGTGCTCTGCCTCACATGAAGCTCCCGCCTCTGACACACGCCCTCTGGTACGGGAGCCAGCAGGACCAAAAACAAGCGCCGCTTCGGCAAATACTCTCTCTCAAATGTCCTTCGTGTTGCCGTACTTTGGGAGGCGGGGAGTAGGTGAGGACTGTCCAATCACTGACATTCAAGCAGATTGACCAATAGGCGCCGTTCGGGCCGAATGGTGCCTATTGGTTGACTTCTTTGCAGGATTACAGCAGATAGAAGAAATATTTTCTTTTGGTTCTTTTTGCTAATCATATTTCATACGTAACACTATTGGGTCATAACAACCTTATAAATGACTTTGATAAAAATGTACGATATGTAATATCGTAGACCCTAGCTTTAAGCCTGAATGAATGCCACTGTACTCACCCAATGAGATTGACACAGTGATAGTGACCTGTCCAATAAACAGAAAATTGCATTCCTTGGGGGTGAAAATAGGGGTCTAGAGCCCTATATAATCTTTCTATGTGACTTAATTCTAGAGATATGGAGTTTTTTGTGCAAAAAATGACCTTGAGAATGAAATTTGACCTTCAACATGACCTTGAAATAGGAAATATATCTCAGAATTGAATTCCTAGCACCAAAACAAGTAGAGAAAGTGACAATAAACAATAATCTAGGACTAAGAGAAGCTGAGATATGACCTTTGGTCTTTTCAGCGAGAGCCATTTTGAATTTTCTGCAAACCAGCCACTAGGGGGCCATCCCAATTTGTTTGCGGTGGTTTTTGAAAACCTTATGTCCATACCTAACACCATGCCAAATATCAAAAACTTGTCACCAAGTGCACAATCTTTATGATTTTTGACATATTCCCTCCCAGCTATAGGGGGAGTGGGCATAACGAGGGCTAGGGGCTGAAAATAGCCCCTTCACAGCGAGGGATGTCACATGCTGACTTCTCGAGAGAGGGGGTATAAAAATTTCCCAGAATGCTTTTCGTCATCATTTGCGGACTGAATCCAAAAAAAAAACATGGCGGACATTCCTTTTTTTTTGTGTGAATAAAATCAATATTTTGAGTTAGTTTCTGCATAAAAGTGCGTTTTGATTACATTTCTAGCGAGAAATATATATTTTACTTTCATAATATTCACTCAGTGAATGTACACTTTTTTGTCCGTTGTTCGCGAAGATCGCGCTGGAATAAAGGCTGTTAGGTTACGCCATAGGCTACGTACCCTACGCCGTAGGCTACGTAACCTACGCCGTAGGCTACGTAACCTACGCCATACCCTACGCCGTAGGCTCTGCGTCGATTTAACGCGGACCCATAAGCTCCGGAGCCGGCAGGCAGAAATGTCGAAATTTTCAGAGCAAATTTCTTAACAGGCATAGCTACAACTGTTAGATGTCATCTATTTAACCAACATCTTCCTAAATGATTTATTTCAGCCAGTCGGTAATTCTCCACAGAGCTGCAGGTTTCTCTCCCGGGAGAACGGAGCAGCTTGACCTGGCGATCACGTCTGTTCTCGGGCTGTGAGCTGCTGCTGCTGCCCGGGGCCGGCGGCTCTTCTCATCTCCGAAAACGTTGAGTCAAATTTCTTAACAGGCGTTATTTGGATAAACTGAGCCCAGGTTGGGGATCTTAACGGTTACTTTTACGTCTGAAAAAATATTAAAACTTAATAAAGTGCCATATTAACAGCGCTACAGCTGAAATTGAAACAGCTTTTGGCTCTGGGCTTCCTGATCAGGGTAGGGATGAAAACGAGGGGTAGGGGGAGAATTGGGACAGGCACCTGGGCCAAGTGCCCTAGATTTCAAGTGCCCTAAAATCTCCCCCCTTCTTTTTTAGGGGGTAGGGAAGAAAAGAAGGGCGAGTGAAGAAAAGTAGGGGGAGTATTGAGATTGGGCCTAGCCTGCCTAACTGTGCAGCTGCAGACCGGCTTTTTTCGACGTCAGAGCAGCGTTAACATCTTCAGTCCACTTGTGCGGCATCACTACTCCAGGAGATGTTTCTGCACAGCGCCGTGTTCCCCGACAGGACCCTGCTGCTCCGTAGATGGCTGGTTATCATCAATGGTGGGCCGTAACTATACTATCAATTACTGTTTTACAAGCTGGGCACTGGCATGTTCAGCGGAAGACGCTGTGGCGCCGTCAACATCAGCGCCGTCACAGAATGACAAAATGATGGATGAACAGCAGCCAAATATAAGCCAGCCCAATATAGTTTTGACGGAGCCTCTAGACCAGGGGTCACCAATCCTGGTCCTCGAGGGCCAGTGTCCCTGCAGGTTTTAGATGTTTCCCTGCTTCATTGCACCATGATACAAGTGACTGTGTCATTAAAAAGAATTGTGCAGCCCTGGATGACAAGCTGATGACAATGATTAATTAGAATCAGGTGTGTTAAAGCAGGGAAACATCTAAAACATGCAGGACACCGGCCCTCGAGGACCAGGATTGGTGACCCCTGCTCTAGACCCAGAAAGGGTATTGTCAAGCTATCCATCTGATCCTGCAAAGTGGGTCCAAATTGACGACAGGATGCGTGAATACTTTGCACTAAACCATCCCTGTCAAAATATTAGAGATTTCCCCGCATCACAGAGGAAATATGGATTTTGAAGACATTATCGAGGACTTCTTCGCCTCATCAAAACTCAGGGGAAAGCATCTGTAAATGTAAGTTTACCATTAAAAAAATCTAAATCTGAATAAGTAAAGCAAATATTAAAATCAAATGTAAAATGCATATAAATTATTCCATCCATCCATTATCTATACCCGCTTTATCCTTTTTAGGGTCACGGGGGTCTGCTGGAGCCTATCCCAGCTCATTTCAGATGAGAGGCAGGGGTTACAGGTCACCAGTCCATCACAGGGCCACATATAAACACGCAAACCATGCTCACAACCACACTCATGCTCACACCTATGGGCAATTTAGAATCACTAATTAACCTAATATGCATGTTTTTGGACTGTGGGAGGAAGCCGGAGTACCTGGGGAAAACCCACGCAAGCACGGGGGGAACATGCAAACTCCACACAGAAAGACCCTGCTGGGCCTGGGAGTTGAATCGGGGACCTTCTTGCTGTGAGGCAACAGTGCTAACCACTAAGCCACCGTGCTGCCCTGCAATATAAATTAAATGTATAATATAGGGCTATACTTTCTACTATAATGAAATCAAATATGAGGAACAAACCAAGTATATTCAAATCTCAAACAGCTGTCTTTCATCTTATGAATACATTTTATCAAGGGCGAAACTTTAGTTTCAGAGGTGGGGGGGACACAAGTAGCAACGGTAAATTTGTGTGTGTGTAGCTGTAGCTTGGATGTGCAGTGTGGCTTTGTAAGACTATGTGTGTGTGAATGCGAACAATCAAACAATTTTAATATGGATTTACTTTTTTAGACTCTTTAGACTTTTTTTCCTGATATATGTATTTATTATAATTTTCGTTGATTGCTATTGTTGAGGAATTTATCAAACCAGTTCAGAAGTCCGCTTTGTGGTGAGATATTTTATTTAGCCGGCGTTCAGCAGACCAACACAGACACAGTGTCTCGGTCGGTGGGCTGACATCGAGTGAATTTGTAACAAGCTTTTTATACAAGAACAAACAACAGAAATAAACAAGTCAGTGAGACATTCAAAGGTGTGGCCTTTCGTCAGGAAATCCATATATGGTCTGTCCCAGCAGGGATGCAGGACGCAGTGAAACAATAGGCCACAGACGAAAATCACCCCATGGGGTGCTCTAGTGTTCCAAGTCTGTTTGAGGCAACTTCCAAGGTGTGATAGGAAGTTGAAGCTACTTAAAAAGGTGTTGAGTCCAGTTCAAAGCCCTGCAGGAGGTAGGACTGGGGCAACCTGCCCCTGCAGGGGGGCCAAGCTGTCACAATTCTTCATCACTATACAATGATAAAAAAGTCTTGAATTTTGTGACCTCTTTTGTGACCTCTGTGGGCATCCTTTATTTTTGACACAACACAACATTAACATGCCACATAACAAATCAGCTCTTACCTTAAGACAGTATACAAGCTTTACAGGCTTACTTACAGGCCTCTGGAGAAACAGAGTTCTTGGCCAGGCTTGATTTTTCATTTTCAAAAGCTTGGCCACAGAATAAACATAGAATTCCATTGACTCTTTGTTTATAATGGAGCCAAGGAAATTCACAGTACCACTTCTCTTGAAATCTTAAGGTTTTGTTGCTGAGATGCTGTTCTACAATCACTTTTGGGCTAACATGGTTGGGTTCCTGTCTGCCTGCCTGCACTTCTTCAATAGCGCTTGTCTCCACATATTTCTCCTATGAAATATGAAAATAGATCATGTTAATTCCTAGGGCAGCACGGTGGATTAGTGGTTAGCACTGTTGCCTCACAGCAAGAAGGTCCCCGGTTGGACTCCCAGGCCCAGCAGGGGCCTTTCTGTGTGGAGTTTGCATGTTCTCCCCGTGCTTGCGTGGGTTCCATCCGGGTACTCTGGCTTCCTCCCACAGTCCAAAAACATGCATATTAGGTTAATTGGTGATTCTAAATTGCCCGTAGGTGTGAGCGTGAGTGTGTGGTTGTGAGCATGGTTTGTGTGTTATATGTGGCCCTGTGATGGACTGGTGACCTGTCCAGGGTGTAACCCCTGCCTCTCACCTGAAATGAGCTGGGATAGGCTCCAGCAGACCCCCGTGACCCCGCAAGGGATAAAGCGGGTATAATAATGGATGATGGATAATGGATGGATGGATCATGTTAATTCCTTCCTTTCCTTATAAACAAAGCAAAATCACCTAATCACCATATTAAGTTGAGTAATATTTGGCTACTCATCTCTGCACAGCCTACCTGCAACACAGCAGTGCTGCTGCTTTTTTGTCCCGCTGCAAAAATGGATTTTAAACTGAGCTGCCGGCTCCTCTTCATTTCTGCTGCTGCCGCGTTCTGGCTGTCTTACGTCGTAGGGTTACGCGGCGACGCGCAAAGTACGGTTCGCGTCGCCGCGTAACCTACGTCGTATGGTCTGCGTCGATTTAACGCAGAACCATAAATCAGCCTCGAGCAGCACTGAGGAGGGGGCGGGGGGGCGGGGCTGCCGGGCCGTCTTCGTGTCTTGATGATTTGCAATTACAGGCTGAGCCTACCGTTAGTTTTTAAACTGTAAAAAGTGGGGGGGACAAAAACATGATTTTTAGAAGTGGGGGGGACATGTCCCCCCTGTCCCCAGTGGAAATTGCGCCCTTGCATTTTATTATTTCTCCACAAGATGGTGATGATCCTGTCATGACGTGTTTCTGCTGCGATGCTGAAAGGCTGAAGATTATCCCTGAGTGGAGTATGTTAAATGGTTTCCTCAGTAAGTGCTGCTGGTTTGATTTATTATTATTTATTGTTGGACAGTTTCTAAATGGTCTTGATAAATGTGAAGGGTTCATGTTTGTCTTTTTGTTCCTGTACTTAATCACAGGTGTGAATATGGGCTCCAGGAGAAGGGACAAGAATTTGTTCTA
Source organism: Cololabis saira (assembly GCF_033807715.1). NCBI lineage: Eukaryota > Metazoa > Chordata > Actinopteri > Beloniformes > Belonidae > Cololabis > Cololabis saira. Next base: position 48,141,243 of record NC_084597.1, on the reverse strand, counting down.
CCAATTTAGGCTCGTTTTCCTTGGCTGTCTGAGCAGGTTAATAAAGAAAAGTGAAAAAAAAATGTTCTTGGTTCAAACATTAGGTATGGATCAAGTTATTTAAAGATTGCTAGTTTTTCTACGATGTTTCTGTGATTACTGTAAATCTGCTTTTAGAATGCAGTCCAGTAAAGAACACCATGTCCATGAAAATAAACATATTTACCACTACAGCACACTTTGTCTTACTGCAAATTTTATTGGTCTTTGTATATTTTACTTCTTATTTAACTATTCAATTTATTCAACACATTTAATTAAGATTTTCTGCAAAATGCAATAGCTTAAAACATTTATCTTATTTGCTCTGTTTACATAGCAATGCTGACACCTATTGGTGATTTACTGGTACTAATACCTTAGCAATGACACTCGCAATCGATAAGATAAGGATAATTTAATAGTATTTAATAGAGCGGTGTAATAACGTATAAATAATAAAAATCAAAAATAGTCTGATACTACTACTTGACGAGATGCTATGTAAAATGTGAATTAACTTTTATTAGTAACTTTGGTAAGTTTAAGATTTCAATTCATAAATAACATTGATGGAGGGGGGCCCAAAAATCACAGTCTGCCTAGTGTAGTCCATTTATTTAATCCGGCTCTGCCTGCGACAGAGGAGATGTTGAGATTCCCTGCAGGTTGAGATTCCCTGCAGGGGAATATGGCTGAAGGAAAACCAGAGGTGTGAACATTAATTGGTTTATGAGAATAAAATCGACTTTGTAACTGTAAATGATAATTGTATTTCTAATGCAAGGACATTAGCACTTAATAGATCTGACAATTAAAAGCACTTTAAGAAGAAGCAATGGGGCGATGTGCAATCTGCATCGGCACTTTACAAACTCTTGAACTTAAGCACTTAGCACTTTAACTTTACGGTCACCTACTGGTTTATCAATTGCAACTTTTTTTATTGCTTAATGATTTTTATCTATTTCTGTCGTATCTTTTAATGTTGTGTTTTTGTTGGTATGATTGTCATATCTTGTCTACTTTGTCTGCTGATGTCCGATTCTGTGTCTTGCATTAATTTGCCGCAGGGACGAATGGTGGAAATTAGCCTCTGGATACAATCACGCATATTTACACTTGTGTCCATTAATATGTACAGTCCCTGTCTAACAAATAATATGGAAGCCCATAGGGGACTTTATTCAAATGCAAATGTAATTCCACAATAGCATTATAATTTTCCACATATGCATGAGTTATTTGGGACAAAAATGAAATTAAAATGCAATAATTCAATTTGAATTTTCATTTTCACATACTTGTATGGGCATTCTATGACAATATTAAAATGAAAATGGAAAAGCTGTTTCACATTTCATTTTGAAAGATTTAACCTGATTTACAGAGGACAATATTCAAATGCAATAAGAGAAACAGCGCCCCCAGGCTAATTGTAACAAGCTTTTTATACAAGAACAAACAACAGAAATAAACAAGTCAGTGAGACATTCAAAGGTGTGGCCTTTCGTCAGGAAATCCATATATGGTCTGTCCCAGCAGGGATGCAGGACGCAGTGAAACAATAGGCCACAGACGAAAATCACCCCATGGGGTGCTCTAGTGTTCCAAGTCTGTTTGAGGCAACTTCCAAGGTGTGATAGGAAGTTGAAGCTACTTAAAAAGGTGTTGAGTCCAGTTCAAAGCCCTGCAGGAGGTAGGACTGGGGCAACCTGCCCCTGCAGGGGGGCCAAGCTGTCACAATTCTTCATCACTATACAATGATTAAAAAGTCTTGAATTTTGTGACCTCTTTTGTGACCTCTGTGGGCATCCTTTATTTTTGACACAACACAACATTAACATGCCACATAACAAATCAGCTCTTACCTTAAGACAGTATACAAGCTTTACAGGCTTACTTACAGGCCTCTGGAGAAACAGAGTTCTTGGCCAGGCTTGATTTTTCATTTTCAAAAGCTTGGCCACAGAATAAACATAGAATTCCATTGACTCTTTGTTTATAATGGAGCCAAGGAAATTCACAGTACCACTTCTCTTGAAATCTTAAGGTTTTGTTGCTGAGATGCTGTTCTACAATCACTTTTGGGCTAACATGGTTGGGTTCCTGTCTGCCTGCCTGCACTTCTTCAATTGCGGCAGGAGAAACAGCGCCCCCCAGTCTATTACATTTTACATTTACATATTACAACGCACTTTTAGGGACAATATTCAATTTGAAAATGCAATCCGTCACTTTTCATTTGCCCTGAGCTCGGAGCTCGGAAAATTATAATGCTATTGTGGAATTACATTTGCATTTGAATAAAGTCCCCTATGGGCTTCCATAAAATAAAGTGAATTGAATTGAATTGAACTAAGCACACTTATTCAGAAAATCTCCATTGATGTTAAAATGTCCAATTTTAGAGCAGAAATAATCATAAATATAGCCCGAATACAGCCCGAACCGTAACGTGCACCCAAGTGTGTTATACATCAAAATGTGCGTCTCCATCCTGCGACTACACGCATTACTTTTCTCTTTCAAAAGCGTTACCGTGGCGACGCTAAATGCCAAAAAGCGCGGCCACCCTTCATCTGGTTGGTTCAGACAGAAAAAACTTTGCGCCTCAAGCCCCACAATACGGTTTGACATACATGCACGAAAATCGCTACACACCTGTATCATGTCACAACTAAAAGAAAAGTCTCTTGGCGCCATGGCCGAAACCGAACAGGAAGTCGGCCATTTTGAATAAATTGTGTCATTTTGGCGAAATTTATGCCATTCCTTCGGCAGTTAATTCAGCCCGAACCGTAACGTGCACCCAGGTGTGTTATACATCAAAATGTGCGTCTACATCCTGCGACACCACGCATTACTTTTCTCTTTCAAAAGTGTTACCGTGGCGACGCTAGACGCCAAAAGGCGCGCCCCCCCTTCATGTGATTGGTCCATATTTGATAGTTCTCCAAAAGTCACCAAATTTTGCATGCAAGCCAGACTTGGCGATAAATTTGATATTTCATGGTTTGCATTAATGGGCGTGGCCTAACGGCTCAACAGCGCCCCCTAGAATACTTTTATCTGCCATAACTTTTGAATGGTTTGACATAGGAAGTCGTGGGTGGTGTCATGGGACTCTGTAATGAGTCCTTAAGCTTCGTTGGCCTTAATTAGCCCCGCCCCTTCTTCTGATTGGTTGTCCCGATTTCCTGCTATAACATTGGAATGGTTTGACATAGAGAGTCGTGGGTGGTGTCATCAGATTCTTTATGGAGTCCTTGACCTTCATTGGCCAGGATTAGCCGCGCCTCTTCTTCTGATTGGTTGTCCCTTTTTTCTGCTATAACTTTTTAATGGTTTGACATAGGAAGTCGTGGGTGGTGTCATGGGACTTGTACTGAGTTCTTAAGCTTCGTTGGCCTTAATTAGCCCCGCCCCTTCTTCTGATTGGTTGTCCCGATTTTCTGCTATAACTTTGGAATGGTTTAACATAGAGAGTCGTGGGTGGTGTCATGGGACTCTGTAATGAGTCCTTAAGCTTAGTTGGCTTTAATTAGCCCCGCCCCTTCTTCTGATTGGTTGTCCCGATTTTCTGCTATAACTTTGGAATGGTTTGACATAGGGAGTCGTGGGTGGTGTCATCAGATTCTGTATGGAGTCCTTGACCTTCATTGGCCTGAATTAGCCCCGCCCCTTCTTCTGATTGGTTGTCCCTTTTTTCTGCTATAACTTTTGAATGGTTTGACATAGGAAGTCGTGGGTGGTGTCATGGGACTCTGTAATGAGTCTTAAGCTTCGTTGGCCTTAATTAGCCCCGCCCCTTCTTCTGATTGGTTGTCCCGATTTTCTGCTATAACTTTGGAATGGTTTGACATAGAGAGTCGTGGGTGGTGTCATCAGATTCTGTATGGAGTCCTTGACCTTCATTGGCCTGAATTAGCCCCGCCCCTTCTTCTGATGGGTTGTCCCTTTTTTCTGCTATAACTTTTGAATGGTTTGACATAGGAAGTTGTGGGTGGTGTCTTTTCTGATATGCTTATGGGGGGCGGTGGCCGTGAGTGCGAGGGCCCGTTCATCGCTGCTTGCAGCTTTAATTATTTTTTTATTTTTTTTCCTGACAAAAGGAAGGCCTTTTTGCCCCCCTAAACGTGCCCAAAAAGTCATCAAATTTTGCACCCAAGTCAGGCCTGGCGAAAAATTTGATATTTAATGGTTTGCATTAATGGGCGTGGCAAAATGGCTCAACAGCGCCCCCTTGAAAACTTTGTGCCTCAAGCCCCACGATACGGTTTGACGTACATGCACGAAAATCGGTACACACCTGTATCATGGGACAACTTAATGAAAAGTCTCTTGGCGTCATGCCCGAAACCGAACAGGAAGTCGGCCATTTTGAATTAATCGTGTCACTTTGGCGCAATTTATGCCATTCCTTCGGCAGTTAATTCAGCCCGAACCGTATCATGAACCCAGATGTGTTATACATCAAAATGTGCGTCTCCATCCTGCAACACCACACATTACTTTTCTCTTTCAAAAGCGTTACCGTGGCGACGCTAGACGCCAACAAGTGCACCGCCCCTTCATCTGATTGGTCCATATTTGATAGTTCTCCAAAAGTCACCAAATTTTGCATGCAAGCCAGACTTGGCGATAAATTTGATATTTCATGGTTTGCATTAATGGGCGTGGCCTAACGGCTCAACAACGCCCCCTAGAATACTTTTCTCTGCCATAACTTTTGAATGGTTTGACATAGGAAGTTGTGGGTGGTGTCATGGGACTCTGTAATGAGTCCTTAAGCTTCGTTGGCCTGAATTAGCCCCGCCCCTTCTTCTGATTGGTTGTCCCTTTTTTCTGCTATAACTTTTAAATTGTTTGACATAGGAAGTTGTGGGTGGTGTCATGGGACTCTGTAATGAGTCCTTAAGCTTCGGTGGCCTTAATTAGCCCCGCCCCTTTTTCTGATTGGTTGTCTCGATTTTCTGCTATAACTTTGGAATGGTTTGACATAGAGAGTCGTGGGTGGTGCCATCAGATTCTTTATGGAGTCCTTGACCTCCATTGACCTGAATTAGCCCCGCCCCTTCTTCTGATTGGTTGTCCCTTTTTTCTGCTATAACGTTTTAATGGTTTGACATAGAAAGTCGTGGGTGGTGTCATGGGACTCTGTAATGAGTTCTTAAGCTTCGTTGGACTTCATTAGCCCCGCCCCTTCTTCTGATTGGTTGTCCCGATTTTCTGCTATAACTTTTGAATGGTTTGACATAGAAAGTCGTGGGTGGTGTCATCAGATTCTGTATGGAGTCCTTGACCTTCATTGGCCTGAATTAGCCCCGCCCCTTCTTCTGATTGGTTGTCCCTTTTTTCTGCTATAACTTTTGAATGGTTTGACATAGGAAGTCGTGGGTGGTGTCATTTCTGATATGCTTATGGGGGGAGGTTGCCATGAGTGCGAGGGCCCGTTCATCGCTGCTTGCAGCTTTAATTATTATTATTATTTTTTTTTTTTTCTTCTGACAAAGTGATGGCCTTTTTGCCCCCCTTAACATGCCCAAAAAGTCACCAAATTTTGCACCCAAGTCAGGCCTGGCGAAAAATTTGATATTTAATGGTTTGCATTAATGGGCGTGGTAAAATGGCTCAACAGCGCCCCCTTGAAAACTTTCTGCCTCAAGCCCCACGATACGGTTTGACGTACATGCAGGAAAATCGGTACACACCTGTATCAGTACACAACTTAAAGAAAAGTCTCTTGGCGTCATGCCCGAAACCGAACAGGAAGTCGGCGATTTTGAATTAATCGTGTCACTTTGGCGCAATTTATGCCATTCCTTCGGCAGTTAATTCAGCCCGAACCGTATCGTGAACCCAGATGTGTTATACATCAAAATGTGCGTCTCCATCCTGCGACTACACGCATTACTTTTCTCTTTCCAAAGTGTTACCGTGGCGACGCTAGACGCCAACAAGCGCACCCCCCCTTCATCTGATTGGTCCATATTTGATAGTTCCCCAAAAGGCACCAAATTTTGCACCCAAGCCAGGCCTGGCGAAAAATTTGGTATTTAATGGTTTGCATTAATGGGCGTGGCAAAATGGCTCAACAGCGCCCCCTTGAAAACTTTGTGCCTCAAGCCCCACAATACTGTTAGACGTACATGCACGAAAATCGGTACACACCTGTATCATGGCGCAACTTAAACAAAAGTCTCTTGGGGTCATGCCCGAAACCGAACAGGATGTCGGCCATTTTGAATTAATCGTGTCATTTTGGCGAAATTTATGCCATTCCTTCGGCAGTTAATTCAGCCCGAACCGTAACGTGTCCCCAAGTGTGTTATACATCAAAATGTGCGTCTCCATCCTGCGACTACGCGCATTACTTTTCTCTTTCAAAAGTGTTACCGTGGCGACGCTAGACGCCAAAGGGCGCGCCCCCCCTTCATCTGATTGGTCCATATTTGATAGTTCTCCAAAAGTCACCAAATTTTGCATGCAAGCCAGGCTTGGCGATAAATTTGATATTTCATGGTTTGCATTAATGGGCGTGGCCTAACGGCTCAACAGCGCCCCCTAGAATACTTTTCTCTGCCATAACTTTTGAATGGTTTGACATAGAGAGTCGTGGGTGGTGTCATGGGACTCTGTAATGAGTCCTCAAGCTTCGTTGGCCTTAATTAGCCCCGCCCCTTCTTCTGATTGGTTGTCCCGATTTCCTGCTATAACTTAGGAATGGTTTGACATAGAGAGTCGTGGGTGGTGTCATGGGATTCTTTATGGAGCCCTTGACCTTCATTGGGTTAAATTAGCCCCGCCCCTTCTTCTGATTGGTTGTCCCTTTTTTCTGCTATAACTTTTGAATGGTTTGACATAGGAAGTCGTGGGTGGTGTCATGGGACTCTGTAATGAGTCCTTAAGCTTCGTTGGCCTTAATAAGCCCCGCCCCTTCTTCTGATTGGTTGTCCCGATTTTCTGCTATAACTTTGGAATGGTTTGACATAGAGAGTCGTGGGTGGTGTCATCAGATTCTGTATGGAGTCCTTGACCTTCATTGGCTTGAATTAGCCCCGCCCCTTCTTCTGATTGGTTGTCCCTTTTTTCTGTTATAACTTTTCAATGGTTTGACATAGGAAGTCGTGGGTGGTGTCATTTCTGATACTTATGGGGGGCGGTGGCCGTGAGTGCGAGGGCCCGTTCATTGCTGCTTGCAGCTTTAATTATTATTATTATTTTTTTCTTCTTACAAAGTGATGGCCTTTTTGCCCCCCTTAACATGCCCAAAAAGTCACCAAATTTTGCACCCAAGTCAGGCCTGGCGAAAAATTTGATATTTAATGGTTTGCATTAATGGGCGTGGTAAAATGGCTTAACAGCGCCCCCTTGAAAACTTTGTGCCTCAAGCCCCACGATACGGTTTGACGTACATGCACGAAAATCGGTACACACCTGTATCATGGGACAACTTAAAGAAAAGTCTCTTGGCGTCATGCCCGAAACCGAACAGGAAGTCGGCGATTTTGAATTAATCGTGTCACTTTGGCGCAATTTATGCCATTCCTTCGGCAGTTAATTCAGCCCGAACCGTAACGTGCACCTAGGTGTGTTATACATCAAAATGTGCGTCTCCCTCCTGCGACCACACGCATTACTTTTCTCTTTGACAAGAGTTACCGTGGCGACGCTAGACGCCAAAAAGCGCGCCCACCCTTCATCTGGTTGGTTCAGACAGAAAAAACTTTGCGCCTCAAGCCCCATAATACGTTTTGACGTACATGAACGAAAATTGGTACACTCCTGTATCATGTCGCAACTAAAAGAAAAGTCTCTTGGCACCATGGCCGAAACCGAACAGGAAGTCGGCCATTTTGAACATTCTGAATTAATTGCGTAATTTTGGAGCAATATATGCCATTCCTTCGAGAGTTAATTCAGCCCGAACCGTAACGTGTACCCAGGTGTGTTATACATCAAAATGTGCGTCTCCATCCTGCAACTACACGCATTACTTTTCTCTTTTGAAAGTGTTACCGTGGCGACACTAGACGCCAACAAGCGCACCCCCCCTTCATCTGATTGGTCCATATTTGATAGTTCCCCAAAAGGCACCAAATTTGGCACGCAAGCCAGGCCTGGCGATAAATTTGATATTTCATGGTTTGCATTAATGGGCGTGGCAAAATGGCTCAACAGCGCCCCCCGGAAAACTTTTTGCCTCAAGCCCCACAATGCGGTTTGACGTACATGCACGAAAATCGCTACACACCTGTATCATGGCACAACTTAAAGAAAAGTCTCTTGGAGCCATGGCCGAAACCGAACAGGATGTCGGCCATTTTGAATAAATTGTGTCATTTTGGCGAAATTTATGCCATTCCTTCGGCAGTTAATTCAGCCCGAACCGCAACGTGCACCCAGGTGTGTTATACATCAAAATGTGCATCTAAATCCTGCGACTACACGCATTACTTTTCTCTTTCAAAAGTGTTACCGTGGCGACGCTAGACGCCAACAAGTGCACCCCCCCTTCATCTGATTTGTCCATATTTGATAGTTCCCCAAAAGGCACCAAATTTGGCATGCAAGCCAGGCCTGGTGATAAATTTGATATTTCATGGTTTGCATTAATGGGCGTGGCCTAACGGCTCAACAGCGCCCCCTAGAAAACTTTTCTCTGCCATAACTTTTGAATGGTTTGACATAGGAAGTCGTGGGTGGTGTCATGGGACTCTGTAATGAGTCCTTAAGCTTCGTTGGCCTTAATTAGCCCCGCCCCCTCTTCTGATTGGTTGTCCCGATTTTCTGCTATAACTTTGGAATTGTTTGACACAGAGAGTCGTGGGTGGTGTCATCAGATTCTTTATGGAGTCCTTGACCTTCACTGGCCTGAATTAGCCCCGCCACTTCTTCTGATTGGTTGTCCATATTTTCTGACTATAACTTTTGAATGGTTTGACATACAGAGTCGTGGGTGGTGGTAATAATATAAAATAGTAGTGTTTTACTAATATTTATACCTTACAAATATTTAAAAAAAATAGGAAAAAACAGTTCCAGACCCATATACATTTTATCGCTATGTTGGTCTGTGATAACGGAGTAAGTCAAATGGAAAGGAAAAGCTGAGTAATAGCTCACCCAGGGCATTGAGGACTTTAGTTCCAGAGATCATGAGTTCAAGCCCAGATGGAGAAGAAATTTTTGTCAGCAATTTTTGTGTTTTTTTACATCAAAATATGCGTCTCTGACCTGCGATGACGCACATTACTTTTCTCTTTCAAAAGTGTTACCGTGGCGACGCTAGACGCGAAAAAGCGCTCGTCCCCTTCATCTGATTGGTCCATATTTGATAGTTCTCCAAAAGTCACCAAATTTTGCATGCAACCAGGCCTGGTGATAAATTTGATATTTCATGGTTTGCATTAATGGGCGTGGCCTAACGGCTCAACAGCGCCCCCTAGAATACTTTTCTCTGCCATAACTTTTGAATGGTTTGACATAAAGAGTCGTGGGTGGTGTCATGGGACTCGGTATTGAGTCCTTGACCATAATTGGCGTGAATTAGCCCCGCTCCTTCTTCTGATTGGTTGTCCCGATTTTCTGCCATAACTTTTGAATGGTTTGACATAGAGAGTCGTGGGTGGTGTCATCAGACTCTGTATGGAGTCCTTGACCTTCATTGGCCTGAATTAGCCCCGCCCCTTCTTCTGATTGGTTGTTCCTTTTTTCTGCTATAACTTTTGAATGGTTTGACATAGAGAGTCGTGGGTGGTGTCATTTCTGATATGCTTATGGGGGCGGTGGACGTGAGTGCGAGGGCCCGTTCATCGCTGCTTGCAGCTTTAATTAGGGCCCGAGCACTTGCAGTGCGAAGGCCCTATTGTAATTGCAGGAATTCTTCTTCTTCTTCTTCTTCTTCTTATTGTTCTGACAAAAGGAAGGCCTTTTTGCCCCCCTAAACGTGCCCAAAAAGTCACCAAATTTTGCATGCAAGCCAGGTCTGGCGAAAAATTTGATATTTAATGGTTTGCATTAATGGGCGTGGCAAAATGGCTCAACAGCGCCCCCTTGAAAACTTTGTGCCTCAAGCCCCACAATGCGGTTTGTCGTACATGCACGAAAATCGGTACACACCTGTATCAGTACACAACTTAAAGAAAAGTCTCTGGGCGTCATGTCGAGAAACCGAACAGGAAGTCGGACATTTTGAATTAATCGCGTCATTTTGGCGAAATTTATGCCTTCCTTCGGCAGTTAATACGGCCCGAACCGTAACGTGCACCAAGGTGTGTTATACATCAAAATGTGCGTCTCCATCCTGCGACTACGCGCATTACTTTTCTCTTTCAAAAGCGTTACCGTGGCGACGCTAGACGCCAAAAAGTGCGCCCACCCTTCATCTGATCGGTTCAGATAGAAAAAACTTTGCGCCTCAAGCCCCACAATACGGTTTGACGTACATGAACCAAAATCGGTACACACCTGTATCATGTCACAACTTAAAGAAAAGTCTCTTGGCGCCATGGCCGAAACCGAACAGGAAGTCGGCCATTTTGAACATTCTGAATTAATCGCGTAATTTTGGAGCAATATATGCCATTCCTTCGAGAATTAATACGGCCCGAACCGTATCGATAACCCAGATGTGTTATACATCAAAATGTGCGTCTCCATCCTGCGACTACGCGCATTACTTTTCTCTTTCAAAAGTGTTACCGTGGCGACGCTAGACGCCAAAAGGCGCGGCCCCCCTTCATCTGATTGGTCCATTTTTGATAGTTCCCCAAAAGTCACCAAATTTTGCATGCAAGGCAGGCCTGGCGATAAATTTGATATTTCATGGTTTGTATTAATGGGCGTGGCAAAATGGCTCAACAGCGCCCCCCGGAAAACTTTGTGCCTCAAGCCCCACAATACGGTTTGATGTACATGCACGAAAATCGGTACACACCTGTATCATGTCGCAACTTAAAGAAAAGTCTCTTGGAGCCATGGCCGAAACCGAACAGGAAGTCGGCCATTTTGAAATCTGATTGGTCCATATTTGATAGTTCTCCAAAAGTCACCAAATTTTGCATGCAAGACAGACTTGGCGATAAATTTGATATTTCATGGTTTGCATTAATGGGCGTGGCCTAACGGCTCAACAGCGCCCCCTAGAATACTTTTTTCTGCCATAACTTTTGAATGGTTTGACATAGGAAGTTGTGGGTGGTGTCATGGGACTCTGTAATGAGTCCTTAAGCTTCGTTGGCCTTAATTAGCCCCGCCCCTTCTTCTGATTGGTTGTCCCGATTTTCTGCTATAACTTTTGAATGGTTTGACATAGAGAGTCGTGGGTGGTGTCATCAGACTCTGTATGGAGTCCTTGACCTTCATTGGCCTGAATTTGCCCTGCCCCTTCTTCTGATTGGTTGTTCCTTTTTTCTGCTATAACTTTTGAATGGTTTGACATAGAGAGTCGTGGGTGGTGTCATTTCTGATATGCTTATGGGGGGCGGTGGACGTGAGTGCGAGGGCCCGTTCATCGCTGCTTGCAGCTTTAATTATTCTTATTATTTTTCTGACGAAAGGAGGGCCTTTGTGCCCCCCTAAACGTGCCCAAAAAGTCACCAAATTTTGCACCTAAGTCAGGCCTGGCGAAAAATTTGATATTTAATGGTTTGCATTAATGGGCGTGGTAAAATGGCTCAACAGCGCCCCCCGGAAAACTTTGTGCCTCAAGCCCCACGATACGGTTTGACGTACATGCACGAAAATCGGTACACGCCTGTATCATGACGTAACTTAAAGAAAAGTCTCTTGGCGTCATGCCCGAAACCGAACAGGATGTCGGCCATTTTGAATTAGTCGTGTCATTTTGGCGAAATTTATGCCATTCCTTCGGCAGTTAATACAGCCCGAACCGTAACGAGCCCCAAAGTGTGTTATACATCAAAATGTGCGTCTCAATCATCTGACACCACGCATTACTTTTCTCTCTCAAAAGCGTTACCGTGGCGACGCTAGACGCCAAAAAGCGCGCCCACCCTTCATCTGATTGGTTCAGACAGAAAAAACTTTGCGCCTCAAGCCCCATAATACGGTTTGACGTACATGAACGAAAATCGGTACACACTTGTATCATGTCGCAACTTAAAGAAAAGTCTCTTGGCACCATGGTCGAAACCGAACAGGAAGTCGGCCATTTTGAACATTCTGAATTAATCACGTAATTTTGGAGCAATATATGCCATTCCTTCGAGAATTAATACGGCCCGAACCGTATCATGAACCCAGATGTGTTATACATCAAAATGTGGGTCTCCATCCTGCGACTACGCGCATTACTTTTCTCTTTCAAAAATGTTACCGTGGCGACGCTAGATGCCAAAAAGCGCGCCCCCCCTTCATCTGATTGGTCCATATTTGATAGTTCCCCAAAAGTCACCAAATTTTGCATGCAAGTCAGGCCTGGCAATACATTTGAAATTTAATTGTTTGCATTAATGGATGTGGCAAAATGGCTCAACAGCGCCCCCCGGAAAACTTTGTGCCTCAAGCCCCACAATACGGTTTGACGTACATGAACGAAAATCACTAAACACCTGTATCATGTCGCAACTTAAAGAAAAGTCTCTTGGCGCCATGGCCGCAACCGAACAGGAAGTCAGCCATTTTGAATTAATTGTGTAATTTTGGCGCAATTTATGCCATTCCTTCGGCAATTAATACGGCCCAAACCGTAACGTGCACCCAGGTGTGTTATACATCAAAATGTGCGTCTCCATCCTGCGACTACGCGCATTATTTTTCTCTTTCAAAAGTGTTACCGTGGCGACGCTAGACGCCAAAAGGCGCGCCCCCCCTTCATCTGATTGGTCCATATTTGATAGTTCTCCAAAAGTCACCATATTTTGCATGCAAGCCAGGCCTGGTGATAAATTTGATATTTCATGGCTTGCATTAATGGGCGTGGCCTAACGGTTCAACAGCGCCCCCTAGAATACTTTTCTCTGCCATAACTTTTGAATGGTTTGACATAGAGAGTCGTGGGTGGTGTCATGGGACTCTGTATGGAGTCCTTGACCTTAATTGGCCTGAATTAGCCCCGCCCCTTCTTCTGATTGGATGTCCCTTTTTTCTGCTATAACTTTTGAATGGTTTGACATAGGAAGTCGTGGGTGGTGTCATTTCTGATATGCTTATGGGGGGCGGTGGCCGTGAGTGCGAGGGCCCGTTCATTGCTGCTAGCAGCTTTAATTATTATTATTTTTTTGACGAAAGGAGGGCCTTTTTGCCCCCCTAAACGTGCCCAAAAAGTCACCAAATTTTGCACTCAAGACAGGCCTGGCGAAAAATTTGATATTTAATGGTTTGCATTAATGGGCGTGGCAAAATGGCTCAACAGCGCCCCCTTGAAAACTTTGTGCCTCAAGCCCCACGATACGGTTTGACGTACATGCACGAAAATCGGTACACACCTGTATCATGGCAGAACTTAAAGAAAAGTCTCTTGGCGTCATGCTCGAAACCGAACAGGATGTCGGCCATTTTGAATTAGTCGTGTCATTTTGGCGGAAATTTATGCCATTTCTTCGGCAGTTAATACGGCCCGAACCGCAACGTGCCCCCAAGTGTGTTATACATCAAAATGTGCGTCTCCATCCTCCGACATCACGCATTACTTTTCTCTTTCAAAAGCGTTACCGTGGCGACGCTAGACGCCAAAAAGCGCGCCCACCCTTCATCTGATTGGTTCAAACAGAAAAAACGTTGCGCCTCAAGCCCCATAAAATGCTTTGACGTACATGAACGAAAATCGGTACACACCTGTATCATGTTGCAACTTAAAGAAAAGTCTCTTGGCGCCATGGCCGAAACCAAACAGGAAGTCGGCCATTTTGAATTCATTGTGTAATTTTGGCCATTCCTATGCCATTCCTTCGGCAATTAATACGGCCCGAACCGTAATGTGCACCCAGGTGTGTTATACCTCAAAATGTGCGTCTCCATCTTGCGACTACGCACATTACTTTTCTCTTTCAAAAGTGTTACCGTGGCGACGCTAGACGCCAAAAAGCGCGCCCCCCCTTCACCTGATTGGTCCATATTTGATAGTTCTCCAAAAGTAACCAAATTTGGCATGCAAGCCAGGCCTGGCGATAAATTTGATATTTCATGGTTTGCATTAATGAGCGTGGCTTAACGGCTCAACAGCGCCCCCTAGAATACTTTTCTCTGCCATAACTTTTGAATGGTTTGACATAAAGCGTCGTGAGTGGTGTCATGAGACTCGGTATGGAGTCCTCGACCTTCATTGGCCTTAATTAGCCCCGCCCCTTCTTCTGATTGGGTGTCCCGATTTTCTGCTATAACTTTTGAATGGTTTGACATAGAGAGTCGTGGGTTGTGTCATGGGACTTTGTAATGAGTTCTTAAGCTTCGTTGGCCTTAATTAGCCCCGCCCCTTCTTCTGATTGGTTGTCCCGATTTTCTGCTATAACTTTTGAATGGTTTGACATAGAGAGTCGTGGGTGGTGTCATCAGATTCTTTATGGAGTCCTCGACCTTCATTGTCCTGAATTAGCCCAGCCCCTTCTTCTGATTGGTTGTCCCTTTTTTCTGCTATAACTTTTGAATGGTTTGACATAGGAAGTCATGGGTGGTGTCATGGGACTTTGTAATGAGTTCTTAAGCTTCGTTGGCCTCAATTAGCCCCGCCCCTTCTTCTGATTGGTTGTCCCGATTTTCTGCTATAACTTTGGAATGGTTTGACATAGAGAATCGTGGGTGGTGTCATCAGATTCTGTATGGAGTCCTTGACCTTCATTGGCCTGAATTAGCCCCGCCCCTTCTTCTGATTGGTTGTCCCTTTTTTCTGTTATAACTTTTGAATGGCTTGACATAGAGAGTCGTGGGTGGTGTCATTTCTGATATGCTTATGGAGGGCGGTGGCCGTGAGTGCGAGGGCCCGTTCATCGCTGCTTGCAGCTTTAATTATGGGCATGCCAAGTAATGGCATGACCATATTGCAATCGTCCAGAATGGCCCAAAGTGCAATGTTGCTAACAAGCTAAAGTCGCAAAAGTCCCACGTCACACCAGCGGGTGTACAGCATGACCCCGCTCGGATGTGGAAAAAAAAAATCCCCAAAAAATAAAACACGCCCGAAAAAATGAGGAAAAACATGAAAATGAAGGCGATATATTAGTATCTAGAAAAGGTTTCCCTTTTCTTATTCTTATTATTCCGCACTTTTTTTCGTCCGTTAATACGGCCCGAACCGCAACGTGCACCCATGCATGGCATACATCGTTGGATGCGTCTCCATCGTGATTCGATGGGTATTACTTTTCTCAGTAATAGGGCTTACCGTGGCAACGCTAGTTGCCAAAAAGCAAAAAAAAAGGCGAAAATTCCCGCGCTTATTGCTCGGCCGAACTTTATCGTAGAGACATCGTTCAAACTTTGAAACACTCGGCCCGATAGTCTTTAAAGGACCATACAACTTCATCATGCTAGTTATTACGGTTTGTGCGATATTTAACTTTCAATTTAAAAAAAAAATCCCTTTTATTTTGGACGCTTGTTGCTAGGCAACGGTTTATCGTACAGACATCATT
Organism: Cololabis saira; assembly: GCF_033807715.1. Lineage (NCBI taxonomy): Eukaryota > Metazoa > Chordata > Actinopteri > Beloniformes > Belonidae > Cololabis > Cololabis saira. The sequence goes on along the minus strand of NC_084597.1, from coordinate 48,125,629 downwards.
ACAACATTGACCAACTCGGGACGCTTTGTACTGCAACATATTTTAGTCTCGTCATGCTTGCTATTACGGTTTTTGAGATATTTCACTCTTCTCATTTTGATGCTAACGGAACTTCGGATGCTTGTTGTGCGGCAACGCAGTATCGTAGAGACTTGGTTCTAACGTTAAAAGACTCAGCTTGATGTGGACTACAACATACTGAGGTCTCATTACGCTGTCGTTTACAGCTTTTGAGATATTGAAGCTAAATTGTCCCATTCTATCCTATGGGGCTTGTTACCATGGCAACAAAAACCTATGCATTTGGATGGGGGAGCATGTGAATAAACAATCTGTTAATGCTGCTCGGACCGCAATGTGCACCCACGCATGGCATATATCGTTGGATGCGTCTCCATCGTGCCTCAATGGGCATTACTTTTCTCAGTCAAAAGTGTTACCGTGGCAACGCTAGATGCCAAAAAGCAAAAAAAAAGGCGAAAATTCAGACGCTTATTGCTCGGCCGGACTTTATCGTAGAGACATCGTTTAAACTTTCAAACACTCGGCCTGATTGGCACTAACGGACCCTAGAACCTCATTATGCCAACTTTTAAAGTTTTTGCGATATTGACCTTTCTTTTTTTTTTAATTTCCGTTTGACTTTGGATGCTTGTTGCTAGGCAACAGATTATCGTAGAGACATGATACAAATGTTCCCCGACTCGGCAAGCTATGATCTTCAACATATTCAAATTTCATGAAGCTGTGTCTTAAGGAAGCTTTAATGTAAAATCCATGCCAAATGGCCCCATTCATTTGGATGGTTTTTTTTTACCATGGTGGAAAAAAACCCTATCCGTTAACGTAGTCTGAACCGGAACGTGCACCCATGCATGGCATACACCGTTAGATGCATCTCCATGTTGCCTCGATGGGCATTACTTTTCTCAGTCAAAAGCGTTACAGTGGGGACGCTAGACGGCAAAAAGCGCGCCCCATTAATAGCTATTGGGAGCACAGGAATGAATGCAATACAACCGTAAACACCTCAAACTGACATAGAACCGCCCCGAACACAACCACTACAGCCCTAAACCAAAGCAGCGAGAGGGGACGAATGGGCAGTAGGGCATGCCCATATCAAAATTTCCAGAAATTTTCTAGTTATTATTATTAGGGCCCGAGCACTTGCAGTGCGAAGGCCCTATTGTATCTGTAGGAATTATTATTATTTAGGGCCCGAGCACCTTCAGTGCGAAGGCCCTATTGTATCTGTAGGAATTTTTTTTTTTCTTTCTTTTTTCTTCTGACGAAAGGAGGGCCTTTTTGCCCCCCTAAACGTGCCCAAAAAGTCACCAAATTTTGCATGCAAGTCAGGCCTGGCGAAAAATTTGATATTTAATGGTTTGCATTAATGGGCGTGGCAAAATGGCTCAACAGCGCCCCCCGGAAAACTTTGTGCCTCAAGCCCCAGAATGCGGTATGTCGTACACGCACGAAAATCGGTACACACCTGTATCATGGCGCAACTGAAAGAAAAGTCTCTTGGCGTCATGCCCGAAACCGAACAGGAAGTCGGCCATTTTGAATTAGTTGTGTCATTTTGGCGAAATTTATGCCATTCCTTCGAAAGTTAATTCAGCCCGAACCGTAACGTGCACCCAAGTGTGTTATACATCAAAATGTGCGTCTCCATCCTGCGACTACACGCATTACTTTTCTCTTTCAAAAGCGTTACCGTGGCGACGCTAGACGCCAAAAAGCGCGCCCACCCTTCATCTGGTTGGTTCAGACAGAAAAAACTTTGCGCCTCAAGCCCCATAATACGATTTGACGTACATGAACGAAAATCGGTACACACCTGTATCATGTCGCAACTAAAAGAAAAGTCTCTTGGCGCCATGGCCGAAACCGAACAGGAAGTCGGCCATTTTGAACATTCTGAATTAATTGCGTAATTTTGGAGCAATATGAGCCATTCCTTCGAGAGTTAATTCAGCCCGAACCGTATCGTGAACCCAGATGTGTTATACATCAAAATGTGCGTCTCCATCCTGCGACTACACGCATTACTTTTCTCTTTCAAAAGTGTTACCGTGGCGACGCTAGACGCCAACAAGCGGACCCCCCCTTCATCTGATTGGTCCATATTTGATAGTTCCCCAAAAGGCACCAAATTTGGCATGCAAGCCAGGCCTGGCGATAAATTTGATATTTCATGGTTTACATTAATGGGCGTGGCAAAATGGCTCAACAGCGCCCCCTAGAAAACTTTGTGCCTCAAGCCCCACGATACGGTTTGACGTACATGCACGAAAATCGCCACACACCTGTATCATGTCACAACTAAAAGAAAAGTCTCTTGGCGCCATGGCCGAAACCAAACAGGAAGTCGGCCATTTTGAATAAATTGTGTCATTTTGGCGAAATTTATGCCATTCCTTCGGCAGTTAATTCAGCCCGAACCGTAACGTGCACCCAGGTGTGTTATACATCAAAATGTGCGTCTGCATCCTGCGACACCACGCATTACTTTTCTCTTTCAAAAGTGTTACCGTGGCAACGCTAGACGCCAAAAGGCGTGTCCCCCCTTCATGTGATTGGTCCATATTTGATAGTTCTCCAAAAGTCATCAAATTTTGCATGCAAGCCAGACTTGGCGATAAATTTGATATTTCATGGCTTGCATTAATGGGCGTGGGCTAACGGCTCAACAGCGCCCCCTAGAATACTTTTCTCTGCCATAACTTTTGAATGGTTTGACATAGAGAGTCGTGGGTGGTGTCATGGGACTCTGTATGGAGTCCTTGACCTTCATTGGCCTGAATTAGCCCCGCCCCTTCTTCTGATTGGTTGTCCCTTTTTTCTGCTATAACTTTTGAAAGGTTTGACATAGGAAGTCGTGGGTGGTGTCATTTCTGATATGCTTATGGGGGGCGGTGGCCGTGAGTGCGAGGGCCCGTTCATTGCTGCTAGCAGCTTTAATTATTATTATTTTTTTTTTCTTCTGACAAAGTGATGGCCTTTTTGCCCCCCTTAACATGCCCAAAAAGTCACCAAATTTTGCACCCAAGTCAGGCCTGGCGAAAAATTTGATATTCAATGGGTTGCATTAATGGGCGTGGTAAAATGGCTCAACAGCGCCCCATTGAAAACTTTCTGCCTCAAGCCCCACGATACGGTTTGACGTACATGCACGAAAATCGGTACACACCTGTATCAGTACACAACTTAAAGAAAAGTCTCTTGGCGACATGGCCGAAACCGAACAGGAAGTCGGCCATTTTGAATTAATCGTGTCACTTTGGCGCAATTTATGCCATTCCTTCGGCAGTTAATTCAGCCCGAACCATAACGTGAACCCAGGTGTGTTATACATCAAAATGTGCGTCTCCATCCTGCGACTACACGCATTACTTTTCTCTTTAAAAAGTGTTACCGTGGCAACGCTAGACGCCAACAAGCGCACCCCCTCTTCATCTGATTGGTCCATATTTGATAGTTCCCCAAAGGGCACCAAATTTTGCATGCAAGCCAGGCCTGGCGATAAATGTGATATTTCATGGTTTGCATTAATGGGCGTGGCAAAATGGCTCAACAGCGCCCCCCGGAAAACTTTGTGCCTCAAGCTCCACAATACGGTTTGACGTACATGCACGAAAATCGCTACACACCTGTATCATGGCACAACTTAAAGAAAAGTCTCTTGGAGCCATGGCCGAAACCGAACAGGATGTCGGCCATTTTGAATACATTTTGTCATTTTGGCGAAATTTATGCCATTCCTTCGGCAGTTAATTCAGCCCGAACCGTAATGTGCACCCAGGTGTGTTATACATCAAAATGTGCGTCTACATCCTGCGACACCACGCATTACTTTTCTCTTTCAAAAGTGTTACCGTGGCGACGCTAGACGCCAAAAGGCGCGCCCCCCCTTCATGTGATTGGTCCATATTTGATAGTTCTCCAAAAGTCACCAAATTTTGCATGCAAGCCAGACTTGGCGATAAATTTGATATTTCATGGTTTGCATTAATGGGCGTGGCCTAACGGCTCAACAGCGCCCCCTAGAATACTTTTATCTGCCATAACTTTTGAATGGTTTGACATAGGAAGTTGTGGCTGGTGTCATGGGACTCTGTAATGAGTCCTTAAGCTTCGTTGGCCTTAATTAGCCCCGCCCCCTCTTCTGATTGGTTGTCCCGATTTTCTGCTATAACATTGGAATGGTTTGACATAGAGAGTCGTGGGTGGTGTCATCAGATTCTGTATGGAGTCCTTGACCTTCATTGGCCAGAATTAGCCCCGCCTCTTCTTCTGATTGGTTGTCCCTTTTTTCTGCTATAACTTTTTAATGGTTTGACATAGGAAGTCGTGGGTGGTGTCATCAGATTCTGTATGGAGTCCTTGACCTTCATTGACCTGAATTAGCCCCGCCCCTTCTTCTGATTGGTTGTCCCTTTTTTCTGCTATAACTTTTGAATGGTTTGACATAGGAAGTCGTGGGTGGTGTCTTTTCTGATATGCTTATGGGGGGCGGTGGCCGTGAGCGCGAGGGCCCGTTCATCGCTGCTTGCAGCTTTAATTAGGGCCCGAGCACTTGCAGTGCGAAGGCCCTATTGTATTTGCAGGAATTTTTATTATTATTATTATTAGGGCCCGAGCACTTGCAGTGCGAAGGCCCTATTGTATTTGCAGGAATTTTTAGGGCCCGAGCACCTTCAGTGCGAAGGCCCTATTGTATTTGCAGGAATTTTTATTAGGGCCCGAGCACCTTCAGTGCGAAGGCCCTATTGTATCTGTAGGAATTTTTTTTCTTTTTTCTTCTGACGAAATGAGGGCCTTTTTGCCACCCTAAACGTGCCCAAAAAGTCACCAAATTTTGCATGCAACTCAGGCCTGGCGAAAAATTTGATATTTAATGGTTTACATTAATGGGCGTGGCAAAATGGCTCAACAGCGCCCCCCGGAAAACTTTGTGCCTCAAGCCCCACAATACGGTTTGACGTACATGCACGAAAATCGCTACACACCTGTATCAGTACACAACTTAAAGAAAAGTCTCTTGGCGACATAGCCGAAACCGAACAGGAAGTCAGTCATTTTGAATTAATCGTGTCACTTTGGCGCAATTTATGCCATTCCTTCGGCAGTTAATACGGCCCAAACCGTAACGTGCCCCCAAGTGTGTTATACATCAAAATGTGCGTCTCCATCCTGCGACAACACGCATTACTTTTCTCTTTCAAAAGCGTTACCGTGGCGACGCTAGACGCCAAAAAGCGCGCCCACCCTTCATCTGGTTGGTTCAGACAGAAAAAACTTTGCGCCTCAAGCCCCAGAATACGGTGTGACGTACGTGAACGAAAATCGGTACACACCTGTATCATGTCGCAACTTAAAGAAAAGTCTCTTGGCACCATGGCCGAAACCAAACAGGAAGTAGGCCATTATGAACATTCTGAATGAATCGCGTAATTTTGGAGCAATATGAGCCGTTCCTTCGAGAATTAATACGGCCCGAACCGTAACGTGCACCCAGGTGTGTTATACATCAAAATGTGCGTCTCTATCCTGCGACTACGCGCATTACTTTTCTCTTTCAAAAGTGTTACCGTGGCGACGCTAGACGCCAAAAAGCGCGCCCCCCCTTCCTCTGATTGGTCCATATTTGATAGTTCCCTAAAAGTCACCAAATTTTGCATGCAAGGCAGGCCTGGCGATACATTTGATATTTCATGGTTTGCATTAATGGGCGTGGCCTAACGGCTCAACAGCGCCCCCCGGAAAACTTTGTGCCTCAAGCCCCACAATACGGTTTGACGTACATGCACGAAAATCGGTACACACCTGCATCATGTTGCAACTTAAAGAAAAGTCTCTTGGCGTCATGGCCAAAACCGAACAGGAAGTCAGCCATTTTGAATTAATTGTGTAATTTTGGCGCAATTTATGCCATTCCTTCGGCAATTAATATGGCCCGAACCGTAACGTGCACCCAAGTGTGTTATACATCAAAATGTGCGTCTTCATCTTGCAACTATGCGCATTACTTTTCTCTTTCAAAAGTGTTACCGTGGCGACGCTAGACGCCAAAAAGCGTGCCCCCCTTCATCTGATTGGTCCATATTTGATAGTTCTCCAAAAGTCACCAAATTGTGCACCAAGCCAGGCCTGGTGATACATTTGATATTTCATGGTTTGCATTAATGGGCGTTGCCTAATGGCTCAACAGCGCCCCCTAGAATACTTTTCTGTGCCATAACTTTTGAATGGTTTGACATAAAGAGTCGTGGGTGGTGTCATGGGACTTGGTATTGAGTCCTTGACCATAATTGGTGAAAATTAGCCCCGCCCCTTCTTCTGATTGGTTGTCCCGATTTTCTGCTATAACTTTGGAATGGTTTGACATAGAGAGTTGTGGGTGGTGTCATCAGATTCTGTATGGAGTCCTTGACCTTCATTGGCCTGAATTAGCCCCGCCCCTTCTTCTGATTGGTTGTCCCTTTTTTCTGCTATAACTTTTGAATGGTTTGACATAGGAAGTCGTGGGTGGTGTCGTTTCTGATATGCTTATGGGGGGTGGTGGCTGTGAGTGCGAGGGCCCGTTCATCGCTGCTTGCAGCTTTAATTATTATTATTATTTTCCTGACAAAGTGAAGGCCTTTTTGCCCCCCTTAACATGCCCAAAAAGTCACCAAATTTTGCACCCTAGTCAGGCCTGGCGAAAAATTTGATATTTAAAGGTTTGCATTAATGGGCGTGGCAAAATGGCTCAACAGCGCCCCCCGGAAAACTTTGTGCCTCAAGCCCCACGATACGGTTTGACGTACATGCACGAAAATCAGTACACACCTGTATCATGGGACAACTTAAACAAAAGTCTCTTGGGGTCATGCCCGAAACCGAACAGGATGTCGGCCATTTTGAATTAGTCGTGTCATTTTGGCGAAATTTATGCCATTCCTTCGAAAGTTAATTCAGCCCGAACCGTAACGTGCACCCAGGTGTGTTATACATCAAAATGTGCGTCTCCATCCTGCGACAACACGCATTACTTTTCTCTTTCAAAAGCGTTACCGTGGCGACGCTAGACGCCAAAAAGCGCGCCCACCCTTCATCTGATTGGTTCGACAGAAAAAACTTTGTTTCTCAAGCCCCATAATACGGTGTGACGTACATGAAGGAAAATCGGTACACACCTGTATCATGTCACAACTTAAAGAAAAGTCTCTTGGCGCCATGGCCTAAACCGAACAGGAAGTCGGCCATTTTGAACATTCTGAATTAATCGCGTAATTTTGGAGCAATATATGCCATTCCTTCGAGAGTTAATTCAGCCCGAACCGTATCGTGAACCCAGATGTGTTATACATTAAACTGTGCGTCTCCATCCTGCGACTACACGCATTACTTTTCTCCTTCAAAAGTGTTACCGTGGCGACGCTAGACGCCAACAAGCGCACCCCCCCTTCATCTGATTGGTCCATATTTGATAGTTCCCCAAAAGGCACCAAATTTGGCATGCAAGCCAGGCCTGCCGATAAATTTGATATTTCATGGTTTGCATTAATGGGCGTGGCAAAATGGCTCAACAGCGCCCCCCGGAAAACTTTGTGCCTCAAGCCCCACAATACGGTTTGACGTACATGCACGAAAATCGGTACACACCTGTATCATGTCGCAACTTAAAGAAAAGTCTCTTGGAGCCATGGCCGAGACCGAACAGGAAGTCAGCCATTTTGAATTAATTGTGTAATTTTGGCGCAATTTATGCCATTCCTTCGGCAGTTAATTCAGCCCGAACCGTAACGAGCACCCAGGTGTGTTATACACCAAAATGTGCGTCTCCATCGTGCGACTACACGCATTACTTTTCTCTTTCAAAAGTGTTACTGTGGTGATGCTAGACGCGAAAAAGCGCACCCACCCTTCATCTGATTGGTCCATATTTGATAGTTCTCCAAAAGTCACCAAATTTTGCATGCAAGCCAGGCCTGGTGATAAATTTTATATTTCATGGCTTGCATTAATGGGCGTTGCCTAACGGCTCAACAGCGCCCCCTAGAATACTTTTATCTGCCATAACTTTTGAATGGTTTGACATAAAGAGTCGTGGGTGGTGTCATGGGACTCGGTATTGAGTCCTTGACCTTCATTGGCCTGAATTAGCCCCGCCCCTTCTTCTGATTGGTTGTCCCGATTTTCTGCCATAACTTTTGAATGGTTTGACATAGAGAGTCGTGGGTGGTGTCATCAGACTCTGTATGGAGTCCTTGACCTTCATTGGCCTGAGTTAGCCCCGCCCCTTCTTCTGATTGGTTGTTCCTTTTTTCTGCTATAACTTTTGAATGGTTTGACATAGAGAGTCGTGGGTGGTGTCATTTCTGATATGCTTATGGGGGGCGGTGGACGTGAGTGCGAGGGCCCGTTCATCGCTGCTTGCAGCTTTAATTATTATTATTATTTTCCTGACAAAAGGAAGGCCTTTTTGCCCCCCTAAACGTGCCCAAAAAGTCACCAAATTTTGCACCCAAGCCAGGCCTGGCGAAAAATTTGATATTTAATGGTTTGCATTAATGGGCGTGGCAAAATGGCTCAACAGCGCCCCCTTGAAAACTTTGTGCCTCAAGCCCCACGATACGGTTTGACGTACATGCACGAAAATCGGTACACACCTGTATCATGGGACAACTTAAAGAAAAGTCTCTTGCCGTCATGCCCGAAACCGAACAGGAAGTCGGCCATTTTGAATTAATCGTGTCACTTTGGCGCAATTTATGCCATTCCTTCGGCAGTTAATTCAGCCCGAACCGTAACGTGCACCCAGGTGTGTTATACATCAAAATGTGCGTCTCCATCCTGCGACCACACGCATTACTTTTTTCTTTCAAAAGCGTTACTGTGGCGACGCTAGACGCCAAAAAGCGCGCCCACCCTTCATCTGGTTGGCTCAGACAGAAAAAACTTTGCGCCTCAAGCCCCATAATACGGTTTGATGTACATGAACGAAAATCGGTACACACCTGTATCATGTTGCAACTAAAAGAAAATTCTCTTGGCGCCATGGCCGAAACCAAACAGGAAGTCGGCCATTTTGAACATTCTGAATTAATTGCGTAATTTTGGAGCAATATATGCCATTCCTTCGAGAGTTAATTCAGCCCGAACCGTATTGTGAACCCAAATGTGTTATACATCAAAATGTGCGTCTCCATCCTGCGACTACACGCATTACTTTTCTCTTTCAAAAGTGTTACCGTGGCGACGCTAGAAGCCAACAAGCGCACCCCCCCTTCATCTGATTGGTCCATATTTGATAGTTCCCCAAAAGGCACCAAATTTGGCATGCAAGCCAGGCCTGGCGATAAATTTGATATTTCATGGTTTGCATTAATGTGGTGGCAAAATGGCTCAACAGCGCCCCCTTGAAAACTTTGTGCCTCAAGCCCCACAATACGGTTTGACGTACATGCACGAAAATCGCTACACACCTGTATCATGGCACAACTTAAAGAAAAGTCTCTTGGAGCCATGGCCGAAACCGAACAGGATTTCGGCCATTTTGAATAAATTGTGTCATTTTGGCGAAATTTATGCCATTCCTTCGGCAGTTAATTCAGCCCGAACCGTAATGTACACCCAGGTGTGTTATACATCAAAATGTGCGTCTCCATCCTGCGACAACACGCATTACTTTTCTCTTTCAAAAGTGTTACCGTGGCGACGCTAGACGCCAAAAGGCGCGGCCCCCCTTCATCTGATTGGTCCATTTTTGATAGTTCTCCAAAAGTCACCAAATTTTGCATGCAAGGCAGACTTGGCGATAAATTTGATATTTCATGGTTTGCATTAATGGGCGTGGCTAACGGCTCAACAGCGCCCCCTAGAATACTTTTATCTGCCATAACTTTTGAATGGTTTGACATAGGAAGTTGTGGGTGGTGTCATGGGACTCTGTATGGAGTCCTTGACCTTCATTGGCCAGAATTAGCCCCGCCCCTTCTTCTGATTCGTTGTCCCTTTTTTCTGCTATAACTTTTGAATGGTTTGACATAGAGAGTCGTGGGTGGTGTCTTTTCTGATATGCTTATGGGGGGCGGTGGCCGTGAGTGCGAGGGCCCGTTCATCGCTGCTTGCAGCTTTAATTATTATTATTATTATTTTTCTTCTGACAAAGTGATGGCCTTATTGCCCCCCTTAACATGCCCAAAAAGTCACCAAATTTTGCACCCAAGTCAGGCCTGGCGAAAAATTTGATATTTCATGGTTTGCATTAATGGGCGTGGTAAAATGGCTCAACAGCGCCCCCTTGAAATCTTTGTGCCTCAAGCCCCACGATACGGTTTGACGTACATGCACGAAAATCGGTACACACCTGTATCATGGCACAACTTAAAGAAAAGTCTCTTGGAGCCATGGCCGAAACCGAACAGGATGTCGGCCATTTTGAATAAATCGTGTCACTTTGGCGCAATTCATGCCATTCCTTCGAAAGTTAATTCAGCCCCAACCGTAACGTGCACCCAGGTGTGTTATACATCAAAATGTGCGTCTCCCTCCTGCGACCACACGCATTACTTTTCTCTTTCAAAAGCATTACCGTGGCGACGCTAGACGCCAAAAAGCGCGCCCACCCTTCATCTGGTTGGTTCAGACAGAAAAAACTTTGCGCCTCAAGCCCCATAATACGGTTTGACGTACATGAACGAAAATTGGTACACTCCTGTATCATGTCGCAACTAAAAGAAAAGTCTCTTGGCGCCATGGCCGAAACCGAACAGGAAGTCGGCCATTTTGAACATTCTGAATTAATTGCGTAATTTTGGAGCAATATATGCCATTCCTTCGAGAGTTAATTCAGCCCGAACCGTATCGTGAACCCAGATGTGTTATACATCAAAATGTGCGTCTCTATCCTGCGACTACACGCATTACTTTTCTCTTTCAAAAGTGTTACCGTGGCGACGCTAGACGCCAACAAGCGCACCCCCCCTTCATCTGATTGGTCCATATTTGATAGTTCCCCAAAAGGCACCAAATTTGGCATGCAAGCCAGGCCTGGCGATAAATTTGATATTTCATGGTTTGCATTAATGGGCGTGGCAAAATGGCTCAACAGCGCCCCCCGGAAAACGTTGTGCCTCAAGCCCCACAATACGGTTTGACGTACATGCACAAAAATCGCTACACACCTGTATCATGGCACAACTTAAAGAAAAGTCTCTTGGAGCCATGGCCGAAACCGAACAGGATGTCGGCCATTTTGAATAAATTGTGTCATTTTGGCGAAATTTATGCCATTCCTTTGGCAGTTAATTCAGCCCGAACCGTAACGTGCACCCAGGTGTGTTATACATCAAAATGTGCGTCTACATCCTGCGACACCACGCATTACTTTTCTCTTTCAAAAGTGTATCCGTGGCGACGCTAGACGCCAAAAGGCGCGCTCCCCCTTCATGTGATTGGTCCATATTTGATAGTTTTCCAAAAGTCACCAAATTTTGCATGCAAGCCAGACTTGGCGATACATTTGATATTTCATGGTTTGCATAAATGGGCGTGGCCTAACGGCTCAACAACGCCCCCTAGAATACTTTTATCTGCCATAACATTTGAATGGTTTTGACATAGAGAGTTGTGGGTGGTGTCATGGGACTCTGTAATGAGTCCTTAAGTTTCGTTGGCCTTAATTAGCCCCGCCCCTTCTTCTGATTGGTTGTCCCGATTTTCTGCTATAACTTTGGAATGGTTTGACATAGAGAGTCGTGGGTGGTGTCATCAGATTCTTTATGGAGTCCTTGACCTTCATTGGCCTGAATTAGCCCCGCCCCTTCTTCTGATTGGTTGTCCCTTTTTTCTGCTATAACTTTTGAATGGTTTGACATAGGAAGTCATGGGTGGTATCATGGGACTCTGTAATGAGTTATTAAGCTTCGTTGGCCTTAATTAGCCCCGCCCCTTCTTCTGATTGGTTGTCCCGATTTTCTGCTATAACTTTGGAATGGTTTGACATAGAGAGTCGTGGGTGGTGTCATCAGATTCGGAATGGAGTCCTTGACCTTTATTTGCCTGAATTAGCCCCGCCCCTTCTTCTGATTGGTTGTCCCTATTTCCTGCTATAACTTTTGAATGTTTTGACATAGAGAGTAGTGGGTGGTGTCATCAGATTCTGTATGGAGTCCTTGACCTTCATTGGCCTGAATTAGCCCCACCCCTTCTTCTGATTGGTTGTCCCTATTTTCTGCTATAACTTTTTAAGGGTTGGACATAGAGAGTCGTGGGTGCTGTCATTTCTGATATGCTTATGGGGGGCGGTGGACGTGAGTGCGAGGGCCCGTTCATCGCTGCTTGCAGCTTTAATTAGGGCCCGAGCACTTGCAGTGCGAAGGCCCTATTGTATTTGCAGGAATTTTTATTATTAGGGCCCGAGCACTTGCAGTGCGAAGGCCCTATTGTATTTGCAGGAATTTTTAGGGCCCGAGCACTTGCAGTGCGAAGGCCCTATTGTATCTGTAGGAATTCTTCGCGTTATTATTATTATTATTATTATTTTTCTGACGAAAGGAGGGCCTTTTTGCCCCTCTAAACGTGCCCAAAAAGTCACCAAATTTTGCACGCAAACCAGGCCTGGCGAAAAATTTGATATTTTATGGTTTGCATTAATGGGCGTGGCAAAATGGCTCAACAGCGCCCCCCAGAAAACTTTGTGCCTCAAGCCCCACGATACGGTTTGACCTACAGGCACGAAAATCAGTACACACCTGTATCATGGCACAACTTAAAGAAAAGTCTCTTGGAGTCATGCCCAAAACCGAACAGGATGTCGGCCATTTTGAATTAATCGTGTCATTTTGGCGAAATTCATGCCATTCCTTCGGCAGTTAATACGGCCCGAACCGTAACGAGCACCCAGGTGTGTTATACATCAAAATATGCGTCTCCATCCTCCGACACCACGCATTACTTTTCTCTTTCAAAAGCGTTACAGTGACGACGCTAGACGCCAAAAAGCGCGCCCACCCTTCATCTGATTGGTTCAGGCAGAAAAAACTTTGTGCCTCAAGCCCCACAATATGGTTTGACGTACATGAACGAAAATCGGTACACTTCTTTATCATGTCGCAACTTAAAGAAAAGTCTCTTGGTGCCATGGCCAAAACCGAACAGGAAGTCGGCCATTTTGAACATTCTGAATTAATCACGTAATTTTGGAGCAATACATGCCATTCCTTCGAGAATTAATACGGCCCGAACCGTAACGTGCACCCAGGTGTGTTATACATCAAAATGTGCGTCTCCATCCTGCGACCACATGCATTACTTTTCTCTTTCAAAAGTGTTACCGTGGCGACGCTAGACGCCAACAAGCGCACCCCCCCTTCATCTGATTGGTCCATATTTGATAGTTCCCCAAAAGGCACCAAATTTGGCATGCAAGCCAGGCCTGGCGATAAATTTGATATTTCATGGTTTGCATTAATGGGCGTGGCAAAATGGCTCAACAGCGCCCCCCGGAAAACTTTGTGCCTCAAGCCCCACAATACGGTTTGATGTACATGCACGAAAATCGGTACACACCTGTATCATGGCGCAACTTAAACAAAAGTCTCTTGGAGCCAAGGCTGAAGCCGAACAGGAAGTCGGCCATTTTGAAATCTGATTGGTCCATATTTAATAGTTCTCCAAAAGTCACCAAATTTTGCATGCAAGCCAGACTTGGCGATAAATGTGATATTTCATGGTTTGCATTAATGGGCGTGGCCTAACGGCTCAACAGCGCCCCCTAGAATACTTTTATCTGCCATAACTTTTGAATGGTTTGACATAGGAAGTTGTGGGTGGTGTCATGGGACTCTGTAATGAGTCCTTAAGCTTCGTTGGCCTTAATTAGCCCCGCCCCTTCTTCTGATTGGTTGTCCCGATTTTCTGCTATAACTTTTTAATGGTTTGACATAGGAAGTCGTGGGTGGTGTCATGGGACTCTGTAATGAGTCCTTAAGCTTCGTTGGCCTTAATTAGCCCCGCCCCTTCTTCTGATTGGTTGTCCCTTTTTTATAATAAAATCGCCACGAGCCGCCAGTCGCTCTCGCGCTGACTCCCGCTTCCTGATTCAAACGTCTGCCGGCCCCGCCCCCCGACCAATCAGTGGCGAGTAGGGTGATGACGGCCCCGCCCCCCGACCAATCAGTGGCGAGTAGGGTGATGACGGCCCCGCCCCCCGACCAATCAGTGGCGCGGAGGGTGATGACGGCCCCGCCCCCCGACCAATCAGCTCCCTGTAATGTGGTGACCTCAGAATATTCCCGGCTCAACCCGGTTACAACCTTGACAAAATGGTTACAGAAAAAGTAATAATTAAAATAGTAGGGTTTTACTAATATTCATAACTTACAAATATTTAAAAAAATTAGAAAAAACTGTTCGAGACTTACATTACTAAATATCGATATGTTGGTCTCTTCTAACCCAGTAGGTCAAATAGAAATAAGTAGCTGAGTCTTAGCTCCGCCAGAGCGTCCCCGTCCATGGAGTCAGATATCCAGAGTTCGATTCCCATAGTTTCCAGAAAATTTTGTCAGCAATTTTTTTTTTCTACATCAAAATATGCGTCTCCATCCTGCGACTACTCGCATTACTTTTCTCTTTAAAAAGTGTTACTGTGGCGATGCTAGACGCCAAAAAGCGTGCCCCCCTTCATCTGATTGGTCCATATTTGATAGTTCCCCAAAAGGCACCAAATTTGGCATGCAAGCCAGGCCTGGCGATAAATTTGATATTTCATGGTTTGCATTAATGGGCGTGGCAAAATGGCTCAACAGCGCCCCCTGGAAAACTTTTCTCTGCCATAACTTTTGAATGGTTTCACATAGAGAGTCGTGGACGGTGTCATGGGACTCGGTATTGAGTCCTTGACCATAATTGGTGAAAATTAGCCCCGCCCCTTCGTCTGATTGGTTGTCCCTATTTCCTGCTATAACTTTTGAATGGTTTGACATAGAGAGTCGTGGGTGGTGTCATCAGACTCTGTATGGAGTCCTTGACCTTCATTGGCCTGAATTAGCCCCGCCCCTTCTTCTGATTGGTTGTCCTTTTTTTCTGCCATAACTTTTGAATGGTTTGACATAGGAAGTCGTTGGTGTTGTCATTTCTGATATGCTTATGGGGGCGGCGGCCGTGAGTGCGAGGGCCCGTTCATCGCTGCTTGCAGCTTTAATTATTATTATTATTTTTTTTTTTTCTTCTGACAAAGTGATGGCCTTATTGCCCCCCTTAACATGCCCAAAAAGTCACCAAATTTTGCACCTAAGTCAGGCCTGGCGAAAAATTTGATATTTAATGGTTTGGATTAATGGGCGTGGCAAAATGGCTCAACAGCGCCCCCTTGAAAACTTTGTGCCTCAAGCCCCACGATACGGTTTGACGTACATGCACGAAAATCGGTACACACCTGTATCATGGGACAACTTAAAGAAAAGTCTCTTGGCGTCATGCCCGAAACCGAACAGGAAGTCGGCCATTTTGAATTAATCGTGTCACTTTGGCGCAATTTATGCCATTCCTTCGGCAGTTAATTCAGGAATTTTTATTATTATTATTTTTTTTTTTCTTCTGACAAAGTGATGGCCTTATTGCCCCCCTTAACATGCCCAAAAAGTCACCAAATTTTGCACCCAAGTCAGGCCTGGCGAAAAATTTGATATTTAATGGTTTGGATTAATGGGCGTGGCAAAATGGCTCAACAGCGCCCCCTTGAAAACTTTGTGCCTCAAGCCCCACGATACGGTTTGACGTACATGCACGAAAATCGGTACACACCTGTATCATGGGACAACTTAAAGAAAAGTCTCTTGGCGTCATGCCCGAAACCGAACAGGAAGTCGGCCATTTTGAATTAATCGTGTCACTTTGGCGCAATTTATGCCATTCCTTCGGCAGTTAATTCAGCCCGAACCGTAACGTGCACCGAGGTGTGTTATACATCAAAATGTTCGTCTCCATCCTCCGACACCACGCATTACTTTTCTCTTTCAAAAGCGTTACCGTGGCGACGCCAGACGCCAAAAAGCGCGCCCACCCTTCATCTGGTTGGTTCAGACAGAAAAAACGTTGCGCCTCAAGCCCCATAATACGGTTTGACGTACATGAACGAAAATTTGTACACTCCTGTATCATGTCGCAACTAAAAGAAAAGTCTCTTGGCGCCATGGCCGAAACCGAACAGGAAGTCGGCCATTTTGAACATTCTGAATTAATTGCGTAATTTTGGAGCAATATATGCCATTCCTTCGAGAGTTAATTCAGCCCGAACCGTATTGTGAACCCAGGTGTGTTATACATCAAAATGTGTGTCTCCATCCTGCGACTACACGCATTACTTTTCTCTTTGAAAAGTGTTACCGTGGCGACGCTAGTCGCCAACAAGCACACCCCCCCTTCATCTGATTGGTCCATATTTGATAGTTCCCCAAAAGGCACCAAATTTGGCATGTAAGACAGGCCTGGCGATAAATTTGATATTTCATGGTTTGCATTAATGGGCGTGGCAAAATGGCTCAACAGCGCCCCCCGGAAAAATTTGTGCCTCAAGCCCCACAATACGGTTTGACGTACATGCACGAAAATCGCTACACACCTGTATTATGGAACAACTTAAAGAAAAGTCTCTTGGAGCCATGGCCGAAACCGAACAGGATGTCGGCCATTTTGAATAAATTGTGTCATTTTGGCGAAATTTATGCCATTCCTTCGGCAGTTAATTCAGCCCGAACCGCAACGTGCACCCAGGTGTGTTATACATCAAAATGTGCGACTACATCCTGCGACACCACGCATTACTTTTCTCTTTCAGAAGTGTTACCGTGGCGACGCTAGACGCCAAAAGGCGCGCCCGCCCTTCATGTGATTGGTCCATATTTGATAGTTCTCCAAAAGTCACCAAATTTTGCATGCAAGCCAGACTTGGCGATAAATTTGATATTTCATGGTTTGCATTAATGGGCGTCAACAGCGCCCCCTAGAATACTTTTATCTGCCATAACTTTTTAATGGTTTGACATAGGAAGTTGTGGGTGGTGTCATGGGACTCTGTAATGAGTCCTTAAGCTTCGTTGGCCTTAATTAGCCCCGCCCCTTCTTCTGATTGGTTGTCCCGATTTTCTGCTATAACTTTGGAATGGTTTGACATAGAGAGTCGTGGCTGGTCTCATCAGATTCTTTATGGAGTCCTTGACCTTCATTGGCCTGAATTAGCCCCGCCCCTTCTTCTGATTGGTTGTCCCTTTTTTCTGCTTTAACTGTTTAATGGTTTGACATAGGAAGTTGTGGGTGGTGTCATGGGACTCTGTAATGAGTCCTTAAGCTTCGTTGGCCTTAATTAGCCCCGCCCCTTCTTCTGATTGGTTGTCCCGATTTTCTGCTATAACTTTGGAATGGTTTGACATAGGAAGTCTTGGGTGGTGTCATCAGATTCTGTATGGAGTCCTTGACCTTCATTGGCCTGAATTAGACCCGCCCCTTCTTCTGATTGGTTGTCCCTTTTTTCTGCTATAACTTTTGAATGGTTTAACATAGGAAGTCGTGGGTGGTGTCATTTCTGATATGCTTATGGGGGCGGTGGCCGTGAGTGCGAGGGCCCGTTCATCGCTGCTTGCAGCTTTAATTATTATTATTATTATAATTTTTTTTTTTTCCTGACAAAGTGAAGGCCTTTTTGCCCCCCTTAACATGCCCAAAAAGACACCAAATTTTGCACCCTAGTCAGGCCTGGCGAAAAATTTGATATTTAAAGCTTTGCATTAATGGGCGTGGCAAAATGGCTCAACAGCGCCCCCTTGAAAACTTTGTGCCTCAAGCCCCACGATACGGTTTGACGTACATGCACGAAAATCGGTACACACCTGTATCATGGGACAACTTAAACAAAAGTCTCTTGGGGTCATGCCCGAAACCGAACAGGATGTCGGCCATTTTGAATTAGTCATGTCATTTTGGCGAAATTTATGCCATTCCTTCGAAAGTTAATTCAGCCCGAACCGTAACGTGCCCCCAAGAGTGTTATACATCAAAATGTGCGTCTCCATCCTGCGACTACACGCATTACTTTTCTCTTTCAAAAGCGTTACCGTGGCGACGCTAGACGCCAAAAAGCGCGGCCACCCTTCATCTGATTGGTTCGACAGAAAAAACTTTGTGCCTCAAGCCCCATAATACGGTTTGACGTACATGAACGAAAATCGGTACACACCTGTATCATTTCGCAACTAAAAGAAAAGTCTCTTGGCGCCATGGCCGAAACCGAACAGGAAGTCGGCCATTTTGAACATTCTGAATTAATTGCGTAATTTTGGGGCAATATATGCCATTCCTTCGAGAGTTAATTCAGCCCGAACCGTATCGTGAACCCAGATGTGTTATACATCAAAATGTGCGTCTCCATCCTGCGACTACACGCATTACTTTTCTCTTTCAAAAGTGTTACCGTGGCGACGCTAGACGCCAACAAGAGCACCCCCCCTTCGCCTGATTGGTCCATATTTGATAGTTCCCCAAAAGGCACCAAATTTGGCATGCAAGCCAGGCCTGGCGATAAATTTGATATTTCATGGTTTGCATTAATGGGCGTGGCAAAATGGCTCAACAGCGCCCCCCGGAAAACTTTGTGCCTCAAGCCCCACAATACGGTTTGACGTACATGCACGAAAATCGCTACACACCTGTATCATGGCACAACTTAAAGAAAAGTCTCTTGGAGCCATGGCCGAAACCGAACAGGATGTCGGCCATTTTGAATACATTGTGTCATTTTTGCGAAATTTATGCCATTCCTTTGGCAGTTAATTCAGCCCGAACCGTAACGTGCCCCCAGGTGTGTTATACATCAAAATGTGCATCTACATCCTGCGACACCACGCATTACTTTTCTCTTTCAAAAGTGTTACCGTGGCGACGCTAGACGCCAAAAGGCGCGCCCCCCCTTCATGTGATTGGTCCATATTTGATAGTTTTCCAAAAGTCACCAAATTTTGCATGCAAGCCAGACTTGGCGATACATTTGATATTTCATGGTTTGCATTAATGTGCGTGGCCTAACGGCTCAACAGCGCCCCCTAGAATACTTTTCTCTGCCATAACTTTTGAATGGTTTGACATAGAGAGTCGTGGGTGGTG
Organism: Cololabis saira; assembly: GCF_033807715.1. Classification (NCBI taxonomy): domain Eukaryota; kingdom Metazoa; phylum Chordata; class Actinopteri; order Beloniformes; family Belonidae; genus Cololabis; species Cololabis saira. The sequence continues at coordinate 48,106,477 of NC_084597.1, read as the reverse complement.
TCATGGGACTCTGTAATGAGTTCTTAAGCTTCGTTGGCCTTAATTAGCCCCGCCCCTTCTTCTGATTGGTTGTCCCTTTTTTCTGCTATAACTTTTCAATGGTTTGACATAGGAAGTCGTGGGTGGTGTGATAAGATTCTGTATGGAGTCCTTGACCTTCATTGGCTTGAATTAGCCCCGCCCCTTCTTCTGATTGGTTGTCCCTTTTTTCTGCTATAACTTTTCAATGGTTTGACATAGGAAGTCGTGGGTGGTGTGATAAGATTCTGTATGGAGTCCTTGACCTTCATTGGCTTGAATTAGCCCCGCCCCTTCTTGTCATTGGTTGTCCCTTTTTTCTGCTATAACATTTTAATTGTTTGACAAAGGAAGTCGTGGGTGGTGTCATGGGACTCTGTAATGAGTCCTTAAGCTTCGTTAGCTTTAATTAGCCCCGCCCCTTCTTCTGATTGGTTGTCCCGATTTTCTGCTATAACTTTGGAATGGTGTGACATAGAGAGTCGTGGGTGGCGTCATCAGATTCTGTATGGAGTCCTTGACCTTCATTGGCTTGAATTAGCCCCGCCCCTTCTTCTGATTGGTTGTCCCTTTTTTCTGCTATAACTTTTCAATGGTTTGACATTGACATTGAAGTCGTGGGTGGTGTCATTTCTGATACTTATGGGGGGCGGTGGCCGTGAGTGCGAGGGCCCGTTCATTGCTGCTTGCAGCTTTAATTATTATTATTATTTTTTTCCTGACAAAGTGATGGCCTTTTTGCCCCCCTTAACATGCCCAAAAAGTCACCAAATTTTGCACCCAAGTCAGGCCTGGCGAAAAATTTGATATTTAATGGTTTGCATTAATGGGCGTGGCAAAATGGCTCAACAGCGCCCCCTTGAAAACTTTGTGCCTCAAGCCCCACAATACGGTTTGACGTACATGCACGAAAATCGGTACACACCTGTATCATGGTGCAACTGAAAGAAAAGTCTCTTGGCGTCATGCCCGAAACCAAACAGGAAGTCGGCCATTTTGAATTAGTCGTGTCATTTTGGCGAAATTTATGCCATTCCTTCGAAAGTTAATTCAGCCCGAACCGTAACATGCACCCAGGTGTGTTATACATCAAAATGTGCGTCTCCATCCTGCGACAACACGCATTACTTTTCTCTTTCAAAAGCGTTACCGTGGCGACGCTAAAAAAAAAAGCGCCCACCCTTCATCTGATTGGTTCGACAGAAAAAACTTTGTGCCTCAAGCCCCATAATACGGTGTGACGTACATGAAGGAAAATCGGTACACACCTGTATCATGTCACAACTAAAAGAAAAGTCTCTTGGCGCCATGGCCTAAACCGAACAGGAAGTCGGCCATTTTGAACATTCTGAATTAATTACGTAATTTTTGTTAAGGATTCTGTCCTTGGACCCAAGCGCACGACACCAGACAGGTTCAAGGTTAGCCCAAAGAAATGGCGTAGTTTATTCTCACAAACAAAAAACACTGCCTCCTTAAATGACAGGGGAAAGAAAACTCGCTGTACGAATACAGGAAAAAAGTCCTCAACAAAAATCCACAAAGTAATCCAAGAGAAAAGTCCTCAGCACAATCCACAAAGAATCCAGATAACCCTGATCACATACAGGAGTGACAAGACGAACTCACAAGGGTTTGCCAGCAGTTCTGATCTTTATATGAGCTTCCAGTAATGACCTGATGCACTACAGCTGCACTCCCGTGGCTCAGCTGCGCCACCGGGCTCGTCGCCGGGCGCGCAGATCTCTGGCTCTGCGCTGCACAGACTCTGCTTCTGCAGTGCGATCGGGCCGGGGGGAAACCCCAGCTGGCCGAGACATAACAGTACCCCTCCCTCCAAGGGAGCCACCTGGCGACTTGTCAGGCTTCTCGGGATGGGTCCGATAAAAGTCTGTCAGAAGACCGGGGTCCCTGATGAGATGGCGGGACACCCAGCACCGTTCCTCTGGACCATAACCCACCCAGTCCACCAGAAACTGGTACCCCCGCCCCCGTCGTCGAACGTCCATCACACGTTGGACCCTCCATTCCGGGTGGCCATCCACGATCGTGGGTGGAGGCGGATCCGGGGCAGGGGGCATCAGGGGACTCCGTGAGACAGGTTTGACCTTCGATACATGAAAGACAGGGTGGATGTTTAGGGAAGCCGGCAGTCTCAGCCTCACGGCTGCAGGACTGAGCACTTTCGTGACCTCGTAGGGTCCCACGAACCGCGGCCCCAGCTTCTTGCCAGCTGACGGTAGGGGAAGGTCCTTGGCAGAAAGCCACACTTTCTGCCCCGGGCGGTACGTCGGTGCAGGGTTCCGGCGACGGTTGGCCCCCCGCCTGCCGCTCTCCGCTGTTTGAAGCAAGGCAGTCCTGGTGGACCCCCAGACACGACGACACCTCTCCAGATGCGCCTGCACCGACGGGACTGCCACCTCCGTCTGTTGCGCCGGAAACAATGGCGGCTGGTACCCCAGCGATGCCTCGAAGGGGGAAAGACCTGTCGCTGAGCTGACCAGGGAGTTGAGGGAGTACTCGACCCACGGGAGAAATCGACTCCAGGAAGCAGGGTTCTTTGCAGCCACACAGCGGAGTGCTGTCTCCACACTCTGGTTCATTCTCTCCGTCTGTCCGTTAGTCTGAGGGTGATAGCCAGAAGAGAGACTGATCGAGGCACTCAACCCCTTGAGGAAAGCCCGCCATACCTGGGACGTGAACTGGGGTCCTCGGTCCGAGACCACATCCTGGGGAAGACCATGGAGCCGGAACACCTGGCTCGTGAGGAGATCCGCCGTCTCTGCCGCCGAGGGGAGTTTGGGGAGGGCCACGAGGTGCACCCCCTTACTGAAACGATCAACAACAGTTAGGATCACTGTCATCCCCTGGGAGACCGGTAGTCCAGACACGAAGTCCAAGGCAATGTGGGACCAGGGACGCCTCGGAACAGGAAGTGGCTGTAGTAGGCCGGCCGGTGCCTGGTGAGAAGCCTTGCTGCGGGCACAAACAGGACAGGCCAAAACAAAGTCCCTCACTTCCCTCCTCATCCCAGGCCACCAGAACCGTCGAGCCAGAAAGGTGAACGTGCGGTGGACCCCAGGGTGACAGGCAAACTGACTAGAGTGACCCCAATCCAGTACCCTGGACCTAACTGATTCCGGAACGAACAACCTCCGTGGCGGCACACCACTAGGGGCCGGGTTAGAGTGCAGCGCCCTCCTGACCACCGTCTCGATGCCCCAGGCCACCCTGCCCACCACTCGGGCCCCGGGAAGGATAGGTGCCGACTTCTCGGTGGACGGTCCCCCCCCTTGATGCAGCCGGGACAGGGCATCCGCCTTGCAATTACGGGAGCCGGGACGATAGGTGAGGGTGAAGTCGAACCGACTGAGGAAGCCGGCCCAACGAGCCTGTCGCCAATTAAGGCGCCTGGCTGCCCGAATGAACGTGAGGTTCCTATGGTCAGTCCAAACGATAAACGGCTGCCCCGCCCCCTCAAGCCAATGGCGCCACTCCTCCAGAGCAGCCACCACAGCCAGCAGCTCACGATTCCCGATGTCATAGTTCTCCTCCGCGGGAAGAAAACGCCGAGAGAAGAACGCACAGGGGTGCACTTTCTGATCCCTCTCCGATCGTTGGGAGAGGACCGCCCCCAGCCCGGTGTCCGAGGCGTCCACCTCCACGATGAACTGCCTCCCGGGGTCTGGATGGAGCAGAACAGGGGCGCTGGTGAACCTCTCCTTGAGGGACTGGAAGGCGGCGTCAGCAGCCGAAGACCAGACGAAGGGTTGGGAGGGGGAAGTCAACCTGGTGAGGGGTTCCGCCACGACACTATAGTTCCTTATAAACCTCCGGTAAAAGTTTGCAAACCCGAGGAAACTCTGCAACCCCTTCCGTGACCCGGGAACCGGCCAATCGACCACCGCCTGAACCTTGCGGGGGTCGGCTCGAGTTTGACCCCCCTCCACTATCAACCCCAGGTAGTTGACAGAGGCAGAGTGGAACTGGCACTTCTCCGCCTTAACATAGAGTCGGTTCAAGAGGAGACGCTTGAGTACCCGGCGGACGTGCTGGACATGCTCCTAGAGCATGCTCTTAGAGAAGACCAAGATGTCATCGAGGTACACCACCACGAATTCATCCAGCATGTCACGGAGCACGTCGTTGATAAGCGCCTGAAACACCCCCGGGGCATTGGTAAGACCGAACGGCATTACTCGGTACTCGTAGTGACCCCGCGGTGTCTTGAACGCGGTCTTCCACTCGTCCCCCTCCCTGATCCGCACCAGGTGGTAGGCGCTCCGTAGATCCAGCTTAGAAAAGACGGTAGCCTGGGTCAGGGGCTCAAGGGTGGAACTCATGAGGGGAAGGGGGTATTTATTCTTTACCGTGATGTCATTGAGTTGACGGTAGTCGATGCAGGGACGGAGGCCCCCATCCTTCTTCTTTACGAAGAAGAAACCCGCTGCCACCAGGGAGGACGAAGGCCGGACAAGCCCAGCTGCCAGTGACTCTGAGATATACTCCTCCATGGCGGCCTTCTCCGGAATGGACAAACTGTAAAGCCGGCTACTGGGAAGGGGGGCCCCAGGACGGAGGTCGATCGCGCAATCGTAAGGCCTATGCGGAGGAAGACTCTGGGCTCGGGACTTACTAAATACCTCCCCCAGATCCCAGTACTCTCGGGGGACAGAGGCAAGATCCGGGGAGGTGACGCTGGGGATCGACCGGGGTAGCGAGCCAACAGCCGCCTGGAGACAACGAGCGTGGCAAGAAGCACCCCACTCCAGGATGGTTCCCGAGGACCATGCCACATGCGGCTCATGTTGCATGAGCCACGGGTACCCGAGAATCACCGGAGCCGACGGGGATGGAATAAGGAAAAACTGACGGGTCTCGACGTGGTTACCCCACACCGTGAGGGAGATGGGACGGGTGCACTGGGTGATACGGGCCAGACGACGGTCGTCCAGAGCGAAGGCCTCCACGGGTTCCCCCAGAGCCTCCAGCGGAACCTTAGCCTGGGCGGCGAACTCCTCATCTAAAAAACAGTCATCCGCCCCTGAATCGAGGAGAGCCCCCACCGTAATCCTCTGACCCCCCCAGGCCAGGGTGACGCTAACCCATCGGTTGGGTGGTAACGGACTGCGGGAACACGAAAGGTGACTCACTAGGATCTCCCGGGGTCCTGGTGAGCCTAATCTTTTGGCCGCACGGGGCAGTTACTAATACGATGTCCCTTCTGGCCGCAATAGAGGCAGAGCCCTGCCCTAAATCGGGCCTCCCGTTCGGCCGGACTAACGCGCGTGCGCCCTAGCTGCATGGGTTCCTCTTCATTCGCAATCTGCGACGTGGAGGACCGGAAGGGACCCGATGGCGCGTTATACGGGACAACAGAATCCCTCTCCCGTGTGCTAGGGACCTGGGTCTCACGAAGGAACCCCCGAACTCGCTCCCGCCTTCGCTCCCTGAGACCTCCGTCAACACGGATGGCCAGGCTGATGAGGTCGTCGAGGCAGCTGGGCTCCTCCCGTGTAGCCAGCTGCTCTCTCACTGCGTCGTTCAGTCCCCTACGGAAGGTTGCCCGAAGTGATGGATCGTTCCACCCGCTTTCTGCAGCGGCCAACCGGAACTCCACCGAATAGTCCGCCACCGTGCCAGTACCCTGTCGAACACGAACCAACCGATCCCCGGGGTCCTGACCCCTGGACGGGTGGTGGAAGACTTTCCGGAGCTCAGCCACGAACTCGCGGTACGAGTGACGGAAACTGGGCCCCATGGACCAGGAAGCAGCGGCCCACTGGGCTGCCCGCCCGGTGAGCAGGTTAGTGACGTAGGCCACTCGAGCAGCGTCCGAGGTGAATCGGCTAGGTTGGTGAGTGAACACTAACTCACACTGCATGATGAACCTGGAACAGGTCTCGAAATCACCCCCAAATGGTTGTGGGCTGGCAAGGCAGGGTTCCTGGGGTAGCGGATCGGGCATAGCAGGGCGCGGAACCTCGAGAGGTGGGTTGACAGCCCCAGCAGGTGCAGGTTGGTTCGGCGGCCGGGTGGTGAGGCTCGCCGTTAACACCTGCAGCTGTTGTAATATTGCCGTCTGCTGCTGGGTCAGGCTATCCACCGAAGCCTGCAAAGGTTGGACCTGGGCGTGGAGGTTCTGCACGGCCACAGCGGCCGCCTCCAGCTGGTGAGTGTGGCTATTCGTTAACCGGAGCTGCTTATCTAAAGCAGCCTGCAATGAACCACGCTCTGGGTCGGCTGGGTCCATCTTGGTGAGTTCGTACTGTTAAGGATTCTGTCCTTGGACCCAAGCCCACGACACCAGACAGGTTCAAGGTTAGCCCAAAAAAATGGCGTAGTTTATTCTCACAAACAAAAAACACTGCCTCCTTAAATGGCAGGGGAAAGAAAACTCGCTGTACGAATACAGGAAAAAAGTCCTCAACAAAAATCCACAAAGTAATCCAAGAGAAAAGTCCTCAGCACAATCCACAAAGAATCCAGATAACCCTGATCACATACAGGAGTGACAAGACGAACTCACAAGGGTTTGCCAGCAGTTCTGATCTTTATATGAGCTTCCAGTAATGACCTGATGCACTACAGCTGCGCTCCCGTGGCTCAGCTGCGCCACCGGGCTCGTCGCCGGGCGCGCAGATCTCTGGCTCTGCGCTGCGCAGACTCTGCTTCTGCAGTGCGATCGGGCCGGGGGGAAACCCCAGCTGGCCGAGACATAACAATTTTGGAGCAATATATGCCATTCCTTCGAGAATTAATACGGCCCGAACCGTATCGTGAACCCAGATGTGTTATACATCAAAATGTGCGTCTCCATCCTGCGACTACACGCATTACTTTTCTCTTTCAAAAGTGTTACCGTGGCGACGCTAGACGCCAACAAGCGCACCCCCCCTTCATCTGATTGGTCCATATTTGATAGTTTCCCAAAAGGCACCAAATTTGGCACGCAAGCCAGGCCTGGCGATAAATTTAATATTTCATGGTTTGCATTAATGGGCGTGGCAAAATGGCTCAACAGCGCCCCCCGGAAAACTTTGTGCCTCAAGCCCCACAATACGGTTTGATGTACATGCACGAAAATCGCTACACACCTGTATCATGGCACAACTTAAAGAAAAGTCTCTTGGAGCCATGGCCGAAACCGAACAGGAAGTCGGCCATTTTGAAATCTGATTGGTCCATATTTGATAGTTCTCCAAAAGTCACCAAATTTTACATGCAATACAGACTTGGCGATAAATTTGATATTTCATGGTTTGCATTAATGGGCGTGGCCTAACGGCATAACAGCTCCCCCTAGAATACTTTTCTCTGCCATAACTTTTGAATGGTTTGACATATGAAGTTGTGGGTGGTGTCATGGGACTCTGTATGGAGTCCTTGAGCTTCGTTGGCCTTAATTAGCCCCGCCCCTTCTTCTGATTGGTTGTCCCGATTTTCTGCTATAACTTTTGAATGGTTTGACATAGAGAGTCGTGGGTGGTGTCATCAGATTCGTTATGGAGTCCTTGAGCTTCGTTGGCCTTAATTAGCCCCGCCCCTTCTTCTGATTGGTTGTCCCGATTTTCTGCTATAACTTTGGAATGGTTTGACATAGAGAGTCGTGGGTGGTGGCATCAGATTCTGTATGGAGTCCTTGACCTTCATTGGCCTGAATTAGCCCCGCCCCTTCTTCTGATTGGTTGTCCCTTTTTTCTGCTATAACTTTTGAATGGTTTGACATAGGAAGTCGTGGGTGGTGTCATTTCTGATATGCTTATGGGGGGCGGTGGCCGTGAGTGCGAGGGCCCGTTCATCGCTGCTTGCAGCTTTAATTATTATTATTTTTCTGACGAAAGGAGGGCCTTTTTGCCCCCCTAAACGTGCCCAAAAAGTCACCAAATTTTGCACCCAAGCCAGGCCTGGCGAAAAATGTGATATTTAATGGTTTGCATTAATGGGCGTGGTAAAATGGCTCAACAGCGCCCCCTTGAAAACTTTGTGCCTCAAGCCCCACGATACGGTTTGACGTACATGCACGAAAATCAGTACACACCTGTATCATGACGCAACTTAAAGAAAAGTCTCTTGTAGTCATGCGCGAAACCGAACAGGATGTCGGCCATTTTGAATTGGTCGTGTCATTTTGGCGAAATTTATGCCATTCCTTCGGCAGTTAATACGGCCCGAACCGTAACGAGCTCCCAAGTGTGTTATACATCAAAATGTGCGTCTCCATCCTCCGACACCACGCATTACTTTTCTCTCTCAAAAGCGTTACCGTGGCGACGCTAGACGCCAAAAAAGCGCGCCCACCCTTCATCTGATTGGTTCAGACAGAAAAAACTTTGCGCCTCAAGCCCCATAATACGCTTTGACGTACATGAACGAAAATCGGTACACTTATTTATCATGTCTTTACTTAAAGAAAATCCTCTTGGCGCCATGGCCGAAACCGAACAGGAAGTCGGCCATTTTGAACATTCTTAATTAATCGCGTAATTTTGGAGCAATATATGCCATTCCTTCGAGAATTCGCCTCTTCTTCTGATTGGTTGTCCCGATTTTCTGCTATAACTTTGGAATGGTTTGACATAGAGAGTCGTGGGTGGTGTCATCAGATTATCTATGGAGTCCTTGACCTTCATTGGCCTGAATTAGCCCCGCCCCTTCTTGTCATTGGTTGTCCCTTTTTTCTGAAATAACATTTCAATTGTTTGACATAGGAATTCGTGGGTGGTGTCATGGGACTCTGCAATGAGTCCTTAAGCTTAGTTGGCCTTAATTAGCCCCGCCCCTTCTTCTGATTGGTTGTCCCGATGTTCTGCCATAACTTTGGAATGGTTTGACATAGGGAGTCGTGGGTGGGGTCATCAGATTCTTTATGGAGTCCTTGACCTTCATTAGCCTGAAATAGCCCCGCCCCTTCTTCTGATTGGTTGTCCCTTTTTTCTGCTATAACTGTTATGGCTAGTGAGTGTGACCCAAGCGCACAGCAACGAGGAGACGTAAGTTTGGTGAAGCCCGTGGGCGTATTTATTTAAGAGGCCAAAAGCAGTGATGAGGAAGTTGGAGTGGGGTGTGGGCTCCGCAGGTGACCGCAGCTCAGCGTAGAAATCCAGAGAACTGAGGAGAAGAGAAGAACGGGGTCAGTGGTGAAAAAACCACAGCAGGAGAAAAACAAAGGCTGCAACTGCATGAAGCTAACAGCTAGCAATAGCTGTGAGGCTAAATAGTTCTGCTATAACTTTAGAGAGCTAAACTGTAGGCTGGCCTGTAGTACTTTACCATACGTGTAGACAGGTGAAGCTCTGGCGAGGAATGACTGGGTCTTTATACTGGCAGTGGTTGATTGTAGATTGGCAGGCTGGTGTGAAGATTGGTGAGGGACATCAGGTGTGCTGAGCTGAGCCATTGAGCAATCAGTGAGGGGGGAGGGGTGGATGTGAAGGTGAAGAGGAGCGAGCCGTAACAGGACCCCCCCTCCGAGGGGCGCCACCTGGCGACCGTCCGGGAGCGTCGGGGTTAGCCCGGTAGAAGTCCCGCAGGAGAGAGGGATCCATGATGAGCTTCCTGGAGATCCAGCAGCGTTCTTCTGGGCCGTAACCCACCCAATCCGCCAGGTACTGGAACCCACGACCCCGCCGCCGCACCTTCAGCAGCCCTCTAACAGTCCACTGGGGATGACCGTCGACCATCTGAGGAGGCGGAGGGGCTGGGGCGGAGGGCATGAGAGGGCTTGAGGAGACAGGCTTGACCTTGGACACATGAAACACGGGATGCACATGCTTCATGGAGACCGGAAGCTTGAGACGCACAGCCGCTGGACTCAGGACGTGGTCAATCTCGAAGGGACCGACATACCGCGGAGCCAGCTTCCTGGAGGATACCTGGAGCGGTAGATCGGCAGAGGAGAGGTAGACCTGTTGTCCGGCCTGGTACACCGGTGCCGGAGTGCGGCGACGGTTGGCCCCACGGCAGGAGCGCTTATTGGAGCGTACCAAGGCAGCGCGAACCTCCTTCCACACCCGCCGACATCGCCGGAAGTTGGCCTGGACAGAGGGGACAGAGGCCTCAGACTCCTGGAGAGAGAAGAGTGGGGGTTGGTAACCCAGTGATGCCTCAAATGGAGACGTCCCAATGGCGGAGCAGGTCAGGGTGTTGATTGAGTATTCCACCCAGGGTAGATCCTTGCTCCAGGAGGTGGGATGGAGAGCAGAGACGCAGCGAAGGGCAGACTCCAAACTCTGGTTGGTCCGTTCCGCCTGGCCATTGGTCTGTGGGTGGTACCCTGAGGAGAGGCTTACAGTGGCGCCGATCTCCCTACAGAAGGCTCGCCAGACCTGGGACGTGAATTGGGGCCCCCGGTCAGAAACAATGTCACTGGGAAGTCCATGGAGCCGGAATACATGCTGGGTGAGGAGTTCAGCCGTCTCAGCCGAGGACGGGAGCTTAGGAAGTGCTACCAGGTGAACAGCCTTGGAAAACCGGTCCACTACGGTGAGAATGACGGTGTTTCCATGGGAAGGGGGAAACCCGGACACGAAGTCCAAGGAGATGTGAGACCAAGGACGACTGGGCACAGGAAGAGGACGTAGAAGTCCAGCTGGTGGCTGATGTGACGCCTTGGCTCTGGAGCAGGTGGCACAGGCAGCGACAAACTCCCGGACGTCAGCTCTCATGGACGGCCACCAAAACCGCCGGCTCAGGAAGGAGAGGGTCCGTTGGAATCCGGGATGGCAAGCAAACTTGCTGGTATGGCCCCACAGCAGCACTTGAGACCGCACCGACTGGGGAACGAAGAGGCGGCGAGGAGGACAGTCGTCCGGCACGGGTTCAGCATGTTGGGCCCGTTTGACCTCTGCCTCGATGTTCATCGTGACCACCCCTATGACACGAGAAGCAGGGATAATGGGCTCAGGCTCGGAAGAGGACTTCTCAGGTGCGTGGAGTCGGGACAAAGCATCAGCCTTAGTGTTACTGGAGCCAGGTCTGTAGGTAAGGATATAGTTGAACCTATCCAGGAACTGTGCCCATCTTGCCTGACGAGAGTTAAGGCGCTTGGCAGCCCGGATGAAGGTTAGATTCTTGTGATCAGACCAGACAACTGTGGGCTCCTCCACGCCCTCAAGCCAGTGGCGCCATTCCTCAAAGGCTGCCACCACGGCTAGCAGCTCTCTATTCCCGATATCGTAGTTCTCCTCTGCTGAACTAAACCGACGGGAGAAGAAAGCACAGGGGTGTAGCTTCTGGTCCTCTGCTGACCGTTGGGACAAGACAGCCCCTATGCCTACCTCTGAAGCGTCTACCTCCACTATGAAAGGCCTGGAGGGGTCAGGATGGAGGAGGACTGGGGCTGTGGTGAAGTGCTTCTTGAGGGCAGCAAAGGCGGCGTCGGCAGAAGGTGTCCAGATGTAGGGACGTTGAGTAGAGGTGAGTTGAGTAAGGGGGGCAGCTAAGCGGCTGTAGTTCCGAATAAAACGGCGATAGAAGTTTGCAAATCCTAGGAAACCTTGGAGCTGTCTGCGGGTGGTGGGTTGAGGCCAGTCGACGACTGCTTGAACCTTGCGGGGGTCAGGACGAATGCAGCGATCCTCAACAATGAGTCCTAGGAACTCCACAGAAGGTGAGTGAAAGACACACTTCTCAGCCTTAATGAAAAGGCGGTTCTCCAAGAGGCGTTGAATGACCATGCGGACATGCTGGACATGTTCCTGGAGGCCCCGGGAGAACACAAGGATGTCATCCAGGTAGAGGACCACGAATACCTCTAGCATGTCCCTGAGCACGTCATTCATAAGAGCCTGGAAGACTGCGGGTGCGTTGGTGAGTCCAAAGGGCATGACCAAATATTCGTAGTGTCCACGGGGGGTTTTGAAGGCGGTCTTCCACTCATCCCCCTCACGGATACGCACAAGGTGGTACGCATTCCGGAGGTCCAACTTGGTGAAGATGGTAGCACCAACGAGGGGTTCGAAGTTGGAGCTCATGAGGGGGAGAGGGTATTTGTTCTTGATTGTGATGTTGTTGAGCTGCCGGTAGTCTATGCAGGGCCTCAGATCCCCACCCTTCTTCTTGACGAAAAAGAACCCTGCTCCTACCGGAGATGTGGAAGGGCGAATAAGACCCTCAGCCAGACAGTCATTTATGTAACGGTCCATAGCCGCCCTCTCAGGTAGAGAGAGATTGTAGAGGCGACTCACTGGAAGTTGGGCGTCAGGACGGAGCTCAATGGCACAGTCGTAAGGTCGGTGGGGAGGAAGGGTGCAGGCGCGTTCCTTACTGAAGGCCACTGCCAAGTCGTGGTACTCAGCGGGAACCTTGGTGAGATCAGGAGGAACAGGACTGGGCCGCTTAACCGGGGAAGGCGTCTGGGCGGACCGAAGGCAGCGGGCATGGCAGGGAATGCTCCAGCTGAGAATGCGGCCCGAGCTCCAACAGACGTGAGGGGTGTGGAGCTCCAGCCAAGGTCTGCCTAAGATGAATGGCATATCAGGAGAGTTGATAATGTAGGGGCGGATGTTTTCCACATGGTTACCAGAGACCGTGAGGGTGAGTGAGTCGCACCGGTGGGTGACGGGCCCCATAGGGTGTCCATCCAAAGCGAATGCTGAGAGTGACCTCTCCAGAGGTGCAATGGGGAGACCCACCTCCATGGCGTAGCGATGGTCAATAAAGCTCTCATCAGCCCCAGAGTCGATCAGCGCCGGAGTGGTGAGCGTCCCTCCCTGCCAGGCAAGAGTGACAATGAACCTGGCCTTACTGGAGAGGGACTGGGGGTTAACCAAGCGGCTCACTCGGAACCCCCGAGCGGGTGAGCCCTGTCTTTTGACTGCCGAGCTGAGGAGGCTCTGGAAGACAGGATGATCAAGGCTGACCGGAGGTGGAGCGAGTGGCCTGGATACATTACGACTGTGGTGAGCCCTCTCTCGCTTGCGCTCCCGGTGACGTTCATCAAGAGAAATGGAGAGGGAGATAAGCTCGTTCAAGGTACTAGGCCTCTCTCTACCGGCTAAGGCGTCCTTCACAGGCTCTGCCAAGCCCCGCCGGAAAGCACTGAATAATGCGGCCTCGTTCCATTTGCAGCGAGCTGCAAGGATGCGAAACTCTGTGGCATACTCTGCCACAGAGACAGAACCCTGCTGGAGGGCGGAAAGAGCTGAATCGGCATCCTGCCCATGGACATCATGATCGAAAACAGTCTTAAATTCCTCTATAAAGGCTGCATAGTCTTGCATATAGGGTGCAGAGCCCTCTCGACTAGCCATAACCCACCGACGAGCCTGCCCCGTGGTCAGATTAGCAATGTAAGCTATGCGAGCAGTGGCAGTGGAATACATGCTAGGTTGTAGCTCAAAAACGTACTCACACTGCATTATGAACTCCCGACAGAGAGCGAATGACCCATCGTAGAGAGCCGGAGCAACAAGATGGGGCTCCCGTGGGGGAGGCGTGTCTGGCTCAGGGACTAAGTTGGGCCTGGGCGCTGGAATCGGAGGAGCTGAGGACGGAGCGGTCTGTGCTATGAGAGCGGCGACCTGGTCAGTGAGGGCCTGGACTGAGGTGGCGAGACGGCTGACCTGGGTCTGCTGGGAAGAGGCCTGGGCCTGCTGAGCACTTGAAACCGCTTGGAGATCAGTCTTCATGTTTGCAATGACCGTAGAGGCCTCGGATAGCAGACGAGAGTGTTGAGCCAATTTAGCCTCCTGGGCCTGAAGCGGGGTCAAGGGCGGAGTCCTATCCGTCATGCTGGCTGGGTCACTTTGGCCAGAGCTTACTGTTATGGCTAGTGAGTGTGACCCAAGCGCACAGCAACGAGGAGACGTAAGTTTGGTGAAGCCCGTGGGCGTATTTATTTAAGAGGCCAAAAGCAGTGATGAGGAAGTTGGAGTGGGGTGTGGGCTCCGCAGGTGACCGCAGCTCAGCGTAGAAATCCAGAGAACTGAGGAGAAGAGAAGAACGGGGTCAGTGGTGAAAAAACCACAGCAGGAGAAAAACAAAGGCTGCAACTGCATGAAGCTAACAGCTAGCAATAGCTGTGAGGCTAAATAGTTCTGCTATAACTTTAGAGAGCTAAACTGTAGGCTGGCCTGTAGTACTTTACCATACGTGTAGACAGGTGAAGCTCTGGCGAGGAATGAAGTGCAGACTGGGTCTTTATACTGGCAGTGGTTGATTGTAGATTGGCAGGCTGGTGTGAAGATTGGTGAGGGACATCAGGTGTGCTGAGCTGAGCCATGGAGCAATCAGTGAGGGGGGAGGGGTGGATGTGAAGGTGAAGAGGAGCGAGCCGTAACAATAACTTTTGAATGGTTTGACATAGGAAGTCGTGGGTGGTGTCATGGGACTCTGTAATGAGTTCTAAAGCTTCGTTGGCCTTAATTAGCCCCGCCCCTTCTTCTGATTGGTTGTCCCGATTTTCTGCTATAACTTTGGAATGGTTTGACATAGAGAGTCGTGCGTGGTGTCATCAGATTCTGTATGGAGTCCTTGACCTCCATTGGCCAGAATTAGCCCCGCCCCTTCTTCTGATTGGTTGTCCCTTTTTTCTGCTATAACTTTTGAATGGTTTGACATAGGAAGTCGTGGGTGGTGTCTTTTCTGATATGCTTATGGGGGGCGGTGGCCGTGAGTGCGAGGGCCCGTTCATCGCTGCTTGCAGCTTTAATTAGGGCCCGAGCACTTGCAGTGCGAAGGCCCTATTGTATTTGCAGGAATTTTTATTATTATTATTTTTTTTTTTTTTCTTCTGACAAAGTGATGGCCTTTTTGCCCCCCTTAACATGCCCAAAAAGTCACCAAATTTTGCACCCAAGTCAGGCCTGGCGAAAAATTTTATATTTAATGGTTTGCATTAATGGGCGTGGCAAAATGGCTCAACAGCGCCCCCTTGAAAACTTTGTGCCTCAAGCCCCACGATACGGTTTGACGTACATGCACGAAAATCGGTACACACCTGTATCATGGGACAACTTAAAGAAAAGTCTCTTGGCGTCATGCCCGAAACCGAACAGGAAGTCGGCCATTTTGAATTAATCGTGTCACTTTGGCGCAATTTATGCCATTCCTTCGAGAGTTAATTCAGCCCGAACCGTATCGTGAACCCAGATGTGTTATACATCAAAATGTGCGTCTCCATCCTGCGACTACACGCATTAATTTTCTCTTTCAAAAATGTTACCGTGGCGACGCTAGAAGCCAACAAGCGCACCCCCCTAGAGAAAAGTCTCTTGGCGCCATGGCCAAAACCGAACAGGAAGTCGCCCATTTTGAATT
This sequence comes from Cololabis saira, assembly GCF_033807715.1. NCBI lineage: Eukaryota > Metazoa > Chordata > Actinopteri > Beloniformes > Belonidae > Cololabis > Cololabis saira. The sequence goes on along the minus strand of NC_084597.1, from coordinate 48,091,198 downwards.
AATTATGTAATTTTGGCGTAATTTATGCCATTCTTTCGGCAATTAATACGGCCCGAACCGTAACGTGCACCCACGTGTGTTATACATCAAAATGTGCGTCTTCATCTTGCGTCTACACGCATTACTTTTCTCTTTCAAAAGTGTTACCGTGGCGACGCTAGACGCCAAAAAGCGCGCCTCCCTTCATCTGATTGGTCCATATTTGATAGTTCTCCAAAAGTCACCAAATTTTGCATGCAAGCCAGGCCTGGCGAAAAATTTGATATTTCATGTTTTGCATTAATGGCCGTGGCCTAACGGCTCAACAGCGCCCCCTAGAATACTTTTATCTGCCATAACTTTTGAAAGGTTTGACATAAAGAGTCGTGGGTGGTGTCATGGGACTCGGTATTGAGTCCTTGACCATAATTGGTGAAAATTAGCCCCGACCCTCCTTCTGATTGGTTGTCCCGATTTTCTGCTATAACTTTTGAATGGTTTGACATAGAGAGTCGTGGGTGGTGTCATCAGATTCTGTATGGAGTCCTTGACCTTCATTCACTGCTTGCAGCTTTAATTATTATTATTATTATAACAGAATTGCAGAACACACACAGCTGCTGATCTTTAAACACAGTCTTCACTTTTATACCTCAAATAAATGATGAATGATGAAATGACAACCTTAATTGGTTTTGTCGGTTTCTTTAGCATCTTTTCACTTTCTGTTTTCAGAGCTATCATTATTATTATTATCATTATTACTATTACTATTATTACAGTTATTACAGCTATTATTATTATTATTATTATTATTATTATTATTATTATTATTATTATTATCTTTATTATTATTATTATTATTATTATTATTATTATTATTATTATTACTATTATTATTTTGTGTAACCTCATGATACCTCATTTGTTCTTTTTGTATATTCTGCAAGGAATCATCAGGGAAGCGAAAAGGCGGCGGGATTTGCCTCTATATTAACGAAGGTTGGTGTACAGATGCCACAGTGCTAAAAGTTTCTTGCAGTCCTCACTTAGAGAACCTTTTTGTGAACTGTAAACCCTTTTATTCACCGCAGCAGTTTTCATCCTTTGTTCTGGTCGGCGTTTACATTCCATCGGACGCGTGTGTGGCTGAAGCCACTCAGTGTCTGGCCGATCAGATAACAGACCTGGAGAAAAAACTCCCAAACTCATTCTTTATTGTTTTGGGGGATTTTAACAAAGCAAACCTCACTCACGAACTCCCGAAATTCAGACAACACGTCACGTGTCCCACCAGGGACACGCAGACCCTGGACCACTGTTACACCGTCATAAAGAACGCATACCGCTCTGTTCCCCGCGCAGCTCTTGGTCACTCTGACGATTGTCTGCTCCATCTGATCCCTACCTACAGGCAGAAATTAAAGACCTCGAAGCCTGTAGTGAATACCGTGAAGAAGTGGACTGAGGAGTCAAAGCTGATGCTCCAGGACTGCTTCGAATGCACGGACTGGAGTGTATTTGAAGCTGCTGCCTCAGATCTCCATGAACTGACTGACACTGTTACATCATACATCAGTTTTTGTGAGGACATGTGTGTGCAGACTAAGACGTTCTGCACATACAATAACAACAAATCCTGGTTCACTCCGACCCTCAGAAAACTGCACAAAGACAAAGAGGATGCCTACAGGAGCGGCGACCGAGCCCTGTTCAGGCAGGCCAAAAACACACTAACGAGAGAAATCAGGAAGGCGAAGCGATCCTACGGCGAACGGCTGCAGAATCGCCTCTCTGCCAACCCTGACCCCTCTTCTGTGTGGAGAGGCCTGCAGAACATCACAGGGTTCAAAAGACCAGCTTCATGCCCTGCAGGCAACAGCAAACTCGCCAACCAGCTGAACAACTTTTACTGCCGGTTCGACTCATCATCATCATCATCATCATCATCATCATCATCATCATCATCATCATCATCAACATCATCATCATCTTCACTACCATCATCATCATCATCATCATCATCATCATCATCATCATCATCATCATCATCATCATCACCACCACCCCCCCTCCCCCTCCCTCCCTGCGACTACAGCCCCACCATCCCCCCTCTCCCCCCCTGCGGCTACACCTCCACCATTCGAACCATCGAACCTGGCCAATAAAGCTGATTCTGATTCTGATTCTGATTCTATTCTGCTAAAAGGTGGGCAAGGTAAGCTTTATGGTTCAAGCCCAGACCTTTTCGCTCAAAATAATCACAATGTTGACCAGGGAAAAACCTGTGGATGTGTGTTATCTCGTTTGTTGATTTTTATGCTTATGATTGACCGAAATAAATATTAACTAACTAACTAAGGACAGGGGGTCCTGAGGACCAGGCTTCAGACACAGAGACAGTTTCTTTCTTCCCCCAAGCTGTTGCTCTGATGAACTCACCTGCTGCACCTTTCAGTTTTTTAATTGTATATATGTTAATAAGTGCCACATTTGTTTATTTACTGTTTGCTATTCTTAAATCTGGGTACAGTAAGCGAAATAACCGGAGTTAAATTCCTTGTTGGGCCAATGTTCAAACTTGGCCAATAAAACTGATTCTGATTGTGATTCTTCGATGGTGCTCTGGCGACACCCAGTGGCGGTTTTGTGCACTCGCAGCCCCTCTTTGGCACTTGACTGTTGAGTTTGCCTTTGCAACTGGTGAAGCGAAAGGAATTGGACGCAGTTTGTGTTTGCAATCAACATTTGCATGTGTGAATCCATTCATTTTTAACTAAAACACGCTTCCGCACATATGGATCTGCAGGATTTGCATATACCAGAAGCAGCTCCTGTTATCAGTTATGAAGATTTTGTTAGTGGTGAATAGGGGTGTATCGATACACTAATCTCACGATACGGTATGATACACGATATTGAGGTAACGATAACGATACGATACAATATTATAGCAGTATTTTTTTAACAACCTTGAATGAGGAACATTTGATTGGAAAAAATTGTCTTTCATTTGAAAGACACAAAAAACAAAACAATGCTGTGCGTTTTCCCTATTGTTACAGTTTGTAATGCTTTATAACTGTTTAAGTTTTAAAGAGAAAGCCAGGCCAACCATTTTCCACAAACTGAACTAAAAGTAAATGTCAGGTTTGCATTATGCATCTTCAGTTTCATACAAGTACAAATATTTTGCCACAAACTGAATAGTTTCTCTCATGTATGACTTGACTTTTTTCTTTTCCAGAAATTTAACAACTAAAATTAAATAAATAAATAAAAGTAAATAAATAAACTATGAAAAGTCCCAAACTCCAAACATGACTGTTATTGATCTTGTGCCAGAGCTAAGAGCTTCACCTGCTCCAGCCTGAGGCCGTAAGGTGAACCCCGGTATCATTTCATCCTCACACCTTTGGAGACGATACAATCTTTACATCATAAAAAACATTGATTCATGCTCACCTTAGAAGTAAAAGTTCGGAGCTCAAAACCCCCCAAGAGTCCCGTGATCGGGACCAAAACGGTACTAGTTTCTTCTGAACGTAGTCAGATTTTGGTCAGCGGGTCAAGGTCGTCACGTGATCCCGCTGTGATCCCGCTGCACCAATAGGATGTTACTAGTAAACACAATACATTCATATTAATAACCCAAAATCAGCTACAGTTTGTCACCTCCACGACACGTATCGTGACGTTTTTGTATCACAAAATTTCATGGCACGATATATTGTTACACCCCTAGTGGTGAATGTCAGTTTCAACGTTACAACCTCAGATCGTGAGGGCCGCAGCTCTGGTTGGGTTACACATATCTAAAGGCCTTGACACACCAACCCGACTTCCCCCGCTCTCTGCCGACTGCTGTGTCGGCTCGCGTCGGCTGTGTCGGGCTGTGTCGGGCTCTGTCGGGCTCACTAGACACACCGCAAATACGACACCCGACGGCGAACTAGCACGTACGTTCTGCGCTTGCGTGAGAGGTAATTCCCCTCCATACCAGCAGGCAGCGGTAGTCTGTATTCAGGGGCTCAAAGAGGGGGACAGCGCTTTTTTTTTCAAAGCTTTATTGAGAAAACACAAGTGCAGACAAACAAAACTCTGACCAGAACAGATCTGATCAAAACAGACAAACAAAACTCTGTGTAGAATTACTGCTGGCTGAAATAAATCATTTAGGAAGATAAATGTTGGTTTAATAGATGACAGTTGTAGCTACGCCTGTTAAGTAATTTGCTCCAAAAAATTCGGGATTTTCTGCCTGCCGGCTCCGGAGCTGATTTATGGTTCCACGTTAAATCGACGCAGAGCCTACGGCCTAGTGTACGGCCTAGGGTACGGCGTAGGGTACGACGTACGTCGCCGCGTAACCTACGCCATAGGTTCTGCGTTGGTGTAACGCAGAACCATAAATCAGCCTTTATTCTGGCGCAGTTTGAAAACGACAAGCGAGTGATTATGTACATTCACTGAGTGAATATTATGTAAAATATTTATGCAAAATATTTATTTACGCAAATGACGACGAAAAGCATTCTGGGAAATTCCGGGAACAGCCAATCACAGAGTGAGTTGTTTGACCGACGGCCGACGCCGATTCAACATGTCGAATCGGCTGAAAAGCTCCCGACGGGCGCCCGACTTGTGGCGACGTGCGGGACACACCGGGGAAACTAGCCCGACAGACGAGCACCGATGCTCACCGACGGCCCGACGGACGATTTTCGGCTTGGTGTGTCAGCCCCTTAAGGGGGCGAATAAACTTGCTGTTCAGAACGCGTACACGTCCGCAACGCGTATCCTGCGTTCATTTGTTGACGTGCACGTTCTCCAAAAGACACTGAACCCTGCAGTTCTCGCTTTGGCCGCTAGTGGCGCTGGACCCGGTCCGAGCACCAGCTGACCACAAGTGACTTGACGCGGAGGTTGGAAACTTGCGGACTGTTTTGAAGGGAGGGCAGCTGTTATCCTCACATTTATGACCAGTGTTGGGTATAACGCGGTACAAAGTAATGCGTTACTGTAACGAGATTACATTCGCCAGTAACGTCGCAGTAATGTACGGCGTTACAGTTGTAATTTGGGTAATCACATTATAGTTACTCTAAGACAAAAAACATTACGTTACTTTAGTTACTCTAAGCTTTTCAGCTACAAGTAGAACGGGAGAACAGAAAAGAAACTCAAACTTGCCTTTCATGCGTCTTCACACGTTGCGCAACACTTGTCTGACTTAACGTGATTTTACGGGATTTTACTTGATTTTACGGGATTTTACGGGATTTTACGGGACTTTACGAATACACATTTGTGCTGATCTGGGCACTGCAGTAATAAGGCTCCAACTACAGGACTGTCTCAGAAAATACGCATTACTTTTCTCTTCAAAAGCGTTACCGTGGCAACGCTAGACGCCAAAAAGCGCGCCCCCCCTTCATCTGATTGGTTCAGACCGAAAAAACTTTGCGCCTCAAGCCCCATAATACGGTTTGACGTACATGAATGAAAATCGGTACACACCTGTATCATGTCGCAACTAAAAGAAAAGTCTCTTGGCGCCATGGCCGAAACCAAACAGGAAGTCGGCCATTTTGAACATTCTGAATTAATCGCGTAATTTTGGAGCAATATATGCCATTCCTTCGAGAATTAATTCAGCCCGAAACGTATCGTGAACCCAGATGTGTTATACAGCAAAATGTGCATCTCAATCCTGCGACTACACGCATTACTTTTCTCTTTCAAAAGTGTTACCGTGGCGATGCTAGACGCCAACAAGCGCACCCCCCCTTCATCTGATTGGTCCATATTTGATAGTTCCCCAAAAGTCACCAAATTTGGCATGCAAGCCAGGCCTGGCGATACATTTGATATTTCATGGTTTGCATTAATGGGCGTGGCAAAATGGCTCAACAGCGCCCCCCGGAAAACTTTGTGCCTCAAGCCCCACAATACGGTTTGACGTACATGCACGACAATCGCTACACACCTGTATCATGGCACAACTTAAAGAAAAGTCTCTTGGAGCCATTGCCGAAACCGAACAGGAAGTCGGCCATTTTGAATTAATTGTGTAATTTTGGCGCAATTTATGCCATTCATTCGGCAATTAATACGGCCCGAACCGTAACGTGCACCCAGGTGTGTTATACATCAAAATGTGCGTCTCCATCATGCGACTACGCGCATTACTTTTCTCTTTCAAAAGTGTTACCGTGGCGACGCTAGACGCCAAAAGGCGCGCCCCCCTTCATCTGATTGGTCCATATTTGATAGTCACCAAATTTTGCATGCAAGCCATGCCTGGCGATAAATTTGATATTTCATGGTTTGCATTAATGGGCGTGGCCTAACGGCTCAACAGCGCCCCCTAGAATACTATTCTCTGCCATAACTTTTGAATGGTTTGACATAAAGAGTCGTGGGTGGTGTCATGGGACTCGGTATTGAGTCCTTGACCATAATTGGTGAAAATTAGCCCCGCCCCTTCTTCTGATTGGTTGTCCCTATTTCCTGCTATAACTTTTGAATGTTTCGACATAGAGAGTAGTGGGTGGTGTCATCTGACTCTGTATTGAGTCCTTGAGCTTCATTGGCCTGAATTAGCCCCGGCCCTTCTTCTGATAGGTTGTCCAATTTTCTGCTATAACTTTTGAATGGTTTGACATAGAGAGTCGTGGGTGGTGTCATCAGACTCTGTATGGACTCTTTGACCTTCATTGGCCTGAATTAGCCCCGCCCCTTCTTCTGATTGGTTGTCCCTTTTTTCTGCTATAACTTTTGAATGGTTTGATATAGGAAGTCATGGGTGGTGTCTTTTCTGATATGCTTATGGGGGGCGGTGGCCGTGAGTGCGAGGGCCCGTTCATCGATGCTTGCAGCTTTAATTATTATTATTTTTCTGACGAAAGGAGGGCCTTTTTGCCCCCCTAAACGTGCCCAAAAAGTCACCAAATTTTGCATGCAAACCAGGCCTGGTGAAAAATTTGATATTTAATGGTTTGCATTAATGGGCGTGGCAAATGGCTCAACAGCACCCCCCGGAAAACTTTGTGCCTCAAGCCCTACAATATGTTTTTTTTTTTTTTTTTTTTTTTTATTGATCTTTTTAGAAGAAACAACATACAATGATAACATGGACACATGTAATCAAAGATACGCATTATACATTATACATTGTCCCCCTTTTTTTTTTTAAACACACAAAACCTAACTAAGGAACAGAGTCCCAAATGCCCATCGCTGATATCCCATTAAATGGAAATAAATCAAACATAAAATGCAACATAAATAATAATATTAAAAAACAAATAAAGGAAATGAAAAGAAAATTAAGGGAGGGGGGGTCAGTCGGTGGGTAGAGTCTTCAACGCGATAAAGTGATCTATGAAGGATTGCCATTTATGAACAAATTTAGCTGAGTTGCCTTTTACGGAGTATCTCACCTTTTCCAATTTGAGAAAAAACATAACATCACTAAGCCAAAGAGAAATAGACGGAGACTTGGGGGATTTCCATGAAAGTAAGATACAACGTCTTGCTAAAAGGGATGTGAAAGCCAATACTTCTGACTGTGTGGGGCTGATATGTGAGGAGTCAACAGAGAGTCCGAATATTGCTAAGAGAGGGGCCATAACAACTTTTTTCCGCAGAACTTTAGACATGATCACAGAATAATCACTCCAAAATTTCTGTAACCTAGGACAGGAGAAAAACATATGACTTAAATTGCAGGGAGAGCCCTGGCATCTGTCGCATAGGTCTGCAACATTCGGATATATTTCCGATAATCGGGATTTTGATAGGTGGGCTCTATGCAGCACCTTGAATTGAATAAGTTCAAGTCTAGCGCAAGGCGTGCTAGATCGTATGCTACGGATAGCTTTATCCCACAGCTCCCCTGTGAAGTCAAGGCCCAACTCCCGTCCCCAACCCTCCCGAGCTTTATCTACAGAATGACCATCAAATGTCATACACAGTGCATATATCTTAGATATCAGAGACTTTTGACTGAGTTTCATAGTTAGAAGATCATCCCACGGTTGGTTCGCAGGAAGGGAAGGGAAGCATGGAAACAGAGCAGAGGCACAGTGTCGAAGCTGGAAGTAGCGAAACAAATGGGAGGCAGGCAAATTGAACTTTGACCTCAGATCTGAAAATGTGGAAAAGATACCATCCTTATATAGATCCCTGAAGTGCTTAATGCCCCGGCTGTACCAAATCATAAAAGTGGTGTCTATTAGTGATGGAGGGAACAGATGATTCTTAGTAACAGGTGTATAGGTGGATGGAGAAGCAAATTTAAAGTGGCGCCTAAACTGTGACCAAATCTTAAAGGAGGAAAGCACCACAGGGCTATTTGTAAACTTAGAGGGATTCAATGGTAAAGAGGAAGAGAGTAGGGCCGTTACAGAGGATGAAGAGAGTGACTGAGCCTCCAATCTGCACCATAATAACTCAGGAGACTGAAGCCAATAAATTAGTTTGTGAATATGCGCTGACCAATAGTAAAGCAAAAAGTTTGGTAGTGCTAGACCCCCATTAAATTTAAATTTTTGGAGAAGCGAATACCTCACTCTGGGTGTCTTACCGGCCCATAAAAAGTTGGAAACATTTTGGTCAAGTGATTTAAAAAAAGATTTTGGTAGAAATAAAGGAGTGCATTGGAACAAAAAAAGAAATTTAGGCAATACAGTCATTTTCACTGTGTTAATTCTTCCTATCAGCGACAATGGTAGGGAGTTCCACCTCTGTAAGTCCGCCTTCACTCGAGTTACCAGTGAGGAAAAATTAGCGGTGAAAAGAGAGGGCAGAGTGCGGGTCACATTAATCCCTAAGTATCTAAAGCCCGACGGGCTGAGTTTAAAGGGGATATCAGATTGTTTGAGTTGTAAAGCAGAGGTGTTTATGGGGAAGCATTCACACTTGTGAAGATTGACCTTATAGCCGGAGAAGGATCCATAATTCTTCAACAGAGATAATATTGGTGCAATGCTGGTTAAAGGGTCAGATACATATAAAAGGAGGTCGTCTGCATAAAGTGACAATTTGAGTTCCACATTGGACCTAGAGACTCCGCGAAATAGAGGAAGAGTTCTTAAAGCAATTGAAAGTGGTTCGACGGATAGAGCGAATAGCAAAGGGGAGAGAGGGCAGCCCTGTCTCGTGCCACGTGATAATGTAAAATAAGTGGAGTAGTTGTCATTGGTGTGAATGCTGGCCTGAGGGGAAGTGTAAAGAAGTCTAATCCAAGATATAAACCTGTGTCAAAATCCGAATTTATGAAGTGTTGCAAAAAGATAGTTAAATTCAACACCATCAAACGCTTTTTCAGCATCAATCACGATAACAACTTCAGGGAGTGGAGAAGAATCTTTAGAGAGAATCACATTTAGAAGTGTACGAACATTATAAAAGAGCTGGCGTCCCTTGATGAAACCATTCTGCTCCTCCGATATGATGCTAGGAAGGATCTTATCAAGACGAATTGCTAGTGCTTTGGCTAAAATTTTGACATCCACATTCAGTAAAGACAAGGGCCTGTAAGAAGTGCATGATTCAGGGTCCTTGTTCTTCTTCAAAAGGAGGGCAATGGACGCCTGCATTAAAGAGGGAGGCAATGAGCCATGATCAAGGGACTCAATGTACATTGAGAGTAGAAGGGGGGCTAATTTGTCTTTGAATTTTTTGAAAAACTCAGCGCCGAACCCATCGGGACCAGGGGCCTTGTTGCTTTGCATAGCTTCAATGGCGGCAGCAATTTCTTGCAAGCTGAAAGGAGCATCGAGGCCATTAGCCACATCCAAATTAATAGTAGGGACAGCGATATTATCAAGAAAGGAGGTCATTTCTGCTGTGTGAAGTGGAGATTCTGATTCATAGAGAGAGGAGTAGTATGACTTAAAAATTGTGTTGATGGCGATTGGATCGGTGGTAAGTGTGCCAGTAGAATCTCTAATGCTGGGAATCAGTTTCTCGACGTTGCTTGCCTTTTTAATTGGTGAGCCAATAACCTGCTTGGTTTATCGCCATGTTCATAATAGTTGGCATGAGCGCGTAATAGGAGCCGTTCAGAATCGGCTGTCGCTATAAGATCGAATTTTGACTGCAAATCAAGCCGTTGTTTCAGTAAATTCGGACTTGGGTTAACTGAGTTTAGTCTGTCTATGTCCTGAATTTTAGATGTGAGCTCCGGTAATTTAGCCCTGCGGATTTTACTGGCGTATGCTGAATAAGAGATAATCTGTCCTCGCAAATATGCTTTGAGTGATTCCCATTCTAGCGAAAAACTGGTAGAATCTGTTTTGTTTAATGCAATGAAATCATCTATTGAAGCAGATATAGAAACATTAAATGCATCGTCGGATAAAAGCAATGGATTAAACCTCCAGGGAGAAGAAAAACGGGGGCGCTCAGACCATGTTATATTCAAAGTTAGAGGGGCGTGATTTGAAATAACAATTGGGTGGTATACGACAGAAGTAACTTTGGGGAGAAGAGAGCCATCAACAAAAAAATAGTCAATACGTGAATATGACTGATGTACTAAAAAGAGAATTCCTTATCTCCAGGATGTGAGAACCTCCACGGATCAACAAGCCCGTTCTTGACTGTAAAATCGGTAATAGATTTTGACATAGAGGATTGAGTCAAAGTACGAGGATTCGAACGGTCCAAAGAAGGATTAATAACACAATTCAGATCACTGCAAACAAAATTGCTACTCCTCTAGACTTAGAATCAAAATTTGAATGAAAAATATCACCCACCCAAGCACGTTTGAGTCTGAAATGATCTTTATTTCGCAAATGAGTTTCCTGAAGGAAAGCTATGTCAGTGTCCAAGCGTTTCAAATGTGAAAAAATCTTTGATCGCTTAATTGGATTATTCACACCTTTAACATTCCAGCTAGTGAATGTAATGTTTGATCCAGTATCAGGCACTCGCAGATTACGATCGTTCATATTGGCATTCTTTGAGAGAAAATAAGACAGACTCACCCACCACAAGAGGAGATATAAGAAAAAGAGGTAAAAGGGAAAACCAAAACAAACAAAACTCAGGAGTATATACATACCTACAGAGACATAATCCAAAAGCCAACAACCCATAACCCCCGCCCACCCACCCATCGCACATTAGATGATCCCATCCCCAAACGATGGAAACAGCCGTGCAGGCTTCAAAGGAAGCCATTCTCGAAAAAAGATGCTTTCGACTTATAAAGCTAAATACAAAAACAAAAACAAAATTAGCTCCTGCAGAGTTAAAACCTTAAAAAACATTAAAATAAAATATGAGGCATATAAAACCAACAATCTGAGCCATTCTGACGATCGGCCCACAATACGGTTTGACGTACATGCACGAAAATCGGTACACACCTGTATCATGGCATAACTTAAAGAAAAGTCTCTTGGCACCATGGCCGAAACCGAACAGGAAGTCGGCCATTTTGAATTAATCGTGTCATTTTGGCGAAATTTATGCCTTCCTTCGGCAGTTAATACGTCCCGAACCGAAATGTGCACCCAGGTGTATTATACAGCAAAATGTGCGTCTCCATCCTGCGACAACACGCATTACTTTTCTCTTTCAAAAGTGTTACCGTGGCGACGCTAGACGCCAAAAAGCACGCCCCCCCTTCATCTGATTGGTCCATATTTGATAGTTCCCCAAAAGTCATCAAATTTTGCAGTCAAGCCAGGCCTGGCGATAAATTTGATATTTCATGGTTTGCATGAATGGCCGTGGCCTAACGGCTCAACAGCGCCCCCTAGAATTCTTTTCTCTGCCATAACTTTTGAATGGTTTGACATAAAGAGTCGTGGGTGGTGTCATCGGACTCAGTATTGAGTCCTTGACCATAATTGGTGAAAATTAGCCCCGCCCCTTCTTCTGATTGGTTGTCCCGAATTTCTGCTATAACTTTTGAATAGTTTGACATAGAGAGTCGTGGGTGGTGTCATCAGACTCTGTATGGAGTCCTTGACCTTCTTTGGCCTGAATTAGCCCCGCCCCTTCTTCTGATTGGTTGTCCCTTTTTCTGCTATAACTTTTGAAAGGTTTGTCATAGGAGGTCGTGGGTGGTGTCATTTCTGATATGCTTATGGGGGACGGTGGCCATGAGTGCAAGGGCCCGTTCATCGCTGCTTGCAGCTTTAATTGTTTTTGTAATTGCATTACAGAAAATCACAATATTCAAATTTTCTGAGACAGTCCTGTAAATGTTGTTCATTGGCAATCGAGTTATGGTACAGCTCAGGTGATATTGTGGAGTAATTCAAAAGTAATGTAACTAGTAATGTAACTAGTTACTTTCAGCAATCAGCAACTAAGTAGTGTAAGGGATTACTTTTTAAAAAAGTAACTAGTAATATGCCCGGTGCATCTTTACATGACCAGTGAAGAAAGAGACGTTGCAGACACAGCGTCAGCGAGCCGTTAGATGATGATCCTTATCATTATGTACGGGAATTTTAAACATCGTCTCCCAAAGAGTCCAACAGTAAAAATTTAACCTTTCTGTGCAAATTATGTCCACCTGAGAAAACAAGTCAGAGCGTCTGCCTCGTCAACTTCACATTTGAAACGTCATGTGGAGTTAAAGCATCCGTCCAGTGGGAGAAAATATCTGCAAGTCTTTGACAATCAAACAAAGTCATCAGGAAAGACTAAGAAGACCCAACAGCCCCAAACGACCCCAGTCCCACTGCTGCTCCTTCAGGGGGAGGATTTACCTGCAACAGGTAGACACACTTTTTTCCTTGTTCCCCCCTACTTGTGTCTAAGACCAGCCGGGCCCCCCGACCCGTACGTACTAGCACCAAAAGTGTAGTAACGAAACTACTTAAAGTGATTCGTTACAAACCTTTAATTGAAAAAATGAACATTAATTATGTTTTTTTGATACATTTCTCTTTGGTTTACCCTGTACTTAGTCTTTTGTGTCACCAATGTATAAAATACGCACAAAAAAATAATTGCAAGGACATAAAAATATTTCTGAAAAATGTCTCTTAATATGAGAGCAATTTTTTTTTTTTTCCTTTAATAACCTGTCGGTGTAGTAGAATGATTAAATGTTGAATAATGATATAATAATACGTTTTTAAGTTTTTATCCTGATAAATAACTTAGTATTTTAAAATGACCAAAATATATTTCTAAGTGGGTTTATACAGACTTGGATTACTGTATTCCATTAGGTGTGTTATTATGATCTTTTATTTATTTAACATGTGCAAATATAATTTTTACAACTGCATATCCTCAAAGCAGACAAAGTTCCGTGCCCCCCCCAGAGATCTCTGGCGCCCCCCCAGGGGCACCAGGGTTGGAGACCACTGGTATACGGTGAACAGTTTAGGATATGGGGGCGTTTGATTCGTACTTCTCACCTAAAAATATTGAAATTAACTGAATTTGAACTAGTTCAAAATGAAAATGGTGAACTATGAACGTGAATTGTTCAATTTTAAACTATGTGAACTGAACTTTGAACCAGTTCATGAGAAGTAGGAACTTGGCGGCGTCAGACACTGGCGGCGTCAGATCAACACAGATCTGGTGCAGATATAGAGTCGTGCTCGTTATGTCCGTGTTCGTTGGAAGATGAAGCAGTGATGATGCTGGTGGACTGTTTTGCCCACCGATCAAACGTGTGAGCTGGATACAGAGGTTTTTCAGTCATCACTCGACTGATACCGACTTTGCTCCAGACATTTTGGTAAATTAATCTCCTGACGACATGCCTGTGCATGCTCCACCTGGCCGCTGCAGCTCGTCCCCGCCAGGTAGCACAGGATGACAGCCAGCTCTCTGCTGCGTTCTCGGACTGGCCGTGTTTTGAGCTGAATCAGTGGGACAATCCCATGTAACAAGTCGTCAAACGAAACTGAGGAAATGCGGAAATATTGCCAATGTTTCTCATCGTCTGTTGCTGCATGGGCAGGACGAACAAGCTCTCTAGTCTCCCGACGGCTCTGGTTGAACGGCCCGACAAATCTTTTCTTTAGGAGATCATGAGCAGAGCAGTGGTCTCCTCTTCATCAGTGCTGCTGTCTGGTTCATTTATCTTTGTTCCACCAACTGCTTTATTAGACTACTAACAAATATTTGATTACTTTTCTAACTCTGCTCTGCATACTGTCCCCAACCGGTCACCGCCGGTACGACGTTCTCCTTGCGTACTATGCGAGCGATGTTGCAGTTGGTTGTGAACGCGAACGGACGCAAATGCAGGCTCAAACAGCAAGTATATCCGCCCCCTTATCACTTCCTCAATATATATATATATATATATATATATATATTTTTTTTTTTTTTTTTTTTAAATATATTTTATATATTTTTGTATATATATATATATTTTTTTTTTTTTTTGGTGTTAACCATTAGTATATATGCAGACAAGTTAGAAAGTTAAAAAAAAGTATTTATGAGCCTAATAATAAAAAATATTTATATATATTAAAAAATAATAAATAAATGTGTTTATTTAAAAATGAACGGATTCACACATGCAAACGTTGATTGCACACACAAACTGCGTCCAATTCCTTTCGCTTCACCAGTTGCAAGGCCAAATTCAACAGTCAAGTGTCAAAGAAGTGCTGCGAGTGCACAAAACCGCCACTGGGTGGCGCCAGAGCACCATCGAAGCTCAGCCCCGCTCTCTCTGACCTCTTTCTGCTCATCCGTAGGCCTTATGTCAGGATCCAAAACTGGTTCCTAGGCGGTCCAGACGGGGCCACTTCAATTCTTAGGGTGGAACCAAAACTAAAAGCCATCATTACAGGACTTTATTTATTTATTTTATCTGTTGTAGTATACAGGCTCAGAAATACTTTTTTTTTTTTTACGTCTGCATATATATTAATGGTTAATACCATGTTGGTAAAAACCCAAGGCATATATATATATGAATTTTTAATATATTTCAATATATCATATATATTTCAATATATCATATATTTAGTTTGTTAATACAATACAATATATACATATATATATATATATATATATATATATATATATATATATATATATATATATATATGAATGAATGAAGTTATATGAATGAATGAAGTTTATTCAATCATGACAACACAAAAACAACACAACACCATAAAACATTGTGCACAGCATTGACGTTTCAAACAAAACCAATAATCATGTGTTGAACAATGACTGAAAAGGCAGAAGCAGAAGCAGACTGCTTATAACAGCCTATCCTACAGTGGGGAGAACAAATATTTGATACACTGCTGATTTTGCAGGTTTTCCCACTTGAAAAGCATGTAGAAGTCTGTAATTTTTATCATAGGTACTCTTCAACTGTGAGTGATGGAATCTAAAAAAAGATCCAGAAAATCACATTGTATGATTTTTAAGTAATTAATTTGCATTTTATTGCATAACATAAGTATTTGATCACCTGTCAACCAGTTAGACTTCCGGCTCTCACAGACCTGTTAGTTCTTCTTTAAGAAGCCCTCCTGTTCTCCACTCATTACCTGTATTAACTGCACCTGTTTGAACTCGTTACCTGTATAAAAGACACCTGTCCACACACTCAATCAAACAAACTCCAACCTCTCCACAATGGCCAAGACCAGAGAGCTGTGTGTAGACCTGCACAAGGCTGGGATGGGCTACAGGACAATAGGCAAGCAGCTTGGTGAGAAGGCAACAACTGTTGGCGCAATTATTAGAAAATGGAAGAAGTTCAAGATGACGGTCAATCTCCCTCGGTCTGGGGCTCCATGCAAAATCTCACCTCGTGGGGCATCAATGATCATGAGGAAGGTAAGGGATCAGCCCAGAACTACACGGCAGGACCTGGTCAATGACCTGAAGAGAGCTGGGACCACAGTCTCAAAGAAAACCATTAGTAACACACTACGCCGTCATGGATTAAAATCCTGCAGCGCACGCAAGGTCCCCCTGCTCAAGCCAGTGCATGTCAAGGCCCGTCTGAAGTTTGCCAATGACCATCTGGATGATCCAGAGGAGGAATGGGAGAAGGTCATGTGGTCTGATGAGACTAAAATAGAGCTTTTTGGTCTAAACTCCATTCGCCGTGTTTGGAGGAAGAAGAAGGGTGAGTACAACCCCAAGAACACCATCCCAACCGTGAAGCATGGAGGTGGAAACATCATTCTTTGGGGATGCTTTTCTGCAAAGGGGACAGGACGACTGCACCGTATTGAGGGGAGGATGGATGGGGCCATGTATTGCGAGATCTTGGCAAACAACCTCCTTCCCTCAGTAAGAGCATTGAAGATGGGTCGTGGCTGGGTCTTCCAGCTACAAACCTCCAGAAAAGCAAAGAGACAATAGAAAACAAAGAAACAACATAAAAAGCAAAGAAACAACAGAAAAGCAAAGAAACATTAACAGATAGTCAATCGCACTTATAAGCTTCAAAAATAGCTTTACAAACCATTTTCTTAAAAACCAAAAGAGAATGACATGTTTTTAAATTTATGTAGGCATCATTCCAGAATTTAACTCCAATAATGGAGACACGTCTCCTTTTCATATCTATTTTAGCTTTTTGTACAGTAAAATTGCAGACACCTCTAAGATTATTTTTTAATTGAAAAGAACCTCTGTATTGAGTTAGGGAGCATTTTTGATTTTGCTCTGAACATAATTTGCATGATTTTATAATAAAACAAATCATAAAATTTCACAACATGAGAATTTAGAAAAAAGTGACTCTGTGTTAGCATATAATAATCAGCCTTATTGATGATACGTATGGCTTGTTTTTGCAGTTTATTATTGAATTTAAGGTGGTTCCCCACAATTCCACACAATAAGATAAATAGGGAACAATCAATGAGTGGTACTGTAGATCAAATGCAAGGCCTTGGAATTCCAAAATTCAGTACATTTCTGGATTTATACAGGATTGCAAGTGATTTTGAAATTTTCCCTTTAATATATTCAATTTGTTGTTTCTATGTTAACTTTTGGTCAATGACAACCCCAAGGAATTTAGTCTCAAAAACCCTTTCAATGTCAACATTATCATTATCAATGTTATCACAGACTATGAGCTGAGGAATATTGAACATTTTGAATGTATTTCTTCCAAACTATAAGTTGTGGAATATTACTTTTTAAAAAATAATATTAAGATAATTTAAGGCCGGCCGGGCTCAGCCCGAAACTGAGTGGGCTGGGTAGCAGTTGTGGCGGGGTGCCTCGACGACCCAATCCCTGGACCAAAACCCTCACAGTGGGGACATGGAATGTCACCTCGCTGGGGGGAAGGAGCCGGAGCGTGTGCGTGAGGCTGAGAGATACCAGCTAGAGATAGTCGGGCTCACCTCCACACATAGCTTGGGCTCTGGAACCCAGCTCCTTGAAAGCGGCTCGAAGTTGTGGACGCAAGGTCTCCGGTGCCTGTCGTGGCGGCAATCCTAGAACCCGGTGGTGGACACCGGAAGTACAGGATACCGTCAGACTGAAGAAGGAGTCCTACCGGGCTATGTTGGCCTGTGGGACTCCTGACACAGTAGATGGGTACCGGCAGGCCAAGCGAGCCGCGGCTCGGGCGGTCCTGGAGGCAAAAACTCAGGTCTGGGAGGAGTTCGGGGAGGCCATGAAGGAAGACTTTCGGTCGGCCTCGAGGAAATTCTGGAGGACCGTTCGGCGCCTCAGAAGGGGGAAGCCGTACTCTGCCGGCACCGTTTATGGGGAGCTGTTGACCTCGACTGGGGACATCGTCGGACGGTGGAAGGAATACTTCAAGGATCTCCTCAACCCGACTGACATGCCTTCCACTGAGGAAGCAGAGAGTGTGGACTCTGGGGCGTGCTCATCCATCACCCAAGCCGAGGTCACCGAGGTGGTTCGTAAGCTCCTCGGTGGCACCGGGGGTGGATGAGATTCGCCCTGAGTACCTCAAGTCTCTGGATGTTGTAGGGCTGTCTTGGTCTTGGTGTCTCTGCGACATTGCATGGAGGAAGGGGACAGTACCGTTGGGGTGGCAAACCGGGGTGGTGGTCCCTCTGTTTAAAAAGGGGGACCGGAGAGTGTGTTCCAACTATAGGGGGGTCACACTTCTCAGCCTCCCCGGGAAAGTCTACGCCAGGGTACTGGAGAGGAGATTACGGCCCGATAGTTGAACCTTGGATTCAAAAGGAACAATGCGGTTTTCGTCCCGGCCGCGGAACACTGGACCAGCTCTACACCCTCCGCAGGGTGCTCAAGGGTTCATGGGAATTTGCCCAACCAGTCTACATGTGTTTTGTGGATCTGGAGAAGGCATTTGACCGTGTCCCTCGTGCCATTCTGTGGGGGGTCAGTGAGTATGGAGTCCGGGGCCCTCTATTAAGGGCTGTCCGGTGTCTGTATGATCGGAGCAGGAGTCTGGTTCGCATTGCCGGCAGTAGGTCAGACTTGTTCCCAGTGCATGTTGGACTCCGGCAGGGCTGCCCTTTGTCACCGGTCCTGTTCATAATTTTTATGGACAGGATTTCTAGGCACAGCCAGGGGCCGGAGGGGATCCGGTTTGGGAACCTCAGGATTTCATCTCTGCTTTTTGCAGATGATGTTCTCCTGTTGGCTTCATCAGACCGGGACCTTCAGCATGTGCTGGGGCGGTTTGAGGCCGAGTGCGACGCGGCAGGGATGAGAATCAGCACCTTCAAAACCGAGGCCATGGTTCTCCATCGGGAAAGGGTGGCATGCCTTCTCCGGGTGGGTTCAAGTATCTCGGGATCTTGTTTACGAGTGAGGGAACGATGGAGCGGGAGATTGACAGACGGATCGGTGCAGCATCCGCAGTTATGCGGCCGATGTACCGGACAGTCGTTGTGAAGAAGGAGCTGAGTCGAAAGGCGAAGCTCTCAATTTACCGGTCAATCTACGCCCCTACCCTCACCTATGGTCATGAACTTTGGGTAGTGACCGAAAGGACGAGATCGCGGATACAAGCTCCCTTAGAGATGAGTTTCCTCCGCAGGGTGGCTGGACGCTCCCTTAGAGATGAGTTTCCTCCGCAGGGTGGCTGGACGCTCCCTTAGAGATAGGGTGAGGAGTTCGGTCACCCGGGAGGAGCTCGGAGTCGATGCTCCTTCACATTGAGAGGAGTCAGCTGAGGTGGCTTGGGCATCTGTACCGGATCCTCCTGGACGCCTCCCTAGGGAGGTGTTCCAGGCATGTCCCTCCTCCCTAGGGAGGAGTTCCAGGCATGTCCCTCCTCCCTAGGGAGGTGTTCCAGGCATGTCCCACCGGGAGGAGACCCCGGGGAAGACCCAGGACACGCTGGAGAGACTATGTCTCTCGGCTGGCCTGGGAACGCCTCGGACTCCCCCCGGAAGAGCTGGAGGAAGTGTCTGGGGTGAAGGAAGTCTGGGCATCCCTGCTGAGGCTGCTGCCCCCGCGACCCGGGAACGGATAAAGCGGAAGAAGATGAGTGAGTGAGTGATAATTTGAGGCAACTGTAAGTGTCATTTTTATTTTATATAAACTTAAAACATTTTAAAATATCACTAAAATATTTTTGGGTAATCAGTTTCAAAAAGTTTTTTGAGTTCTGTGAACTTATTAGGGTTTACAGTGTGTGAATTAGTTTTTGTTAGTGGTGAATGTCCGTTTCAGCTCTAGGAACTGGTCACAGCTCGGGTCGGTGTACACATGCTAAGACTGAACATAAACCGGTGTTTATTATGAATTAGTTTTCAGTCTTTGAAAATTCTAGATAAAAAGTCCAACACGTACCACCATTGTGCAATTTTGACGAAATATGAACTTTTGAGCTGGGACAATATAATTAAATACTCAGATTGCATCCTTGTATATAAAATCATCCATGGTCTGGCTTCCCCTCCATTAAATATATTTATAAAGAAAAACATGAACAGGTTAACCAGAGCAGGATCTAGAGATGTTTTATCTTATATCTTAGTGTATTTTATCGTATTTTCTTCTATTGTGTATTTATTAGTGTATTTTACTGCTGTGTGTCATCATTTCTTGAACTGTATGTAATGTATGTGTGTCTGGAACCTTCTTTTACATCAACCAGGGACTAAAGATGCAAATTAGAGCACTTGAGAAAAAAAAAGTTTTTTTTTTTTAATTAACGAGATAATTATCTCAGAATTCTGAGAAAAGTTTTAACGAAGAAAAAATAATTCTGCTCTGTTTTTCTGAACATCGAAGTCGAAATTATGAGATAGAAAGTTATAATTAGGGGGCACGGTGGCGCAGCTGGTAGTACAGCCGTGTCACAGCAAGAAGGTCCTGGGTTCAATTCCTGCCTGGGACGCTGTGGGCGCTGAATTGCATGTTAGTTCTTCAGCACCCACACCCTGGGTGGGGTTGGTGAAAGGATCTTTCTGTGTGGAGTTTGCATGTTCTCCCCGTGTTCCCTTGGGTAGCTAATGTTCTCTACCCTCACAAAAACATGCAACAGTCCTGGGCTCTACTGCCCCCTCTGGCCAACCGGGGCGCCAGATGGGGTGGGGAGGATCCGGCCAGAATAACGTGATCCTTCCACGCGCTACATCCGGCCGGAGAGGTCCCCCCCTGTCTGGTGAAAAGAAGCTGCTCACTCCTTAGGTTAAGGAGAAAACCTGAGCTCAGTGCAGGGCCCTCCCAGGGTTGGTAGAGGGAGCAATGCCCAGGACTGTCACTTAGGTAGGAGCACTGGGTGATATAATGGGGGAAAAAAACGGGATAAAAATCTATAAAAAAGGGGGGACTAAGAATACGAGGGGCCTGCTTCGGGGGACTAAGGATACGAGGGACCGGCTTCGGGGGACTAAGAGTACTAGGGGCCGGCTGCGGGGGACTAAGAATAAGAGGGGCCGGCTTCGGGGGACTAAGAATACCAGGGGCCAGCTTCGGGGGACTAAGAATACGAGGGGCCTGCTTCGGGGGACTAAGGATACGAGGGACCGGCTTCGGGGGACTAAGAGTACTAGGGGCCGGCTTCGGGGGCTAAGAATACGAGGGGCCGGCTTCGGGGGACTAAGAATACGAGGGGCCGGCTTCGGGGGACTAAGGCCCAATCTCAATACTCCCCCTACTTTTCTTCACTCGCCCTTCTTTTCTCCACTCGCCATTCTTTTCTTCCCTAACCCCTAAAAAAGAAGGGGGATATTTTAGGGCACTTGAGATCTAGGGCACTTGGCCCAGGTGCCGGTCCCATTTCTCCTACTCCCCCTCGTTTTCATCCCTAACTTGAACAGGAAGCAGAGAGCCAAAAGCTGTTTTAATTTCAGCTGTAACGCTGTTAATATGGCACTTTATTAAGTTTTAATATTTTTTCAGGCATAAAGGTAACCTTAAAGGGATTGTGACATTTTTTGTGTTTTGTTGGGTGTCTTGACATCAATTACACCCAAAAAACAACAAACTTTTAACATTCAGTGTATTGTGTGCTTTCTGGGATTTTCCGCATAACTATGCAAAAACGGCGCATGTGGTTTGGTGGCGGGCCGTTACGTAACGGCCCGCTAAATCACCGCCCCCTCCACCCAGCTCCCTGTCTCCTCTCCTCTCCAGCGCACCATAAAGGCTGATTTATGGTTCCGCGTTACACCGACGCAGAGCCTACGGCGTAGGGTTACGCGGCGACGCGCACCGTACGCTGAACCCTACGGCGTAGGCTCTGCGTCGATTTAACGCGGAACCATAAATGAGGCTTAACACGGAGCTGTTTAGAGCCTCTTTTGTTCTAATCACCGGAGGAAAACTGCTAAGAAGACCCGCGGCCACTGACTGGACTTAAGATAAGGGGACAGTGCTGCTTGCATGCCTTTTATTTTTATGATTGTTTGCTGTGGTTCGCCCTCCTGCTTTTCCGTGCATGCTTCGCCTGTCGCTCCCGGCTTAACTCTCCGACGCCGCTGTGAGCGTATGGCTGGAGGAGGAGGAGGTTTGGAGGAGGAGCGGAGCAATGATTGACAGGAAAGGGGGGAAAGGAAGCATTTTTCAGGCGCAAAAAAACACTGTAATAAAAAGCCAGGAAAAGAGTACTAGAGTGAAGTTTTTCTTGTTACACTCTTTTAGACACATTTGAGGGATGTTGGCCAAGACTTTTAATAGTGTTAAAAGCATGTTAAAAATGATGTCACAATACCTTTAAAGGAGCTTGGGGCTGCTTTTAAGAAATGAGACTCTCTATCGCCACCCTTCCACGACGGCCGTTGGGGGTACTGCAGCCAACAGTGAAGCCGGCACAGGACAACGGGGAGAACGTGCATGCAGCGTCATGTGACGTCACATCCGCAGCCCAGCGCGGGAAAATCGGGACCGACTTGCATTACATTTTGCAAATAAAAAAAACAGCCTCAAGCTCCTTTAAGATCCGCAACCGGGGCTCAGTTTATCCAAATAACGCCTGTTAAGAAATTTGACCCGATGTTTTCGGAGATGAGAAGAGCCCCGGGCCCCGGGGAGCAGCCTCAGCTCACAGCCCGAAAACAGACGTATCCGCCGGGTAAAGCTGCTCCGTCGTCCCGGGAGAGAAAGCAGCTCTGTTGAGAATTACGCTGGCTGAAATAAATCATTTAGGAAGATGTTGGTTTAATAGATGAAATCTAACAGTTGTAGCTACGCCTGTTAAGAAATTTGCTCAGAAATTTCGAGATTTCTGTCTGTAAATGTAAAAGTGTGTAAATTACCCAGATAACAGCTGGATTACTTTGTGGTTTCTGAAGACTATTATATCAGAAACATCCAAAACAAATCTGACGAGTCACAGGATTATTTCTCTCTATTTCTCTGAGACGAGTCTGCCTGTTTGCCTTCGGTCGGCGAGTCAAATCGACGCAGAGCCTACGGCAAAAGCATTCTGGGAAATTTTCATACCCCCTCGCTCGCCACGTGAGCATCTGAAATCCCTCGATTTGAAGGGGCTATTCTCAGCCCCTAGCCCTCGTTATGCCCCCTCCCCCTTGGTGAAAAGAGGAATTGGGACACCACTACCTTCACGGGAACGCGCAAAAGTTAGGGTTAGTGAAGAAAACGAGGGTGAGGGGGAGTATTGGGACGCCGCCTAAGAATACGAGGGACCGGCTTCGGGGGAATAAGAATACCAGGGGCCGGCTTCGGGGGACTAAGAATACCAGGGGCCGGCTTCGGGGGACTAAGAATACGAGGGACCGGCTTCGGGGGACTAAGAATACGAGGGACCGGCTTTGGGGGACTAAGAATACGAGGGACCGGCTTTGGGGGACTAAGAATACGAGGGGCCGGCTGAGGGGGGACTAAGGATACGAGGGGCCGGCTTCGGGGGACTAAGGATACGAGGGACCGGCTTCGGGGGACTAAGGATACGAGGGGCCGGCTTCGGGGGACTAAGGATACGAGGGACCGGCTTCGGGGGACTGAGAATACCACGGACCGGCTTCGGGGGACTAAGAATAAGAGGGATCGGCTTCGGGGGACTAAGGATACGAGGGGCCGGCTTTGGGGGACTAAAAATACGAGGGACCAGCTTCGGGGGACTAAGAATACGAGGGACCGGCTTCGGGGGACTAAAAATACGAGGGACCAGCTTCGGGGGACTAAGGATACGAGAGACCGGCTTCGGGGGACTAAGGATACGAGGGACCGGCTTCGGGGGACTAAGGATACGAGGGGCCGGCTTCGGGGGACTAAGGATACGTGGGACCGGCTTCGGGGGACTAAGAATACGAGGGACCGGCTTCGGGGGACTATGGATACGAGGGACCGGCTTCAGGGGACTAAGAATACGAGGGACCGGCTTCGGGGGAATAAGAATACGAGGGGCCGGCTTCGGGGGACTAAGGATACGAGGGGCCGGCTTCGGGGGACTAAGGATACGAGAGGCCGGCTTCGGGGGACTAAGGATACGAGGGGCCAGTTTCGGGGGACTAAGAATACGAGGGACTGGCTTTGGGGGACTAAGAATACGAGGGGCCGGCTTCGGGGGAATAAGAATACGAGGGGCCGGCTTCGGGGGACACCGGGTCCTCAGCGCTGGCTTCGGGTGACACCGGGTCCTCGGCGCTGTCTTCGGGGGACACCAGGTCCTCGGCGCTGGCTGAGGGGGGTCCGTGACTATCACAGGAGCAGGAACAGAGGCTGATGCGCCCGGGACCACCGCCGGAACAGGA
This sequence comes from Cololabis saira, assembly GCF_033807715.1. NCBI lineage: Eukaryota > Metazoa > Chordata > Actinopteri > Beloniformes > Belonidae > Cololabis > Cololabis saira. Next base: position 48,067,109 of record NC_084597.1, on the reverse strand, counting down.
GACGATGTGCCGGGACCAACGCCGGAACAGGAGACGATGTGCCGGGACCACCGCCGGAATAGGAGACGATGTGCCCGGGACCACCGCCGGAACAGGAGACGATGTGCCGGGACCACCGCCAGAACAGGAGACGATGTGCCGGGACCACCGCCGGAATAGGAGACGATGTGCCGGGACCACCGCCGGAATAGGAGACGATGTGCCCGGGACCAACGCCGGAACAGGAGACGATGTGTCCAGGTCCACCGCCGAAACAGGAGACGATGTGCCGGGACCACCGCCGGAACAGGAGATGATGTGTCGGGACCAACGTCGGAACAGGAGACGATGTGCCGGGACCACGCCGGAACAGGAGACGATGTGCCGGGACCAACGCCGGAACAGGAACAAGCTGGGGCTGGCGCCGACGTCACCCCCCCTGGGCTTGAACACACCTGGTCCCCCCTGGAGCCAGGCATGTTCCCCGGAAGGGGGGCTCCTCTTCCTCAACCCGGCGCATGTTCTTCTCCGCCTCGCGGCAGAAGAACTCAAGGAGGGTGAGGAACTTTCCTGCTGGGTCCATATTGGCTGGTCCGTTCTGTCACCGAGTGGTTTGTTGAGGACCCAAACACAGGAGAGCGGGAGGCAGTTGGAAAAAACTTAAATTTATTTTCCAAAGCAAAACCAAAACCAAAAGCGCTGCTGAGCAGGATTAAAAGGCAGACTAAAAACAAGAATCCAAAAACTTGACGAAGAAAACATGGAGGGAGCAAACAGTACGGACCAGCAAGGAGCAGGGAAAGACAAGACTAGGGCCACGTTTACACATAGCCGGGTATTTACAAAAACGCATATTTCCCCTTCTATGTTTTGAAAAATACCCTTGTTTACACGAACCCACATAAATACGCTGTTACGGTGCTATGAGCAGCCAAACCTGCAGGGGGCAGTGTAACGAGAAGCATAAAGTCATGCTAGCCAATCGGAATCCTGGAAAAAAACGTCAACAAATGACACGTGTGAAGCCTGAATAATATGGTTCTGCGTTAAATCGACGGCGTAGCCTACGTACAGTGCGCGTCGCCGCGTACCCTACGCCGTAGGCTCTGCGTTGGTGTAACGCGGAACCATAAATCAGCCTTGACTGCCAGTTACTTTCGAAACGGAACGAGAGTCTTTCGTTTGGAGTGACAGAGAAGTGGAGTTACTTTTAAGTGTGACTTTAGAATATAAAACAGGTAAAATACAAGAAAATATTGACGGTGGCCAAACTAATTGTAAACACAGGTCGCACACATGATGCTGGTGACGTTTCTGTTGCATAATGTGACATTCTGAAGCCTAATTGTCCGTGTCCCTCTGTTTACAAGCAAACGTGAAAACAGAATTTTTGAAAATCTCCACTTTGGCCGGAGTTTTCAGAAATTATCGTTTTTGGTGACTTTGAGCTTCGTTTTCGTGTAAACGAACGGCCAAAACGCATGAAAACGCCACCGTTTTTGCTACGTGTAAACGGGGCCTAGATATACACAGAGGATAACGAGACACAGGTGCAGACAATCAGGGCAGATGGGAAACAGGATGGACAAGACAGAACTGAAACTGGGGGAAATGTCAAATCCTGACAAAAAAAGTCGGAATGTCGAGAAAAAAGTCGAAATGTTGAGAAAAAAGTCGAAATGTCGAGAATAATGTTGAAATACAATTTCGAGAAAAAAGTCGAAATGTTGAGAAAAAAGTTGAAATGTCGAGAATAATGTTGGAATACAATTTCAAGAATAAAGTTGTAATTTCGTGAATAAAGTCGAAAGTTCGCCATTTTTCGCAACATTTCAACTTTATTCACAAAATTTTGATTTTTTTCTCAACATTTCGTCTTTTTTCTCGAAATTGTACTTCAACATTAATCTCGACATTTTGACTTTTTTTCTTGACATTTTCTCGACTGAAGTCATTGTTATCCGTCTACATATATATTAGATCTGTTTCCTTATTATTTTATTATTTGTCTTTTTCCTTCTTTCTTTTTTCTTGGAAGCATATGCTGACATGTGTTCTCATATGCATATTTTATTTGTTTATTTTTTTACATTTTTTTATTTCCTTTGTTGATTTTTATTTGTTTTCTTTTGCTTTTTCTTAAATTATAAAACAGGTATTCTTTGCACAAACTTGTCTTACTTGATGCACAAAAATGCTGTAATGAGAAATAATGTTAATAAAAAAAGATATTAAAAAATAAAGATCTCTGTAAACGTTTGTGCTGTGGATGTGGTGGCGAGGCGTCGCTCCGCCCGGCAGGGTGGAGTTAAAGCAGCAGCTCTGCTCGGAGCGGACAGGGAGGGAGCGCACACAAGAAAAAAAAGTCACTTTTGGCCTTTTCCCCTTCTCTTAAATCTAATTCTGTCGAGGGGAACAACTTTAGAGAGCCCGAATTGACCCTGGTTTCATCGTCAGAAGAGCCGTCGACGGGATCGGATTCACGGATTCAACAGGTCAGACGGAAACGTTTCTAACTTTGAAAAGTTTTGAAGGGCTGTAAGGAAGAGGAGGCGCTGGGTTTGGAGCAGAAAGTGTTCGCAGCACGACGGTCCGCACAAGAGCCCGGACGACACGGTCGAAGGGAAGGGAGGGCTGCAAACAAACCCTCCGCTTGAGCTTCACAAATAAGAGAAAGAGGAAGCGGGTCGTCGGGAAACACGCGCCACATAGACAGCGAGCCGCGCCGTGCCGCGGACGCAGAGTGTCGGGGTGTATGTGTGTGTGTGTGTGTGTGTGTGCGTGTGTGTGTGTGTGTTTGTGAGCATTTTCGCTGGTGTGTGTTATGAAACGGCCACAGTGCGAGCAGTTCCGCGTTTTAAACGGGCTGCTGTCATGAGACCGCCCTGCTTTGCTTTTTGTCTGCTCCTTTTATGACCTGCAACCAGCGGTTCTGTCGCTGCAGCGGCAAGCGCCACTCTAGCGGCAGCGCGTCATTGTTGCTTCCGCTAGAGCGGCAAGCGGCCGCCGCTCCAGCGGCAGCCCGTCATTAAAGAGAACCTATTATGAAAAACAGGTTTTCTCTTGCTTTAACATATATAAAGTGGTCTCCCCTCAGCCTGCCAACTCAGAGAAGGAGGAAAGCAACCAAATTCTGCAGTGTCTGTACAGCCGCACGGATGAACCGTCCAGTGTCATGTGGATCTACGAGCCAATAAGATTCTGCTCCCGTCGTTACGTAACAACGGGCGTGATTTACATAGGTTGGTCTCCGATGCGCCTCCACAACTAACTCCGTCGGCCGGAGCTTCCGCCATTTTTCCGTAGCGGTGTATCGCGTCATTCAGGCAGCCAATCAGCACAGAGCCTCATTATCATAGCCCCGCCCACTCAGAATCCTGCATAGATAATGAGGTTAGAGAATGGGAAGATAAAGACATGGCTCAGAGGCTGAATTTCTAATTTATTTAGCAAAAACAATCAAAAGTTTGTTTTTAAGACATTCAAAGCCTGTTTAAAATAGGTATTAGTTGCCATAAAAGGTCCCCTTTAAGCTGCCGCTGGAGCGGCAGCCCGTCATTGTCACACTGCAGCGCGAGTTTTGACTCAGACCAGAAGGAGAGCACACATTAGGCCCATTTTAAAATCCTTACACTGGCTACCTGTTAGTTTTCGTGTTGATTTTAAAGTTCTTTTATTAGTTTCTAAAGCGCTACATGGGCTTGCATCAGAGTATATTTCAGAGATGTTTTTATTCTATGAACCAGGAAGGAACTCAGATCCTCTGTCTCTTCCTCTTTAGCTGCTCCACAGAGTAGAACTAAAACTTTTGGTGATGCTGCTTTTAGCCACGATTCCGCAAAACTGTAGCCTGCCGGAGGATCTGAAAGGAGCTGGAAATGTGGACATTTTTAAACGTAGACAAAAAACTAATCTCTTTGGTCTGGCTTTTATGTAGCATCAAATTTTATAGTTTTATTCTGTAACATTTTTTAGAGGTATTTGTTTCATTTATTTATCTATTTCTTGTAATGTTTTTATTATTATTATATTTTATTGTTGTGGACCGATTATTTTTTAGCCTTAATTCTTGAACTTTTATCATTATTTCATTTTAATAAACTATATTGTATGTCAGTGTGCATTGGTCTCCCAGTTTTTATTTTTATTGTGCTTAGTTTTCAATCAAAATGTTAAGCACTTTGTATTTCATGTACCTGGATGAAAGGTGCTATACAAATAAAATTTGATTGATTGATTGATTGTTGCTGCCGCTCCAGCGGCAGCCGCCATTGTTGCTGTCGCTCCAGCGGCAGCCGCCATTGTTGCTGCCGCTGCCGCTAGAGCGGCAAGCGGCCGCCGCTCCAGCGGCAGCCCTTCATTTTTGCTGCCGCTAGAGCGGCAAGCGGCTGCATTGTTGCTGCCGCTGGAGCGGCTGCCGCGCTGTCGCGGACGCGGCGGCATGGGCGTGTCGCACCGGGAGAAACGTCGCCTCTGGCTGCACATTCTTCACAGCAGCACAGGAATCTTGTGTCGTGGGTGTGTTTGCTTTCGAGGATAGGATGCTTAACAAGCTCCAGATTCGATTTTTAAAAAGAAAAGTAAAACTTGTTTAGAAGATCCTGTCAAGCGTGTGTATTCATTGCTGCTGCTGTGTGGTGGGAACTTCCTCATCCAAAGTCCTCAAATCTTAGGTTAAAAGTGTGTCTATTAAATGTCCAAAACGTAAGAGGTGGCTGGCAACGTTTCATAGGTTTATAGTTTTTGATTTGATTTTGTACAAGTAGAAACAACAATTAAAGAGAAGATAAGAAAACGAACCAACGAAACAAAGAATTTCATACTTTAACACTTAATTTACATGTGCAAAAAGGAGTAGGAAGAAGTGTAAACTTATTTAATCCTACCCCCATTCACTAATCATTTATTAACACGTATTTATAATAACTATACTATAATTATACTCACACACTTACCTATACATACATATAGTTGAGTATTTCTATATATTTGTACAAACATGCCCATATAAATATTTATATAAATGTACTAATTTACACCATACTATCTATATTAACTCCATCTGCTCTATATCTATGTATATATCTACTTACACACGTATTCACACGTGTGTAAGTAGATATATACATAGATATAGAGCAGAGCATAGTAATCTGAAGAAGTTTCTATTTAGAGGAATAAAGCAGTTTTAACGTCTAAGACGAAGACATCTGGTGTGCCTCAGTAATCACAGTTTATATTTATAGCCTTTTGTTTGTCTGTCATAGTTTTGGTTTTCTGATTTCATGTTGGCGCAGATGTTTTGAGGGAAGGAAGGATTCTCTATCTGCTTCTCTCCTGTTGGTCTCACAATTTTTAAGTTGTCTTCAACTAAACTTCAGGAAGTTTTTTTACATGTTTGAGGAAAATAAATTTTTTGAAATCACCAAATGAGCAAGAAGTTTGGATGATATGGAAAATGAAAACGATAATGCAGGGATTTTTAGATTTCCTTTGAATTATTTCCATTAGGGCTGCACTGTATATTGAAAATGAATTGATATCAGTAAACTGTAGTAGATCACTTCCCATTGACACTCAGTGTGGGTAAATGGCACATGTGACAGTTAGGAAGTGTTTCTGCAGGCAGGGTGCACCTTCTCTTTCTTTAAAAAATAGTAGTTTATGTACCTTTTTAGAGGTAAAGTATTGGTCTATTATTCAAATATGACATCACATATATGTTGTTCTAATATCGTTCAACCCCATCATGCATCTCATTTTGTATTTTAGACCTGAAATACATTTGGGACAGTAAAGCTTTTACCACTTTGTAATGTTATAATTGGTTGTCACAACCTTTATAACAGGGGTCGGCAACCCAAAATGTTGAAAGAGCCGTATTGGACCAAAAACACAAAAAACAAATATATCTGGAGCCGCAAAAACTGAAAAGTCTTGTATGTATAAGCCTTAGAATGAAGGCAAATTGTGAAAGGCAAAATCAAAATGTTGAGAAAAAAGTCGAAATGTTGAGGAAATAGTCAGAATTTCGTGAAAATAGTCAAAATGTCGAGAAAAAAGTCAAAATTTCGAGAGAAAAGTCGAAATGTCGAGATTAATGTTGAAGTACAATCTCGAGAAAAAGTCGAAATTTTGAGCAAAAAGTCGAAATGTTGAGAAAAAAGTCCAAATTTTGAGAAAAAAATCGAAATGTCGAGATTATTTTCATCATTGAACCCAACAGTGCAGGGTTGTATTTCTCATACAAACAATGATGTGTATATTATATTGTGTATTTAATACATTGTATATACATATGTATATAACCAACCGAGCTGTTGGCAGCGAATATTTTACAATGTGAGGCTCTAAAAACCCGCGTGAGCTACCTCGTTTCCTCATTGAAACTCCAGCTGGACGTTGTAAGGAATTGGGTCATATTGATGAGCTCTTATCCATCTCCAGGACCGGGGCACATTAGAAAGTGTTCTGGGACCTTCGTGTCCACTTTCTCTTCGTGGTGTGAACACAAAAATATCCTCAGATTCAATAACCGCCCAATACGCCAGCGTCACAAGCAGAGTCGAATGTCTCATTTATATTGTGCTCGAATTACGGCCATAAAGTGATTTGTCATTTAATTTAATCTTTGTGCTCAAGGCAGGTACTTTCCTCTTATTATCCTGTACACCGCCTTTGTCTGGCACTTGTGTGAGGAGATGGGGTCAAAGGTCATCTCCTCACATGGTCACATTACGGTATTAGCACTGGCTCCATTAACATGACACGAATAAAAACTGCCGGTCGGTTATCATAGTTACCCACCGTCGTTTAGGATTCCTGCATCCCCAGATCAGAAAACGTGACTCTTAAATCTGGTTAACTTTCTTAACACAATGAACCCAAAATATTTAAAAGTGTTTCTCTTAATTCATTTTAAATATAATGTTTTGTATTTCAGGCCTGAAACACGCCAGATAGGTTAGCAGAGTATTGCTCGTGAGTAGGCCATCGTGTTATTTCCAACAGCATCTCCTCAGCTGCTCCGTCTTGTATCTGATGTCTTTTGTGGGTTTTAAATCCATCTATATTCTCAGCAGCCTGAACGTAACTGATCATTTTTGAGTTGTGATTCCTTTGAGTCAGATTCCTCATCAAATGGGTTTTTAATTCTCTTGTTCGGAGTAATTGGATCTGAATCGGACCCTGAACCGTGATCAGATTTACGAGGACCCGCTTTGAGGCAAGGTCTCTGTGGGGTCTCGTTCCTCGTGAGGGTGAACTGAATTATAAGATTATGAATAAGCCGTGATGGTAGAAAGAAATGATTCTGTTTTATTGATTGCAGTTACTTGTGTCCGTCAATCACAGGCTTCAACCGTTGACCCGTCTACACTGCAAAAACTCTTACCAGGAATATTTGTCTTATTTCTAGTTAAAATGTCAAATTTTTAGTCAAAAAATCTCCTTACACTTAAAACAAGAGTCATTACCAGAAAAATAACTTATTTGACAATTTTCACCTGTTTCAAGTACATTTTCTTTTAAACTGCAAATGATGATGAGCCTGCACAAACACATTTTTTACCCATGTTACTGAGTAATATGATGTGACAATAAAGTTGATTGATTGATTGATTGATTGATTGATTCACAAAATCTGCCAGTGGAACAAAATTTATCTTCTCATTACAAGCAAAAAAATCATGTTCCACTGGCAGATCTTTCTACTTATTTTAAGTGAAAATCTACTTGAAACAGGTAAAATTGTTGTTTTTTCCAGTGATGATTGTTTTAAGTGTATTGAGATTTTTTTTTTTTACTAAAAATGAGACATTTTAACTAGAAATAAGAGAAATATTCTTGTTAAGATGTTGAGTTTTTGCAGTGTAGTTTGTGGGAGTTCTTTGAAATGGGTCCGGCGCAAGTGCAAGTGATGTAGCAGTCTGCTGGTGGTAGAAGTGTGGAAATAATCTGGGTTCAGTAAATCTTCTGTTCTCTGAGGTTTTGAGAGGCTGGTGTTAAGAAATAAATGTCAGTCTCAGGTGACATCAGTCTTCATCTCCGAGTGCAGATATGATGTCAGAAAACTTGGCTTCAGATGTACAAGTGAATTATGATTTATAAACAGTTTTATCTCTTTAAATGTGGACAAGTGTTTGAATCTTTGTGGGTGAACAGGCCCAGGTTTGGATCCTGGAGTCAAGATTCCCCTTCCCTTCACACGGCTGTAGTTCAGGTTCTGGAGGGAGTTGCAGGTTCGATTCCTGGGTAAAGAGACGCAACGGCGCGTCCTGCAGGCAGGCCGTGGGCGCAGTTGCTACGCTGACCCGTAAATCTTAGGTTCAGGTCACGTTTCCACAGAGCTGGGTATTTACAAAAACGGATATTTCCCCCTCTACATTTTGAAAAATACCATAATTTCCAGGAACCCACATAAATAGCTGTTAAGGTGCTATGAGCAGCCAAACCTACAGGGGGCAGTGTAACGAGAAGATAAAGTCATGCTAGCCAATCAGAATCCTGGAAAAAAAACATCAACAAATGATACGAGTAAAGGCTGAATTATGGTTCTGCGTCAAAACGACGCCGTGCCTACGGCGTGTGGTTTTTGTACACGCAGAGGACACGCCGTCACATGCGCCGTCAGTGACGTGCACCTCCCGAAAATTGTAACTACGCGTCGAGGAGACGCAGACCACACGCAGACCGAGAGGGCTGTGATTGGTTCGTTTGAAAGCGAAGCATTTCCGGTTTCCGGTTTGAATCAGTAGTGAACTTCCAGGGCTTTTTTCTTCGTTTATATGTGATTTTTTTTGTTTTTGTTTTTTGCACAATAGTTGTCCTTATTTCTTTGATTTACTGTGACCGGAAAAAGTCGGATAAACCATTCAGAAAAAGATCGCTAACTAGTGGCCGCGGGGGGTACTGCACCGCAACCAAATGGAGAGACGGAGAACTCTGAACGATTCGTGACGGGGTCACGGGTGCGCCGTGTGCTCTGCGTGTGTGTGACGCAGAACCATACCCGCACCTTAACTTCCAGTTACTTCCAAGATGAACGAGAGTCTTTCATTTGGAGTGACAGAGAAGTGGAGTTACTTTTAAGTGTGACTTTAGAATATAAAACAGGTAAAATACAAGAAAATATTGACGGTGGCCAAACAAATTGCAAACACAGGTGTCACTCAAACGCTGGTGACGTTTCTGTCTCATAATGTGACGTTCTGAAGCCTAAATGTCTGTTTCCCCCTGTTTACAAGCAAATGTGAAGACGGAGGTTTTGCAAATCTCCACTTTGGCCGGAGTTTTCAGAACTGATTGTTTTTGGAGACTTTGAGCTTCGTTTTTGTGTAAACGAACGGCCAAAACGCATGAAAACGTCAACGTTTTTGCTACGTGTAAACGGGGCCTTAGGTTCAGCTTCCTCTTGAATGGATGAAGTGGGTCCGTGTACTTCGCGGGTCCGTGTATCTTTTGGTCATTGGATTTTTCCGTCATGAGTGGGAATCAAAAAACAAAAAACGATTGGTTTATTTGATTTTCCTTTTTAAAACAAAAAACAAATATTGAATACACTGCATTTTTTCTTTTTCTGTGTTAATATGATTTAACAAATATTCAAAATACGCTTTTATTTTCGTTTTCTATTTCATATAAGAAAAATGAAATCCCTAGTCAACAGGAAGGAAAAAACGAACCAAAAACAACCGTTTATTCATATTCGTGCACCGGAAGCTGGCATTTACAACCGAGTGAACTTAGTTCTGGATATTTAACAGGCATTCCTGTGACAATTCTCTCCAGGGGAAGTTTGATTTTAATATTTTATTGGTCGGGTTTACGTGACTCGCAAATGGCTCTGCATGCTGCAGTTCGGGTAACCATGGCAACCATAGCGGCGCTGAAACAACAGATTAAGGATTATTTTTTAAAGATTGATTATGGACTTGTTCCACAGCGGTTTGACGCACAAACACATTTCATGCACGTTGCAGCAGATGTGTCTCCTGCAATGCTCAGAAATGAGCGTCAGAAGATTCTGTGCTCGGCATGATCTGAGGAGAAAAAGGCTACGCAGAGCTGGAGAGCGCTTTGATTCAATCTATTTATGAGGTTTTTATTCAGATGTCCACAGTATATTGTAAATATACACACTGCATGCGACGTGAGCGAGCGTCAGCGTCAAAAACAGTTCCATTGCTTTATTTTTATTGCACTGTCTATACTGGTTGCGAGCGACGCGGCGTCGTTTTGAGCTGGACTTTTGTCTCACGCCCTGCTTCTATTTTCTTCCCGTCGCTCGCGTTGAAAGCCGGTTGAAAGTTGAAAAAAAAGTGTAAAGCGCTGTAGGAAACAGTCATTTCAATACAAGAACTTCAATAAAGTGGCAGCTGCTGGAGGGAGATCGCCAGGCTGGAAGGTTCTGATAAGATAATAAGATATAATAAGAATCTTATCTTAATCTTATTAGGGCTTAATTTGTCCCGGATCCTGCCGGATTGATCGTGTCCTCTGCTTTTTCCCCACATCCCAGTAATGATCTGACATGCTGACATGTTTGCACCGCACGCCGGTCACTCCAGCTGTTCGCTGTTTGATTGCGTAATCACACGCCGTTATTAATTGTTCGGTTTTTTCCCCACTTATTCCACCGAATAATAAGCTTGTTTTCTGTTTAGAAAGTACAAACGTAGGGAGATTACAAGTAATCACCCATCTTTTACTTGTCCCTTTACTCTTTTAGGAGTCGGCTAATGTTAGGAGTTTCTTTCAGGAGCGCACGGGCGGGTGAATAAAGGCTGATTTATGGTTCCGCGTAAAACGACGGCGTAGCCTACAGCGACGCGCACCGTTCGGTGACCGCGCCGCGTACCCTACGCTGTAAGGTCTGCGTTGGTGTAACGCGGAACCATAAATCAGCCTTCTAAAAGGCGAGTCTCAGCTGTCAATCAAAAGAACGTGGTAGAACGTGGGGCCGATAACGCGTTCAGAGCGGGTCCGATGCCACGCATTGCGGCGCGACAGTCGGACGCTCGCATGCAGTTAGGACAGGCTGTTAGGGAGCCGTAGCCTAATTTTTGTTGACAGCTTTGTACTGAACACTGATCACCCCGATCACGTTTGCAGTGTACACGTTTAAAACCCATTAAGCATGTCGGAAGGCCGTTGTGGCTGAGTTTTGTCATTAAACGCCATAAAACTTCTGTCGGACTCAGCGTAGCCTACTTCTCTGTCAGCAGCGCGTCATGCAAATATACAGGACCTAACAATAAACTCTCACGCGGCTCTTAAAAGTACAGGAAAGCCGCAATACCGGCTATCTGTCTTCACTGGGGGTGCATGCTGGAGAAGGTCGGGTTGGAAGAACCTGAGAGAGCTCCATCAGCCATACCATGAATTCCGGCGTCAGGTAAAGTTTGTGCTGCAGTGCAATTTATACATATAATGATAATCACGTGGATACCTCACGCGTGGGACTAAATTAATTCTTCCAACCCGACCTTCTCCAGCATGCACCCCCAGTGAACACAGATAGCCGGTCATTCGGCCATGATGAATCAAAGCGCTCTCCAGCTCTGCGTAGCCTTTTTCTCCTCAGATGATGCCGAGCACAGAATCTTCTGACGCTCATTTCTGAGCATTGCAGGAGACACATCTGCTGCAACGTGCAGGAAATGTGTTTGTGCGTCAAACCGCTGTGGAACAAGTCCTTAATCAATCTTTAAAAAATAATCCTTAATCTGTTGTTTCAGCGCCGCTATGGTTGCCATGGTTACCCGAACTGCAGCATACAGAGCCATTTCCGAGTCACGTAAACGACCAATAAAATATTAAAATCAAACTTCCCCTGGAGAGAATTGTCGCAGGAATGCCTGTTAAATATCCAGAACTAAGTTCACTCGGTTGTAAATGCCAGCTTCCGGTGCACGAATATGAATAAACGGTTGTTTTTGGTTCGTTTTTTCCTTCCTGTTGACTAGGGATTTCATTTTTTTATATGAAATAGAAAACGAAAATAAAAGCGTATTTTGAAACTTTGTTAAATCATATTAACACAGAAAAAGAAAAAATGCAGTGTAATTCAATATTTGTTTTTTGTTTTAAAAAGGAAAATCAAATAAACCAATCGTTTTTTGTTTTTTGATTCCCACTCATGACGGAAAAATCCAATGACCAAAAGATACACGGACCTTCGCGGCCATCCATTTTTTTGTGTTGAAATGACAAAATAAAAATAGAGAAATAACCCAAAATAATCTGTTTCCCATCTTTTGTTTTGATAATAAAAAAACAGAAAACGGATCGTTATTATTCGTTTCCAAGGATACTGAAAACAAGGATTGGACAAATGGGGGGATTGCACATGCACAGTAATAAATGAAGAAAGTTGTTTCTGGTTTTTTTGTTCATCAGATTGAAAATTAACAGTTTTAGATTTTTTTAATGTTGAAACAGAAAATAAATCAAATATGAAATCTGGGAGTGAAACATGAGTTCTACAGAATCTGTAATCTGTCTTCCCTCAGTCATGAAACTGCAGTGCTGTTGTGACAGTCCGTTCAGCTGCAGCGTCCAATCAATAACATAAACTGAACTCTAACATACTGCCCCCCCCCCGTTGGAAACGAAAAGGAAATAGAGAAAAGAGTTTTCCACTCGCTGTTTTAATTCCCAATTTCGATTTTCAAACGCATCAATGAAATCAGATAACGGATAATCGATAACGATCCGTTTTCCGTTTTCCATTTTTTTATTATCAAAACAAAAGATGGGCAACGGATTATTTTGGATTATATCTCTATTTTCATTTTGTAATTTCAAAACAAAAAACGGATGTGCCACGAAGTACACGGACCGAGCTGGAGCCGTGGTGCGACTTACGCACGTAAACGTTTCCAACAGGAGCAGAACGATGCTGCCGGCCATCAACGTCTTCCTGCTCTGAATCCTGTGTGTGTGTGTGTGTGTGTGTGTGTGTGTGTGTGTGTGTGTGTGTGTGTGTGTGTGTGTGTGTGTGTGTGTGTGTGTGTGTGTGTGTGTGTGTGTGTGTGTGTGTGTGTGTGTGTGTGTGTGTGTGTGTGTGTGTGTGTGTGTGTGTGTGTGTGTGTGTGTGTGTGTGTGTGTGTGTGTGTGATGAGCTGATGTCTTGTGCTATATGTGAGATACAACAGGGTATCGTGGATGTTGCTGCCCTGTTGCGGTCACCGGTAAACCATAGTGGACAGGAGTCAACCTTGTGGACGAAATGTGTTTAAATTTTTCCTCTGATGACGGTGTGATTTCGCCTGCAGTCCCCGTGCACGTGTGTTTTTCCTAGCACGCTTGCCGGCGCTGCGCACCAGTTAAGGAAACCTGCTTTTCATTCCAGCGTGCAGCAGAGAGCGGGCCGCGGCGTTGTAACTCGGCCATATTTGGCCAGGACGACGTAAGCTGCCACTACTCCAGCTGAAGTCATGATTTGTTTTAGACCCTAGCCAGTTCCTGAGTCTGAGTCGGATGCCTGGGGCGTTCGTCAGGCCAGAGAGGCGTGTCCAGGGGAGGAGCAGCTCCTACTTCCTTTAATGATCATATGAAGACTTAGGTGGTTGAACATGGTTCAACAATTAAAATTAGTGGTATGGAAATAGAAAGAGTATACGAAAATAGGTTCCTGGGGGTAAAAATTGATGATAAACTTTGCTGGAAATCACATATAAATAGTGTAAAATCAAAAATGTCTAAAACCCTAGCAATAATAAGTAAAACAAATGATATCTTCTGTCAAAGAGAACTGTTTTGTATGTATGTGTAACTCACTCATACATGACTTATTGTGTGGAGGTTTGGGGAAACACCTATAAAACAAATACAAACCCTATTTTCTTATTACAGAAAATAGCTTTAAGGATAATTAATAGATCTGACTATTATGAACCAACAAATAATCTCTTTATTAAATAAAATACTCGTTTTGCTTTTAAAGCCCAGCAGAAACTGCTTCCAAACTGCATTCAGGATTTGTTCCAAATAAAAGAAACCTGCTAGGACCTGAGGGGGAAACTCATGTTTGAGATGACGGCAGTAAGAACAAATATTAAAATGTATTTATTTTTTGTCTTCTCTATGCATTGTTTGTTTCCACGGATTAAAGCTAATGTTTCAGATTTAAAGGGGACATATTATGAAAAACGTTTGTAAAAAACGTTGAAAAATGTTTTTCTTCTTTTAACATATATAAAGTGGTCTCCCCTCACCCTGCCAGCAGAGGGGAGACAAAATCCCATGAATTTCTGCAAGGTCTCTGACCCCCGCCCGACAGAATCCCCCAGTGTCACGTGATTTTTATTTTTTTTGTTGAGCCGATTAGAATCTGTTCCCGTCGTGAGTCACGACAGGAGCAGATTTCCATAGGTTCAGCCTCTGCTGCTGAAACCACGCCCACAACCAGCTCTCTCCGCCGGCTCGAGCTCCGCCATTGTTTAGAAGCGGTGGCTGTTTGAACAGCGAGGGAGAGTAGAAATTAGATTTTGCATCGACACTTACCTTACTTACTTACTTACTACAGAACTACAGATGATCCACCATCTGTTCTCCAAGCTATTTATTAAATAAATGGTCTCTGCTCTTGACCACCGTTTGCTGCGTTACACCGACGCAGCCCTACGCCGTACCCTACGGCGTAGGGCTGCGTCGATAACGCGGCAGCTCCGTGGCGGGACACGGGGGCTCGTTAACCGAGAAGCAGACGCGCCTGCCGGGGGAAGCTGCGCTGCGGAGACGCAGCTTCCCCGGGAGCCGCAGATGATCTACAGGTTTGATGAATGTGGTCGAAAACGCAGATCTTCGGTTATGTGTGGAAGGGTTTTTTTTTTTTAAAACGATGTAATGTGGATACAAATTATTTTATAAACGGAGGGGGGAAATATTCGGTTTGAAAAATACCCGGCTACGTGTGGACGGGGTCTAAGATCCGTTTACACCGTGTAACTGAATGCGAGCGTCCGACTATCACGTGTGACATCGGACGCTCTCTGTCCCTGCTGAAACCGTTAAACTCGCGGCCAGTTAGGACAGTCAATACAAAAAAAATAAAGCAATGGATTTTATTTTGTCGCAGAAGCTCCCTGGCATGGGACATGTAGCCGGCTGCTCTTCTCCCCGGAGCGAGGCTTATTCTCCTCCCCTGCTACATGTCATTCAAGCAGCCAATCAGCACAGAGCCTCATTATCATACCCCCCCCTTCCCTTAGAATGAAGCACAGAAAAAGGGGTTAGAAGCAGTAAAACTATAGACATGGCCCACAGGCTGAATTTCTGATTTATGTAGAAAAAACAAGCTTTAGATTGTTTTTAAGACAGTCAAGGCCTGTTTAAAATATACATTAAATGCCATAATATGTCCCCTTTAAGTTGATCACAAGATAAAAAGGGTGTAAGCTACGGCTTCAGCCTACACGTTTTCGGCCAAAGCAATGTTTATTTTTTTTATTTTACTGTTCTCACCTGCACGGTTTCTCAGCGGGGGGGACGGAGCAACTGGAGGCTCCGGGAGCAGGGCCGTCCCTCCACTTTCAAGAAGCTCTCAAAAATGTTCAAAAGTAACCGGCTCTTTAACTTCCTGACCTGCACCTGAACACGGCCGTCACTGCACTTCCTCTAGTTTACTGTGTCTCGGTGGTCTTTCTAGATGAAAGCCTCTGGCCACATTTGCGGTGATGATCATCACGACGACACCGCAGATAACACTGACTTCTTTTATACATTATAGTAGGGCTGTAGCTATCGAATGTTTTAGTAATCCAGTATTCTACTGAAAATTCCATCGATTAATCGGATAAAAAATATTTTTGTTTAGTTAAAGAGCAATTATAAATATACTTAAGATGTTAGATGTTAATTGCCATTACTAAGACTAAATTATATAATCCAGTAGGTTCATGGCTGTGCATTTAAAAAACCCTGAACTTACCGGTACACCAGTTGACCACATTCACTGCCTTCACTCAAAAAACTAAGGATCTTAGAAAACTTTTTGCACACCGGATATGCAGAAAGGTGCGTCGGAGGAAGAAAGCTGCAGCCAAATATAAAAAGAAAACTCCCGCACACCTTCTTCTCACCGTGCACTCGTTTATTAGGCCAACGTTTCGGTCATATGACCGTAAGTTTTAATTAAGTTTTAAGTTAAAGTCTTGGTAAGATTTTGAGTTTTGGCAGTGTTCATAATAAAATTCTGATTCCTGCTGTATTGGAGCACATTAGCCACCAGCGCTACTTGATGTTTTATCCATCAATGAATACAGAACTAAAACTGAAAACTATCCAGTTAGCTTTATTACGTTTTTATTTTTCCCCCTCATCTCTCTACAGCTCTGTGTTTTTACAGATTACATGTGTTAGCCGCATGGACAGTCGTCATAATTAACAGAAACCCAGCCCTCCACAGGGTAACGTTATGTTATCAAGGTACCGTAACGTTAATCTCATGAATTAGTGCTACATTAACTTAATTTTATCTTGTCTGGGTGACGGTCCTCCCTCTGGGAGTAACAGGGTGTTGGTGGAGAAGCTGCAGCGTTGAGGACGTACTGTTGTGTATCAGCTCTGTCTTACAGTGAAACATGCAACAGTGTTGCCTTGGTGTCCAGCTGGAAATGCTGCCACACTTTTGATTAGGGATGCCCCGATACTGGCGTGTGCGCTCCCAGCGCGACTGGGGACTGAGGAGTTTTGTTTCAAATTGAATTTCTGTTGCAAATAAAACCTGTCTTCCAATTCATTGCATTTTTCATTGCATTTTTAGCCTAGTTATTTTTGTGGTAGAAGTATCGTATCAGTACCTGGTATCGGCTAGTACACAAATTAAAATACTCGTGCTCAGTGTGAAAAAAATGGTATCGGGGCATCCCAACTTTTGACATTTTCTGCCTGTTTCTTTTAGTTAAAACCAAACATATCCTCCTCTTTCTTCCTCCTTTACGTGCGTGGCGTCAGCGCGTTGTGCCGCATTAAACGTAGTCCGGGCGAAATACCTGCTTTGAGCTGCAAAATTAAACCATTCCTCGAGGCAGAGAACATTCCTAGTATATCGTATTGTCACAGCAGTTTTCAACAGTGATGTTCCATGTGGCGTGTACTTGTCAAAGTGTCATGCAGAGGAGCTGCACGTTTTTCTGTGTCGACCGAAGTCTGCAGTTCTCTGGTTTGAAGCTGTTGAGGAAACCACATTGATGTCGGTGTCACCTGCCGGCACCTCTGAAGCAGACGCCGCCAGCGCGCTGAGGGGTTGCAAGCTTACAGAAAGACGACATGCCTTTTCTGTCATCACAGATAAGAGTGCTGACGCGACAACCGAAGCGTCTCCTGCAAGTTCAGCTCCACCAGTCACAGTCCCCGTCACCTCTTGACCCGATACGGTCTCTTTGTACGCAAAAGTGTTGGTGTTTCCCGGTTCGGTAGTCTGTTGAGAATTAACCCCTCAGTGATAGGGACTGCTGTTGTCCTGGAAACTCTAAACCATAATTTTCAGAGGAATGAAATATACTGTATAAGAGGCTTTTGGATTCACATCCGACTGCACCAGCCAGGTAATACGACCTGCTTGAAGCATGCGGTGGTGTATTTCCCTCCAGAGACATTCGTCTCTGGTATTTCCCTTTTTTCTTTTTTTCCCCCTCATTTTGTGGTTTACAGCATGTTTCTTGCATCCTTCGGGCAGTAGGTGTTTAAACACCAGCCAGTGATGGCGCGTGACTGTGAGGATGATAAAATCACAGGGATTATATCTCTCCAACACACAGACGCTCACTTTTGTCCTACCACAAGAGCAAGGAAGTCCACGTAAGACCTGCCGACGTCAGCTGTCCACAAACTTGTGTATGTTCCCGCCATAGCGGCCGGTGAAACTCAGAAATGCGTTTCGATATCTTTAGCTTGCAGCCTCGCTCTGTGCCTGGTCGCAGCCTCACTTCCTCTTTCCTCAGTACCGCTGCTTGCGCCGCTGTGCAGAGGAGGAGCGGCCATTTTTGAAGCAGTGAAGCCGTGCGCACTTCCACCGGGTCGCATTAACCTTGGCGAGGTCATTCGGAGCGCATCACTGCATGTTTGTCATTCACACACACACACACACACACACACACACACACACACACACACACACACGCATAAGGTGCTTCCTCTTCTGTACATGCGGCGGCCTCTGACACGTACACACGTACTGATGGGCAATATACATGTGGACATAGCCACCATTAAAGTAACAAAACCCCACAAAGGTCACTGAAATAACTTGTAATTTACAATAATAATAATAATAAATAGAAAAGATTTGACTGACTTTGAATTTCTTTCAACAGAATTATTAAAAAAGCTAAACAAATGAAACTGGGCTGAACCAATTAGTCGGTACCCCCAGAAAAGATGAAAAGAAATACAGTGTGTCCTGCGATAAAGTCACAGGTGTCTTCAGTCCTCAGTTGGTCAGTCGGACTATTTAAAGTGTGAAAAGTCATCTCTGACACTGGATGTGATGCACTCGTGACCTCAGCTTCAGGTCCCATGTCGTCTATTCTTACCTCAGGCTGCATTTCTTGATTTCCAGCTTGACAGCAGTGATGTCATCTGTTGTCCCTCTCCTCTCATGACGGTCGTCTCTTGTTTACAGACACGGCAGCGATATCCCAACGTTAACCTGGCCAAACACCTCGTTCTGAGTAACACACCGCCATGTAAAGATGACTTTAATCTCCCTAACCTGAATACGTTGACGACACTGAATAAAACGACCCTCCGCATAAGAAATGTCTGCAACCTTGATCCCACCATGATCACATTCAAATTAAAGTACAATCACGTGAAGAGGTTTGAAGTCGCAGCCCTGCACAGGCCTCATGTATGGAGGTCATAGCCAGTGTTGTGCTAGTTACTGAAAAATAGTAACTAGTTACCGTTACTAGTTACTTCATTAAAAAGTAACTCAGTTAGTAACTCAGTTACTTAGACCAAAAAGTAATGTGTTGCTATGAAAAGAACTTTTTAGTTACTTTAAATAAAAACATTATTTTAAATGCTCCCATTAATGCCCCTCTAGCCTTCATTTCAGCAGGTACTGTATGGATTTGCACATCACATTTGTGCATCGTGTTCTGCATTCTAAACAGTCTCCCCGCTTCTTCACTTCCTGTATCAATAACGTTGGTTGCTTAGCAACAAGCTGAGAACGGCCAATGAGCTTCAGCAGCAGCTCAAGAACGGGACCTTTGATGAATCGTTCATTACAGTCTCAGATATAATCCATGGTGTCGCTTTATAAGAATCTTTTTACCCAGAAGAAAAAAGAGCAACAACAACGACCCATAACTATTTTCTTCTCTGGTAAAAACATTCCTGCACCGCGGCTTTAGGAGAAAAAGACGCTACAGAGTCGGGATGCAACGGCTCAGAAGAGCAGTGGAATACGTGCTGATCTCCGCAATTTGAAGCCTTCTATAATAATTGTAAAAAGAATTTCACTTATCACAGGTTCTTTTTGGAACGTAACCGCTGTGAAAAACCAGAGATTACTGTAATGACAATATCTCCACGTTGTGAAACTCTCCTCCTCTTGGCTCATGACCATCATGTTTTTGAAAGCACACACACTACGTTTCCTCCGGTCTCCATGTGGGGGAAAAAAGCTTCACTGTAGCCAGAAATAACGGAGTAACGCACTGTTTGGTAACGGTAATTGCGTTACTGAATTTAAAAAGTAATGCGTTAGAGTATTAGTTACCGCAAAACTAACGGCGTTACTGTAACACGTTACTAAATAATGCGTTAGTCCCAACACTGGTCATAGCACCCAGGTGGGTCCTGGCTGGAGGTTTTTTGCTGTGAGTAACGACTACTAGAGCCTCAAAACCTTTTAAAAGTAGGTGATCGGACATCTGGACCAGTCCGATCATCGTCTTGTTACCTCAGCCTGTACTGGGAAACCAACCTCAGCCAGCACCTGCAGTAGAGACTAGGGCTGGAACAATATATCGTGCCACGAAATTTCACGATACAAAAACGTCACGATACGTGTCGTGGAGGTGACAAACTGTAGCTGATATTGGTTTATTAATATGAATATATTGTGTTTACTAGTAACATCCTATTGGTGCAGCGGGATCACGTGACGACCTCGACCCGCGGACCAAAATCTGACTCCGCTCAGAAGAAACTAGTAACGCAACAGTCATGATGCATTTGCAGTTTGGGACTTTTCTTTCTTTATTTATTTACTTATTTACTTATTTATTTAATTTTAGCTGTTAAATTTCTGGGAAAGAAAAAAGTCAAATCATACATGAGAGAAACTATTCAGTTTGTGGCAAAATATTTGTACTTGTATGAAACTGAAGATGCATAATGCAAACCTGACGTTTTACTTTTAGTTCACTTTGTGGAAAATGGTTGGCCTGGCTTTCTCTTTAAAACTTAAACAGTTATAAAGCATTACAAACTGTAACAATAGGGCAAACGCACAACATTGTTTTGTGTTTTGTCTCTTTCAAATAAAAAACAATTTTTTCCAGTCAAATGTTCCTCATTCAAGGTTGTTAAAAAAATACTGCTATAATATCGTATCGTTATCGTGACCTCAAAATCGTGTATCGTATCGTGAGATTAGTGTATCGTTACACCCCTATTTCTCACACAGAGGAAGCCTCTGCAGAGAATTGGACCAGGATCCTTCGAGTGAGGCAACACTCCTCGCCAAGACCCCATGTTGCAACATGTCGTCATATTTCCAATAAACGGACATAACAAGTGTACTTCTGTACTCAGAGCAGCACAAAGACATTTCTGCCATCTTTGTTGCCCCAGAAGAGGTGATGTTGAGCTGCTTGACAACATTTCCCTCTCCTGTCATTATGCCCCCGAGGCTCGCCGACTCCATTTATGGCATGGACGTCTGTCCCAAGTCCTCCCTGCGAGCAAACGGCCTTAAGGCCGGTGTAAATGCTCCGAGCATGCATGCATTTGGTGGTGCCACATCCGCATCACACAGGAGGTCAGGGGTACACGTGTCCAGTCACATGTTCCTCATTCAAGGTTGTTATAAATACTGCTATAATATCGTATCGTTATCATGACCTAAATATCATGTATCGTACCGTATTGTGGGATTAGTGTATCGTTACACCCTTAGTAGAGACACATATGACGTACGGCGAAGAGTAAAAAGTGACCAAATAATCAAAAGTCCTTCTAATATTCATATACAATACATTTCTAGAGTCATTTTATATCTGGGGTCGGAAATTGTGTAAAAGGACATGCGCCTCGTCTAAGTTAATCATAGGGTTGGGTTAGGGTTAGGGTTGGGTTAGGTTTAGGGGTTGGGTTAGGGTTGGGGTTGGGGTTGGGTTTGGGTTAGGGTTAGGGCTAGGGTTGGGTTAGGGTTAGGGTTGGGTTAGGGCTAGGGTTTAGGGTTAGGGTTAGGTTTAGGGTTAGGGCTAGGGTTTAGGGTCAGGGTTGGGTTGGGTTAGGGTTAGGGTGGGGGGGGGGGCGACCTCCTCGGGTGGTTTTCACACCTCGCAGGGTCATCTTTGGTAACGCAGCCCCCCCCGCACCCCATACCCCCCCGCCAGCCGGGTTGCAAACTTCCTTTTTCTTTTGTTAATCATCAATTGTGATATATTTTTGTCTGACATAGCTTTTACTTCATCCTAACGCTGTGTTTAACCAGGAGACATTTGTCCTGGCAATCGCGCTGCACACATGTTTGTTTAGGTTGTTTACCCACATTGCCCTTGCTTCCTGCATTCGGTTCACTTGAAGCTGACTGAGACGTTTGTTTTTAGGCGGATCCAGAGTTCGCCTTCTTCATTTGCGTTAGGGTTCGATCATGTTTTTACACCCCGCAAAAACGAACCGGACTTTCAGAGCAAATGACCTCAGGTCAGTTTAAAGTGGCCCAAATGGGGCTGATGTGAATCCTTCCTTGAGTTGAACAGTATCGCTTCGGGTGGTCGAGTTTTAAAGGATCTTTTGTAAAATCACTTAAACTCTTGGGTAGAGGGTTTACCTCACGGTTGTTTGAGTTGGAGCTGGTCGATGTGGAACAGCAGATATTTTTATTGCAAATGTTGCACCGTGAACAAGAAAGACGCGTGCAAGGAAGTGACCTGTACGCCCTTTAAATAGGTCTAGCAGAGGAAACCAAAGAAAAGCGAAGTACCGGGAGTCATGAAGTACAGCGGACCAATCGCAGCCCTCACTGTCGCCGTTGTCTCCACGCAAAGTCCAAACATTTTGTAGCTGCACTATGTGTGATGCAAAGGCTCCGGGAAGGAAGTTTACAGGGAGAGGCTCTGCATAAATCAATTTAAGGCATCGGTATGCAAGCGCGATCAAACCACAAAATGACACAAGTATTGTGACAGCCACTCATGTAAACACCTCTTGTGATTTCTGGGTATTTGTATCTCGCTCAGTGAGAGGTATTAGTTCTTGCAGCCATGATACTTCGTCCTCACCAGGGACCTCACAATCTACCTCAGTGAGTTTAGTTAAAACTCTGAAAACATCTTGGTATCGTAACTCATCTTAAAACTGTATAAATGTTTAGAGCAGATACGTCTGCTACATGAGTAGAAGATGCATTTTGTTTGTTTAGCATTGAGAGCAGCTTGTTTGGCATAAATATGAACAGAATTAAAGAGGTGCGAGCGTGGAGATAGAGGTGCTGTGTGAGTCGTGGGGGAGATTGTTTTTGTCTTATTTTTTTTTATCGCTGACACCAGAAAAGAAACTTATTTCATACGAGCGGAGTCCCCGTCTGGAGTTGTGTCTTCCAGCATAATAACGCGTCCAAAACACAAAAGTAAAATGAAATGAAGGTTTTGGAAGAAAAGAAGAATTGAAACAAGTCGTAACAAGTGCGTCGTAACCTGTCCTGAATCCAGTACAACACCTGAGGGGTTTAAAGAGAGAGGTAGAGAGCTGAGAGGGAAGCATCTGTGAAGACTGTCAGGACATGTTGGGACCTCGGTGTCCCTCCAGCTCAGGATGGTTGAAGGTGCTTAAAAGTGAGAAGTAAACTCACTTCTATCCAACCCATTTTTCCACAAACTGAATAGTTTCTCTCGTGTATGACGTGACTTTTTTTCTTTTCCAGAAATTTAACCCGTTCAACTAAAATTAAGTAAAAGTAAATAAATAAACTATGAAAAGTCCCAAACTCCAAAGTCCCACATGACTGTTATTGATCTTGTTCCAGATCTCAGAGCTTCACCTGCTCCAGCCTGAGGCCGTAAAGTGAACCCCGGTATCGTTTCATCCTCCCACCTTTGGGGACGACACAATCTTTACACCATAAAAAACATTGATTCATGCTCACCTGATAAGTAAAAGTTTGGATTCAAAACCCTGCAAGAGTCCTGTGATCGGGACGCAAAACGGTACTAGTTTCTTCTGAGCGTAGTCAGATTTTGGTCCGCGGGTCGAGGTCGTCACGTGATCCTACTGCACCAATAGGATGTTACTAGTAAACACAATATATTCATATTAATAACCCAATATCAGCTACAGTTTGTCACCTCCACGACACGTATCATGACGTTTTTGTATCGCCAAATTTCGTGGGACGATATATTGTTACACCCCTAATGTTTACTAATGTATACATGATGCTGGTTCAGAGTTGACATCGTAGCAGAGGCAGGACCGGTCTGGTTTGTCTCGCCGTGTCCTTGGAGCAGCCGTCCACCGGGCCATCTATTTCTGATGACAGCACACTGACCCATTCCCATCTCTTCCTCCTTCCTCATGAATGGCACTCAGAGCCTGCAGATGGGACGCAGGACACGTTGTGTCTCCACTATTGGATTTAGGGTCAGAATTTGGACATGTGTACCCCTGACCTCCTGTGTGATGCGGATGTGGCACCACCAAATGCATGCATGCTCGGAGCATTTACGCCGGCCTTAAGGCCGTTCGCTCGCAGGCAGGGCTGGGGATCGATTCAAATGTTAAGAATTGATTCGATTCCGATTCTTAAGATTCAGAATCGATTATCAAGATTTGATTTGATTCGATTCCAATATTGATTTGGGTTAGTGTTATTAAAACAGTTTTTTGAGCTGTTGCATGAATTATATGACTGTAGTTATGCAAAATATTACTACTAGTATTATTTTGAGATTCAACGGCAAGTATTGCAGCTAATGATGCTGTAAGGACCAATCAGCTCCCAGAATGATCTGCAGTTACAGGAAGATAAGTCCCTGAACTGTCCCCCCCGTCCTCGAGCTGTCAGCTTCACGAGCGCCTGAGCTGCACGAGATAGACGGTGATGTACAGTATCTGACTGTGGGAGACGGATGTTTGGCTTGTGGATGACAGCTGGATGCTGTCACTTCACCGCGGAGGTCGGGCTTGATGGACAGGAAGTCGGTGGGGGGAAATGTGTGGGTCCCTGCAGGAATGGCGGTGCGGCCGTCTCTCTGGTTTTCTTGTTCTCGTTCTTGTTCTTGTTCTTGTTCTTGTTCTTGTTCTTCTTCTTCTTCTTCTTCTTGTTCTTGTTCTTCTTCTTCTTCTTGTTCTTCTTCTTCTTCTTGTTCTTCTTCTTGTTCTTCTTCTTGTTCTTCTTCTTCTTCTTGTTCTTCTTCTTCTTCTTCTTGTTCTTCTTCTTCTTGTTCTTCTTGTTCTTGTTCTTCTTGTTCTTGTTCTTCTTTTTCTTCTTCTTCTTCTTCTTCTTCTTCTTCTTGTTCTTGTTCTTCTTCTTCTTCTTCTTGGTTGAAATCCTCCTTAAAGAGCTTTACAGCGCCTGAAGTCCTTGTTTATGCTAAAGAATGCCTTCCGGCGTGCACTAAGCTCGTGCCCTGCACTCTTCCTCATTCCTCAGAAGCTGCAGTAATTACCGTTGTGACTCGGCACTTCCTCTGGGCGGACTGGGAAGCATTAACAGAGTCGTTTCAGACTGTTTAGAGAGCAGATTATCTCCCTCTCTGACCTGATAGTAAGGGAACAGGAAGGTTAGAGGAGGTGTGTGTTTACAGTGGTTCAGCCATGTGGATGCTGAAGCCTCAAACTGCCGGGGCTGCTGGGAACCTTTCTGACAGGGAAGCTTTGCAACACCTGAACAATGCAGACCTGGAAGAGCTCGGGATTAGTCACCTCGCGTCCTCCCTCGAGCTCAGCAGACGTACGGCAGGATTGAACGCTCCCGGCTGAATCACAGCTGGGAGAGTAAAGACGTCTGAAATGTCCTTTTAAGGCATTGAAGGTCTTTTTAAAAACAGGAAATGGTATCAGGATATGTGATCTCATAGGAACCCTGTCATTTTGGAGTAGTGGAAGATCCAAGTTTGTCTGCAGACGCTGACACCTGACCCCACCCCCACTCAAAGTGGGAATAGCTGAAATGCTGCCTGAACGGAGTTATTAGATGAGATATCCAGCAGAGAGAAGCGCTGCTGAGCTCCAGCTTGCTCCTCGGTGAAACACGGCTCCTCGTTGTACGCCACGACTCCCCAACGTCAACAGCTCCCTCATTTACCTTTCATGTTGAGAAGTTACTTATTTTTTCCATTGGGTATTGCACTTAACACCTCGCTGGTTCAGTGCAGTTGTGTATTTTTAAGTACTGAGAGGAAATGAGGAAGAAAATGTTGCACGTTTGTAATGATGTATCTGAGTTTAGTTCAGAGTTGTTGAGGTGCTGATGAGTACCCATGCTACTGAGATTATAAGTAATACATTTGTTGCATACTTCTGTTGCATTTAAAGACTTTTACAACAGTTGTGTGAGGAAATATCTAATCTGTGAGCAGCCACTGATGTGGGGAATGGCATAACTTGAAATTGTGACTCTCAAAATGGACTGGAAAGTCAGATTAGTGTAGCGCTGCAGCTATCGGATATTAGTAATCGAGTATTCTACTGAAAATTCCATCAATTAATAAAGTAATCGGATAAAACATATTTTTGTTTAGTGAAAGAGAAATTATAAATATACATAAGATGTTAGATGTTAATTGACATTACTAAGACTAATTTATATAATCCAGTAGGTTCATGGCTGTGCATTTAAAAACCCTGAACTTACACCAGTTGACCAAATTCACAGGCCTAACGTTATGTTATCAAGATACCGTAACGTTAATCTCATTAATTAGTGCTACGTTAACTTGTCTGGGTGACGGTCCTCCCTCTGGGAGTAACAGGGTGTTGGTGGAGAAGCTGCAGCGTTGAGGACGTACTGTTGCGTATCAGCTCTGTCTTACAGTGAAACATGCAACAGTGTTGCCTTGGTGTCCAGCTGGAAATGACCCACACTTTTCACATTTTTTTGCCTTTTCTTTTAGTTAAAACCAAACATATCCACCTCTTTCTTCTTCCTTTACGTGCGTGGCGTCAGCGCGTTGTGCCTCATTTTTTGTAATCGAATTACTCAAATTATTTGAGGAATCGTTTTTAGCACTAGATTGGTGTTTTTTATTGTGCTGAAGATAGATGTTTGCCGGGTGACGATGTCTGTTACTGGTCTCTCTTTCCTTTAATCCGACCACGACCAGCTCATCCCAGACCTCGTCATCCAGCTGCAAAGGAGGACTGGTTCATATCAGGTACCCTCTTCACCCGGTCCTCCCTTCACTTCATGGTGCATGGGTTTGCAAAGTAGGACTAGTGCTTAGACGCAAGATGCAAACATATCATAGACCAATATTGACAAATTTAAAGGGGACCTATTATGGCATCTAATACCTATTTTAAACAGGCCTTGAATTTCTTAAAAACAAGCTTTTTATTGTTTTTTCTATTTAGTTAGTTGTGGGCGTGGTTTCACGCATCGGAAGCCAATCTATGTAAATCGCTCCGTCGTTTCGTAACTTTGGGGAGCAGAATCTTATTGGCTCGTAGATCCACATCACACTGGACGGCTCATCCGGGCGGCTGTACAGACACTGCAGAATCTGGTTGCTTTCCTCCTTCTCTGAGTTGGCAGGCTGAGGCCACTTTATATATGTTAAAGCAAGAGAAAACCTGTTTTTCAGAATAGGTCCCCTTTAAAGTGGAAATGAAGCAGTCAGTCAAGTATACATTATTTGCTAAATGGATATCCACTCTATTCACCAATTATGTAATAAACATGAAAAACGTAATACAATAAAAAATAAAAAGAACTCCCGTTATAGCTTTCATAGCACGGACGCCGCCATCTTGGCCGTGACGTCACAGGGTTGGTTAGCTTCACGGGAGTCCACAGACAGAGGTAGAGGTAGAGGTAGTGAGAGACAGAAGCCCCTTTCACACAGAGATTCCGCAATATTGGTGTAAAGAAGTCCTGCCAATACGCCGCCTTTGTTGGTTCACACAGAACCATACAACGCCGGCATAACGCCGCTCCCGTCTGTAAATTCACACAGCATGCCGGCGTTCCGCAATCAGAGGCGTGACGACAGCGTCAGTCCGACCGTCATGTCAGCGGCATGCCGGCTGTGTCATTCACACAGACCCCGTTTCGTCTCTGTGACGGCTCTGTGACTACCTCCGCTGCCGGCTTATTGGTGGGGCCACTTGGCCCCCCCATTCCGCCTCCGTGACTTTCACACAGAACAGCGAGGCGGCTTAAAGGCGCAACGTTCCCGCCTCGAACTGGCTGTGTGAAAGGGGCTAGAGACAGAGACAGAGGAAGATAGAGACAGAAAAAGATCCAGATAGAGAAAGATAGACATTTATAGATAGAGATAGTGACATATAAAGACGGTTATACAGTAACCCTAACCCTACGGCGTAGGCTACGCGTCGATTTAACGCAGAACCTATAATTCAGGCTTTAAAGCCAAACGAGGACGCACGACGTCGTTTCGTCGCTTTAACAAACCCCGACTTCTGCAGAACAAGCAGCGGGCGCCGCAGTGGACTTGTGCAGCAGCCTGCAACCTGCAGCAGCACACCGTCCGCTTCAACTGGTGTCTGTTTGGCACTCAAGGACGGGACTGAATGTACTTTTTGCATATGGGCGGCAGTCACCACCGTAAATACGCGTTCTGGTTGCGGCATCAAAGGAGGCGCGCAAAAAACCCCCCCCCCGATCTGCGCTCCTCTTGTTTTTAACATTGCCGGTGACAGTGGCGTCAGCTGAGAGATCATTCTCAAAGTTAAAAATGATTTAGGCCTACCTGAGGAGCTCCATGGGGCAGGAGCGGCTGAGTGGCTTAGCTATCCTCTCCATTGAAAATTTAAGAGCCAGGGAGTTGGACATTTGGGGATGTAATCCAGGATTTTGCCCAGCGCAAGGCTTGCAAGATGCCGTTTCACTGAACTTATAAATTAATCTTTTGTTTAGGCTACACCCTGTGTTAAACCTCAGGTTCATATTCTAAGAACCTTTTCTTAGATTTTTTTTTCTTTTCAAGGAATTAGTCTAATATAGCCTACAGCAGAGGTCTGTTTTTCACGTTACGCGCTGTTGCGGTTTGGACGGAAGATCTTAAAATAAAGTGTAAAAAAACAAAAACAATAATCTCTCTTCTGTCTTGTCATGCTATTGTTGACTTAATGTTTATTATCTCCTCTTGCCTTAAGCTTTATCATGTAGCGATGCACTCTTGACTTTGTAAGAAAAATGATTTTGTGGTCATTTCAGCACCGCCATGTATTAGACAGCTCCTCCCGTGCTGTCTGATGCGATGGTGAGGTTTGTTCACCTGCAGACTGTTGGCAGGTGAGTCAAAGCTGGGCTGTTACATTTAGAATCTTGACCTCTTAAAAAGTTTCTAATAGGCTACAATAACCCAAGTCATTTATTTGATTGTAAAATTTAACAAACTGTTGGTAAAATCTATATAGACCTCATAGTGGGGGTGAGCGCATGCATGCAGGTGCGTGATTGCGCGGGTACGCCTAATTAGTAACATGCACTTAGGGCCCGTCAATATATCTTGCACTGGGGCCCGTGCTGAGGTTGCTACGCTGCTGCGGTTATATATAAAGACAGTGATCTATATTAGTGATCAATAGAGTAAAAGAGGTAGCCTAGATAATTTGGCAGACAGTCAAAGACGGAGACAGTTTTCACAGACAGACAAGATGGAGACTGAGGAAGAGCCACGACAGGACAGAAGAAGACAAGTCGGAGGTCATTATTGCATTGCTCCTGGGTGTAATAATGAAGTTTACCGGGTTAAGGGCAGGGACAAAGCTGTCCATTTCCATAAACTGCCACTACCAATAAGTATTTCAAAAATCTTTTTTCCTCAAAACAAAAATTTGCAGTGACAAATTGGATAACGTGCGCACGGCGCACTCCAGATATGGTGACATTATTATGCGCACCTCCACACAGATGCAAACATAAACATTAAGGTGTCAACGCATCAGAAACAGATGAAAACACAGCTAAACAGGTGGCGGCGCAACAGAAACCCAGATGAAAATGCAGCTAAAAACATTAAGGTGACGGCGCACCTACAAAAAAGTAAAAAAAAAAAAAAAAAAAAAAAAAAAAGATCAAAGTCGTGCGCATATTACCAGTGCATTAAACTGTATATAATGCAGCGGCGCAGCCAGCCGGAATCCCGTACGCACTGTGCATTCCCTTTTTTTGAAGGATTTATTTTTGGTAAGTGCTGGGTCCACCGTTTGATGACAGACCAGAGGCTGAGGGGACTGGCCCGGGACTTTGACGAAACGGGAGGCGCAGACTCAAATAGGCAAGAACATCTTTATTTACGGTAATTTAATGACGCCAGATCTGGCTGGGGTTTATATTGTAGCATCGGCTATATCTGCTAGTTGAAACGTGTGGTCGGTTAGTCTAGCTGAGTTTTATGGTGTTTTTATAGTTCATGCTTTATGGTTCTGTACTTTTTTTTTTTTTTTTTTTACTTTTTTGTAGGTGCGCCGTCACCTTTAATGTTTTTAGCTGCATTTTCATCTGGGTTTCTGTTGCGCCGCCACCTGTTTAGCTGTGTTTTCATCTGTTTCTGGGTGCGCCGTCACCTTTAATATGTAGTTGTGTTTTCATCTGTTTCTGATGCGTTGACATCATTGACAGCAGATACACTCCGGCACGGTGGGCATCACTGTGCATAAACCACACCTACACCAGGTAGTGTTGCCGACCCGCTCCTCACCCAAAACACCCGGCTCCTCCACGACGTCTTCCTCCCTAACCATCACCACCGCTCGGTTCCCTCGTCTAATAGGCTCAAAAGCATAAGCCATAGGGTTGCTGACCTCCACAGTCCTCTCAATCTCGTCCTCATCCATGATCTTTCGCAAAAACCACTTGCTGTCCTGTCTTGCCAATAGAGCGTTCAAAGCACCAACCAACCCCGTGACGTAAGCACCGACGTCACTTCAAGATGGCGGCTCGCTAGCCAGAGAACTAGGTAGAAACTACGAAAATAAATGTGTTATTTCTATTTTTTCAATTTAAAAAAAATCAGATTTTAGACAAAGTCGTTTTTTAAATATATTTGACCACTACCAGTGCCAAAACATGCACGTTTCATTTCCACTTTAAGGAAATAGTTCACATTGATCTCGGGTCTGATCCCTGATCCTGGCTGCTGAACAGTCATGTCATGTGTTTTCTCATCAACTTCATTTGATTTATTTATACGACCATTTGGACCTGAAACACATTAAAAAAAAACGTTGGTAGACGACAAACTTGTTCTAGTAATGCGGAAAAATATAAATAAATAATAATGCTGTTCCATCCGATTAAGATGATCGTAATCATGATTTGGTACAAAATAAGTGTGTGAAAGGCTTTGAGAAGCAGCAACGGACAGAAGATCTCAATAAAAGACATGAAAATCATTTGAATCATATAGGTATTTGGAGGACATTCAGTGCGTAAAAGACGAGGATACATCACAAACAGTCGCTCATGAATCGGGGGGGTGCAGGTTCTGGACTGGACCATAAAAGCTGTGTGTGTGTGTGTGTGTGTGTGTGTGTGTGTGTGTGTGTGATTTACTTCACCCTGCTGGATGGATGTGAAGATAAGACGCAGTCTAGTAAGAAACATGAGGTGTATATGGCGAATAGTCTGGTTATGAAGATTTCACTGTATTGAATATATATATATATATATATATATATATATATATATATATATATATATATATATATATATATATATCTGGTTGATCTGTATGTAATTTTGTCAAGGCGTATTTTTTTGTGCGTTTTTTTGTTTTAGGACTATCTTTGTTAATGCCATTTAATTAAGCATTATAATTCACAAGTGCATTTATACTGTTAATGTTTGTCCTGCCAAAAATTAAATAAAAAAAAAAAAAAAATGAACAAATGAGGAGTTTATGAAGAAAAAACATTAAATGTCTTCATTCAACTATAAAAATATATCATTAATCCCTGAAGGGACTTTAGCTCATACGTTGCATCATATGCATATGCATCATAATTAATGTGATTAATTAAATAAATCATACTATTTGGAAGGAAATAAAGTCAAAGTAAGCGTAAGATTCGCTCCATCTTTTATACTGTTGTTAGTTATCTGAGTCTTTCTGTGAGGTTAGTTTCACTTGTTCTTACATAGTTTTCATAAAGCTGCATCCTGACATGTGGCCCCCCCTCCCCCCAAAATCTGCCTGTCATCGAGGCCGGAGCAGAAAAAGCAGGAGGAGGAGAACGTCCCACAGCATCATCGGCATGCTGTATCACGTTTAAGTTTTGGAGTCGGGGTGTCTGAGCGGTGACATTTAGGTCCTCTGACCGACCCCGCTCATGCTGCCCCTCCACTACCGACACGTCATTTACAAGCGGCTACAAAACTGCTCTGCATAGGTGACGTCTCGGTAATAAAACCCCGGCTGTCCACGAGAAATTGCAGTAAATTTTCAGAAGACACGTATTCAGTGAAGCACACAGTGAATACGTTGAGTGGCTCTTAAACTCGGACTCCCTCAGCTGTGTTTGAGCAACCTGCATTTTTCTGCCATTTGGCCTCATCATTTCCAGCCCCAGACAAAAGTTTTAAGTGGAAAACAACTGGGCGACCCACATGACTCCTGGAGCGGAGCAGCAAACAGATAAACAGGGTTAGCCTCTAACTGGTGAACATGGGGAAGCATTCAGCAGCTGAATGGCCAGGGATATTTCTGCAGAGCTGCAAGACCAAAACAGAACAAAGAGTCAAAAATAGCGGAGTTATTTCCACGTGGAAAGCTGTAGTAGAAGATGCAGCAGACGGGCCTTGGCCCAGGGTCCAGCGTGGAAAGTCCTGAAAGCGTTAGCGTTAATTAGCTTTAACTCTTTGGTGATCGTGAGATTACAAATTGCTGAGATTACATACTTCTCTGGGTGGTGCAACCCTTCTGAGCGTCCCCTGGTCCCCGAGAACTTTCTGCTCTGCCCTGGCGCTTCCCGTTGCTGTGCTCGTCTGCTTCTGGCCATTTCCCCCAAAACCTCAGCCCATTTCTAACAGGAGGTTTTCTTCATACCTCATAAATCAGTCTACGAGAGAGGTTCATAGCATTAAAAAGATCATTAGTAACTGCCCAATTGGTCTTTTGGTGCGTATTCTTACCCTTGTTCAAGACAGTTTCTTGAGATCTTAATGAAATCTCCACCATGTGTTTCGGTAAACTTACTATAGCTCTATTTATAGCAGCTGTTTATTTTTTCTTGCTTGGCTACACAGAAAAGTGAGGCCAGAAACCGGGGTCAGAGTGGCCTCCATCGGCCCCTTTGAGCACTGCAAATAGCAGCGGGAGAGCGACTGACCTGGCTCGGCCTTTTTACGTTCAGCTTTGGTGATGAGATATCTGCTTCAGCTGCACAGTTATCTGCGGCAAAAGCTGTTGGTATTTTTCAATGTTGTGCTTCTGTCTGGACCGATTTAGTTACCCCCAGACTGAACTGAAACTCGCACCAGTGACTTCACTTTCAGTAGCCAGATATAAGCGCTGGACAACAAAAACAAGCCTGATATAAATATAAATGGAGCTGAGAGTCTAAACAAAGTGTTAATTCAACAGCCAGGCCGGATTTGGAGAGTCACTTGTAACTTCCTGTATTTGAGACGAAACCGCCCCTTTCTTGATCAAATGTTGCCTGATAGCCTGATGTGTCTAACACAAGTCTGAGATAACACCCGTTGTTGGAGGAAGCGTACGCCTGTAATTATGACCGGTAAACCTTTTTGCATTAAACCCTATTATTGAGGTGTGTGTGTGTGTGTGTGTGTGTGTGCGTGTGTGTGTGTGTGTGTGTGTGTGTGTGTGTGTGTGTGTGTGTGTGTGTGTGTGTGTGTGTGTGTGTGTGTGTGTGTGTGTGTGTGTGTGTGTGTGTGTGTGTGTGTGTGTGTGTGTGTGTGTGTGTGTGTGTGTGTGAGTGTGAGTGAGTGAGAGATCACTACACCAATTCCCCAAAAGTTGGAAATAATTTAAAAAAATCACAGAAAATATATGAAATGTTGAATAGTTTAGATGAAGGCAGCGTGTCTCAACTGGGTTTAATTAAAAAAGAAGCTTCTTCGGCAGGTTGTTTCAGGGGTGAAGATGAGCAGAGGTTCATCAGTCTGCAAAGGCTGACTACAGATAGTGAAACAGTCAGAATAATGTTCCTGGGAACTGAGGACAACAATACGGGCCAAAGACATCAAATCAAATTATAAACCCAGTAGAAACTGGGATGTTTATTCTCAGTGCATTTGTTAGAAAATGCAATTAAATAGAAATGTAAACATTTCATGTGCTGAAAGTGAAAGTAGATTAAAGTTCTTGCTGGTACTACGACCTCAACCTTCACCTTGTTCTCCTCCCACCATCAGCTTCTTCATCCCTGAACACGCATTACATTTTTTAACGCCTGTATGGTGCAGAAATTAGAAACACTTGACACTGTGTAGGCCTATAGCAAATTATTTATTTAAATGGTGTAAATCAAGGCCAGTCCAGACCAATGATTGTCACAGAATAATTTGTAAATGTTGACAAAACTTTCAAAATCATAACAATTTGTTTTGTTTCAAATTAGAATACATTTACAGTTAAATGAATCAGCAGCTGAACACTTAACAAGTCTCTGTCTTTGAATTTTCAGAACATTGGGCACATAAATGAAAGAAGAGTAAAAGATGAGTAAAATGTCTCAAAATGTCTCTTACAATGTGTGCATTGAAATGGAAGATAACTTCTTAAGCATTTTTTTCATCAAAGCAAAACACTTAAAATATTAAAAAAAACGTTACTTCAACATTTTTGCCGGTTTTTTCTTTTTTTTTTTTTTCCTGAAACGAAGAATCACAAAATATACACAAATATGCTGGTAATGTGTCAGCCAACCACAAAAATCTTTGGAATTTTGGTGGAATCATTTATATTTTGTCTTTGCCCGGTGGAAATGAAATCAAGTGCATGGTTTGGTCGTGAAAAAATAAAAAGTAACGTTACGTGAACAATAAATAAATAAACGCTCCCTTCCATGCAGTGTGTGTGTTTAGGAAGTAAAGACTGGAATACGCTATTCACAAAAGCACAAATAGTGGGGTTTTACTAATATTTATATTGTACAAATATTTTAAAAATTATTCGTACAAAAAAACAGGTCGGGACTCTTAGTATAGCAAGATTATATCGCTATGTCTGTCTCTCCTCGCTGTGTCTTTGTGATAAATCTATATATCTGTATGTCCAATCAAAAGCAGACCTGAGTCATGGCTGAGCGGTAGCGTCACTGTCTTTGGTGTGAGAGATGGAGAGTTCGAGACCCGCTGTATGCGAAGATTATTGTCAGTAATTCGTGTGTTTATGTCCCCGGTACTGCGTACCGGCACTAAAACTTTTGGTGGTACGGAAGACCGGATCGTACCGGCTTACTTTCACCCCTGATAGAGAGTAAAAGTTTTGGGCACCGAGAACAAGAGCTCTTGGGCTAAAAGACCAATCTTTGGTTTAGGTCCCTATTTTCCTTCCTGGGATATTTATTATAATGAAACTCATCAATGAAAATGTTTAAGAAACTCTCTAACTACATTTTATTATTGTCAATCATTATTAGTTGTGTTGAGATCTCAAAATATGACCTGCTACAGAGACATTTAATTATAGGTTGCCATGGTGAACGGGTAAAACAAGGAAGAGAGGAAATCCAAAGTTTAAAGAATAAACGCATCACAAACAATTCATTACTTTCAATGTTTGATGGAGGTTTCCTTTTTTTGGAAGAGCCACTGACTACGTTTCCATGCAGTCAATAACCCTTTTCTAACCGGAATATTAGCAATAACCCGGTTTTGCGCGGCCATGTAAACACCAATAACTCCTTTTGAATAACTGGAATTTGCTCATATTCCGTTTTTTAAAAACCCCAATATGACCCCTGGATTACTACTTTTCTAACCTGAATATTTGGTCATGTAAACGCCTAACAGGATTTCCCCATCAAAAGGAACAGGAATTTGTTTTCTGCATGTTCTTTTCACAAGGAATCTTGGTCTTTTGAATCCAGGAAGTTCTTATAAACAGGGAGAAACCAAGACCAGGAGGAGACTAATCACTTCATAAATGTAATGAAAGATATGAACATTTCTGCATTTGTAGACGGTAGAAAGTACCGGGATAGCCAGATTTACAAGAAGGTGAGCGAGAAGTTGCGCAAAGCAGGATTTGGAAGGAAGACGCTGAAAAAGGAGAACTACAGGGACGAGAAACAAAACCAGTTCTACTGGGCTGTTGATTATCCACCGTGCTGCTGTTATTAGGGCCCGAGCACTTACAGTGCGAAGGCCCTATTGTATCTGTAGGAATTCTTCGTATTATTATTATTATTATGGGCATGCTTGTAGTGGCATGACCATATTGCAATCGTCCAGAATGGCCCAAAAGGCAATGTTGCTAGCATTTTGCTAACAAGCTAAAGTCACAAAAGTCCCACTGCGCACCAGCGGGTGTACAGCATGACCCCGCTCTGATGTGGAAAAAAAAAATCCCCAAAAAATACAACACGGCCCGAAAAACCTGAAAAATGAAGGCGATATATTAGTATACAGAAAGGTTTCCCTTTTTTTATTATGGGCATGCCAAGTAGTGGCATGACCATATTGCAATCGTCCAGAATGGCCCAAAAGGCAATGCTGCTAGCGTTTCGCTAACATGCTAAAGTCTCAAAAGTCCCACTGCGCACCAGCGGGTGTACAGCATGACCTCGCACTGATGTGGAAAAAAAAAATCCCCCAAAAGTGAAACACGGCCGGAAAAACCTGAAAAATGAAGGCGATATATTAGTATCCAGAAAAGGTTTCCCTTTTCTTATTATTATTCTTATTCCGCACTTTTTTTTGTCCGTTAATGCGGCCCGAACCGCAACGTGCACCCATGGTGCCTCGATGGGCATTACTTTTCTCAGTAATAGGGGTTACCGTGGCAACGCTAGTTGCCAAAAAGCAAAAAAAAAGGCGAAAATTCGAACGCTTATTGCTCGGCCGAACTTTATCGTAGAGACATCGTTCAAACTTTCAAACACTCGGCCCGATAGTCACTAAAGGACCATAAAACTTCATCATGCTAGTTATTACGGTTTTTGCGATATTTAACTTTCTATTAAAAAAAAAAATCTATTTTATTTTGCACGCTTGTTGCTAGGCAACGGTTTATCGTACAGACATCATTACACCATTGACAAACCCGGGACGCTTTGTACTGCAACATATTTTAGTCTCGTCATGCTTGCTATTATGGTTTTTGAGATATTCCACATTGTTCATTTTGATACTAACGGAACTTCGGATGCTTGTTGCGCGGCAACGTAGTATCGCAGAGACTTTGTTCCAATGTTAAAAGACTCAGGTTGATGTGGACTACAACATACTGAGGTCTCATTACGCTGTCGTTTACAGCTTTTGAGATATTAAAGCCAAATTGTCCCATTCTATCCTATGGGGCTTGCTACCATGGCAACAAAAACCTATGCATTTGTATGGGGGAGCATGTGAATAAACAATCTGTTAATGCTGCCTTGACCGTAGGGCTGGGCGATATGGCAAAAAAAGTGATCACGATTTTTTTCCCCATATTGAACGATCTCGATTTTTAATCACGATTTTTTTAAAATCAGAAGATCCCCCCTCCCTTCTGGAATAAAATAGAAAGAAACCAGAGATTCGGTTTTTTTTTAATTAACAAATAAAGCAAATAGCATGTTTTAACAAGAATCCAGAATGCAGTGGTACCCACCGAAAAAACTAGGGATGCACCGAAATGAAAATTTGAGGCCGAAACTGAAGCGGAATAAAATTTAAAGACTTGGCTGAATACTGAGTACCGAATAGCCTACGGAATGCGGTTGTTCACAGTTTTTCATTTATTTTGCCATTTTTTTCACAATTGCATAGATAAAATTGCAATGACATTATTATCAACAAAAACAGTAAACTGAGTTGAGCCACTGCCAAGCAGCTGGCGATGCTGTTGCTTAAATTGACCAAAAGGTGGCTCTCTAACATCACAGATTGTTTACTGTGCGTGACTCTGACGCTGGTTGGTAATTAAGGAGTTAAAACTCACTCGCCACTTAGGGGACTCAGTAACCAGCAGAAACGGCAGTTTTATTACATTTATTAACTGTAGTACCGCTATTATGAGAGGTTATTTCTCACAGTATTAACCTAAAGGGACTTAAGGCTGATTTATGGTCCCGCGTTACACCAACGCAGAGCCTACGGCGTCATCTGCTGAGCTCTGCTTGTTGCCTCCGCGTTCCGACACATTCACTCCGCTGAGCGCGCACACACACACACACACGCACGCACGCACACACCCATGTCGGGGCCGCGGAGTTTCTGAAGTCGGCGGTGATGAGTAATTTATGGTACAAGCAGAGCGAATCACAACTTTAATGAGTGCGGTTCGAATACACAATACATCCATCACGAAGGGCATTTTGTGAATCCATCACACCCTCCTCCTGTACGCTCGGAAGAAGTTGTCCGGCGAAATAAATAAATAAATAAATAACCGCAAACCGTGAGTCCCGGTCGGCTCGAAGCTAAGCTAACGCTAGCCTGCAGTTGTTGTCTTGTAGTTTTATTCTCTCTGGTCACGCTTGCTCCCACCAGTGCAGGGGAGGCAGATGTGACTACTTTACTGCCTATGGTCATGCAACTTGCCGCGGCATATCATGCATGATCAATTAATGCAGACAGCGCGGTGCCAGGAAAGCGGGTTGTGATTGGTTGTCGTGAACTTTGCTGCAGCATGTTTTGCACGTGATCGAGAAAGTAGACCCACAGCTGATCACCGTGATCGAACTTAATTTGATCGCGATCACAAATCGAGATCGTTTAATCGCCCAGCCCTACTTGACCGCAATGTGCACCCATGCATGGCATACATCGTTGGATGCGTCTCCATCGTGCCTCAATGGTCATTACTTTTTTAAGTCAAAAGTGTTACCGTGGCAACGCTAGATGCCAAAAAGCCAAAAAAAAAGGCGAAAATTCGGATGCTTATTGCTC
This sequence comes from Cololabis saira, assembly GCF_033807715.1. Lineage (NCBI taxonomy): Eukaryota > Metazoa > Chordata > Actinopteri > Beloniformes > Belonidae > Cololabis > Cololabis saira. The sequence goes on along the minus strand of NC_084597.1, from coordinate 48,028,696 downwards.
GGCCGGACTTTATCGTAGAGACATCGTTCAAACTTTCAAACACTCGGCCCGATTTTTAAATTTCCATTTGACTTTGGACACTTGTTGCTAGGCAACAGATTACCGTAGAGACATCATACAAATGTTCCCAGACTCGGCACGCTGTGGACTTTAACATATTCAAATTTCATGAAGCTGCGATTTAAGGAAATTTTATGTCAAAATCCAGGCCAAATGGCCCTTTCATTTGAATGGGGTTTTTTACCATGGTGAAAAAAAAACCTATCCGTTAACATAGCTTGAACCGGAATGTGCACCCATGCATTGCATACACTGTTAGATGCGTCTCCATCGTGCATCGATGGGCATTACTTTTCTCAGTCAAAAGCGTTACTGTGGCGATGTTAGACGCCAAAAAGCAAGCCCCATTAGTAACTATTGGGAGCACAGGAATGAATGCAATACAACTGTAAACACCTCAAACTTAAATAGAACCACCCCAAACACAAACACTACAGCCCCAAACCAAAGCAGCAAGAGGGGTCGAATGGGCAGTAGGGCATGCCCATATCAAAATTTCCTGAAATTTTCTAGTTCTTATTATTATTCTGCACTTTTTTTCGTCTGTTAATACGGCCCGAACCGCAACGTGCACCCACGCATGCCATACATCGATGGATGCGTCTCCATCGTGCCTCGATGGGTATTACTTTTCTCAGTAATAGGGGTTACCGTGGCAACGCTAGTTGCCAAAAAGCAAAAAAAAAGGCGAAAATTCGGACGCTTATTGCTCGGCCGAACTTTATCGTAGAGACATCGTTCAAACTTTCAAACACTCGGCCCGATTGTCACTAACAGACTGTACAACCCCATTATGCCAATTATTACAGTTTTTGCGATATTTACCTTTCATCTTTTTTTTTTTCTCCGTTCGACTTTGGACGCTTGTTGCTAGGCAACAGTTTATCGTAGAGACATCGTACAAATGTTCCCCGACTCGACACGCTGTGGACTTCAACATATTCAAATTTCATGAAGCTGTGATTTAAGGACATTTTTTGTCAAAATCCATGCCAAATGGCCCCATTCATTCGGATGGGGTTTTTTACCATGGTGAAAAAAAAACCTATCCGTTAACGTAGCCTGAACCGGAACGTGCACCGATGCATGGCATATATCGTTACATGCGTCTCCATCGTGCCTCAATGGGAATTACTTTTCTCAGTCGAAAGCGTTACCGTGGGGACGCTAGACGCTAGCGCTAGCGCGCCCCATTAATAACTATTGGGAGCACAGGAATGAATGAAATACAAGCGTAAAAACACCTCAAACTGACATAGAACCACCCCGAACACAACCACTACAGCCCCAAACCAAAGCAGCGAGAGGGGTCGAATGGGCGGTAGGGCATGCCCATATAAAAATTTCCTGAAATTTTCTAGTTAGGGCCCGAGCACCTTCAGTGTGAAGGCCCTATTGTATCTCTAGGAATTCTTCGCGTTATTAGGGCCCGAGCACCTTCAGTGCGAAGGCCCTATTGTATTTGCAGGAATTTTTATTATTAGGGCCTGAGCACCTTCAGTGCGAAGGCCCTATTGTATCTGTAGGAATTTTTCTTTCTTTTTTCTTTCTTTTTTCTTCTGACGAAAGGAGGGCCTTTTTGCCCCCCTAAACGTGCCCAAAAAGTCACCAAATTTTGCATGCAAGTCAGGCCTGGCGAAAAATTTGATATTTAATGGTTTACATTAATGGGCGTGGCAAAATGGCTCAACAGCGCCCCCTGGAAAACTTTGTGCCTCAAGCCCCACAATACGGTTTGACGTACATGCACAAAAATCGCTACACACCTGTATCAGTACACAACTTAAAGAAAAGTCTCTTGGTGACATGGCCGAAACCGAACAGGAAGTCAGCCATTTTGAATTAATCGTGTCACTTTGGCGCAATTTATGCCATTCCTTCGGCAGTTAATACGGCCCGAACCGTAACGTGCACCCAGGTGTGTTATACATCAAAATGTGCGTCTCCATCCTGCGACCACGCGCATTACTTTTCTCTTTCAAAAGCGTTACCGTGGCGACGCTAGACGCCAAAAAGCGCGCCCACCCGTCATCTGATTGGTCCATATTTGATAGTTCCCCAAAAGGCACCAAATTTGGCACGCAAGCCAGGCCTGGCGATAAATGTGATATTTCATGGTTTGCATTAATGGGCGTGGCAAAATGGCTCAACAGCGCCCCCCCGGAAAACTTTGTGCCTCAAGCCCCACAATACGGTTTGACGTACATGCACGAAAATCGCTACACACCTCTATCATGGCACAACTTAAAGAAAAGTCTCTTGGAGCCATGGCCGAAACCGGACAGGAAGTCGGCCATTTTGAATGAATTGTGTAATTTTGGCGCAATTTATGCCATTCCTTCGGCAATTAATACGGACCGAACCGTAATGTGCACCCAGGTGTGTTATACATCAATATGTGCGTCTCCATCCTGCGACTACGCGCATTACTTTTCTCTTTCAAAAGTGTTACCGTGGCGACGCTAGACGCCAAAAGGCGCGCCCCCCCTTCATGTGATTGGTCCATATTTGATAGTCACCAAATTTTGCATGCAAGACAGACTTGGCGATAAATTTGATATTTCATGGTTTGCATTAATGGGCGTGGCCTAACGGCTCAACAGCGCCCCCTAAAATACTTTTCTCTGCCATAACTTTTGAATGGTTTGACATAGGAAGTTGTGGGTGGTGTCATGGGATTCTGTAATGAGTCCTTAAGCTTCGTTGGCCTTAATTAGCCCCGCCCCTTCTTCTGATTGGTTGTCCCGATTTTCTGCTATAACTTTGGAATGGTTTGACATAGAGAGTCGTGGGTGTTGTCATCAGATTATGTATGGAGTCCTTGACCTTCATTGGCCTGAATTAGCCCCGCCTCTTCTTGTCATTGGTTGTCCCTTTTTTCTGAAATAACATTTCAATTGTTTGACATAGGAAGTCGTGGGTGGTGTCATGGGACTCTGCAATGAGTCCTTAAGCTTAGTTGGCCTTAATTAGCCCCGCCCCTTCTTCTGATTGGTTGTCCCGATTTTCTGCTATAACTTTGGAATGGTTTGACATAGGGAGTCATGGGTGAGGTCATCAGATTCTTTATGGAGTCCTTGACCTTCATTGGCCTGAAATAGCCCCGCCCCTTCTTCTGATTGGTTGTCCCTTTTTTCTGCTATAACTTTTGAATGGTTTGACATAGGAAGTCGTGGGTGGTGTCATGGGACTCTGTAATGAGTTCTTAAGCTTCGTTGGCCTTAATTAGCCCCGCCCCTTCTTCTGATTGGTTGTCCCGATTTTCTGCTATAACTTTGGAATGGTTTGACATAGAGAGTCGTGGGTGGTGTCATCAGATTCTGTATGGAGTCCTTGACCTTCATTGGCCTGAATTAGCCCCGCCCCTTCTTCTGATTGGTTGTCCCTTTTTTCTGCTATAACTTTTGAATGGTTTGACATAGGAAGTCGTGGGTGGTGTCTTTTCTGATATGCTTATGGGGGGCGGTGGCCGTGAGTGCGAGGGCCCGTTCATCGCTGCTTGCAGCTTTAATTATTATTATTATTATTTTTCTGACGAAAGGAGGGCCTTTTTGCCCCCCTAAACCTGCCCAAAAAGTCACCAAATTTGGCACGCCAGCCAGGCCTGGCGATAAATGTGATATTTCATGGTTTGCATTAATGGGCGTGGCAAAATGGCTCAACAGCGCCCCCCGGAAAACTTTGTGCCTCAAGCCCCACAATACGGTTTGACGTACATGCACGAAAATCGCTACACACCTCTATCATGGCACAACTTAAAGAAAAGTCTCTTGGAGCCATGGCCGAAACCGGACAGGAAGTCGGCCATTTTGAATGAATTGTGTAATTTTGGCGCAATTTATGCCATTCCTTCGGCAATTAATACGGCCCGAACCGTAACGTGCACCCAGGTGTGTTATACCTCAAAATGTGTGTCTCCATCTTGCGACTACGCGCATTACTTTTCTCTTTCAAAAGTGTTACCGTGGCGACGCTAGACGCCAAAAAGCACGCCTCCCCTTCATCTGATTGGTCCATATTTGATAGTTCTCCAAAAGTCACTAAATTTTGCATGCCTGGCGATAAATTTGATATTTCATGGTTTGCAGTAATGGTCATTGCCTAACGGCTCAACAGCGCCCCCTAGAATACTTTTCTCTGCCATAACTTTTGAAAGGTTTGACATAAAGAGTCGTGGGTGGTGTCATGGGACTCTGTATTGAGTCCTTGACCATAATTGGTGAAAATTTGCCCCGCCCCTTCTTCTGATTGGTTGTTCCTATTTCCTGCTATAACATTTGAATGTTTTTACATAGAGAGTCGTGGGTGGTGTCATGGGACTCTGTAATGAGTCCTTGAGCTTCATTGGCCTGAATTAGCCCCGCCCCTTCTTCTGATTGGTTGTCCCTTTTTTCTGCTATCACCTTTGAATGGTTTAACATAGGAAGTCGTGGGTGGTGTCATTTCTGATGTGCTTATGGGGGGCAGTGGCCGTGAGTGCGAGGGCCCGTTCATCGCTGCTTGCAGCTTTAATTAGGGCCCGAGCACTGAAAGTGCGAGGACCCTATTGTATCTGTGATGTTTATTATTATTATTATTATTAAGGCCCGAGCACTGAAAGTGCGAGGACCCTATTGTATCTGTGATGTTTATTATTATTATTATTATTATTATTCTCGCCATAAATAAATTGCCTTTTTGGAGGCCTTAAAATGCTCGAAAACTCACCAGATTTTGCACACGCTTCCAGAGTCGCGTAAAATTACGTATTTTATAGGCGACAGGCATGGGTCGACAAGAATGGGCTCTATATCGCCATCCTATTTTATGTTTTTTGACGAGCCCCACAATATGGTTTGACTTACAGCAATGACCTTTATGTGTCTATTATATCTGACAAAGCCCTACAAAAAAGTCTTTTGGACCCATGCTCTAAGTTACACAGGAAGTCCGGCATTTTGAACAGAAAATGTCACTTTTGATGAATTCTGATCATTTGTAGGCTTCGTACTTTAACGAACTCCTCCTAGAGATTTTATTGGATTGGCTCACAACTTGGTTTGTACAATCTAGACACATGGTTGACGCTAAATTGCGAAGCTTTTAAGTTTTTACCAGAGGGCGTGATCGTAGTGATTCGGCGAAGTTTGAGGTCATTTTTAAGCCTTGCCATCAAACATCAATTGGCTGTAATTCAGCAATACATGATTTGATGTGGTTGAAAACGTAGGTGCATGATTTTAGTCTGAGCCTGATCCCATATATGGTGGAATATTCAGGATCGGTTGTAGCGCCACCTGTTGGTACCAGGAATTGTCATGTCTTCTAGTATGCATCTGTGCTCCAAGCGAGATCAGTTGATTGTTCTCAAAGTTGTTCAGATAATAGGTAAGACATTGGCAATGACTGACAGAGAAAACTGTAAGTTTTTCTCAAAGGGCGTCGCCGTTAGAGGTTGTCAAATTTCGGTGTCTCGCCATGAACATAAAAGTTGTTGTAACTTAAACATAATTGGTCAGAACTAACCCAAAATCAATACATTTAATCAGGCTTCCATTCTGAACGATATGACAATCTTGGATGAACTCCATAGTGCCACCTTTTGGTCAGGTATACATTTTTCATCAAATTATGTGCTGTAATTGCTGTTTCGTTCATCCAATCTTAATGCAATCGACACATATGATTGTCAGTAGGTTCCTTATTGACCGTGTCGCGTATCGTGGTCATATCTTGAAAGGAATTGGCATTTTTATGTCACTCTGTATTTCTGGAAAAATATTAATTAAAAATCAGAGATTTTGTGTAAGGAAAATTAAATGGCAGTTTCAGATTACAACAGGACTAAAAAATCATACACTGGAACATATTATTTTTGGAGAACTTTGTCACTCTAAAAATAAAAAAAATCAACTAATAACGTAAAAAGCTATGACTTTGCCATAAAGTGTCCAATTAGCATCCGACTTCGTAAATATATTGTTTACTGTAATGAGAAAAGTCACCAAATTTTGCTTGCAAGGCAGGCCTGGCGATAAATGTGATATTTCATGGTTTGTATTAATGGGCGTGGCAAAATGGCTCAACAGCGCCCCCCGGAAAACTTTGTGCCTCGAGCCCCACAATACGGTTTGACGTACATGCAAGAAAATCGGTACACACCTGTATCATGTCGCAACTTAAGTAAAAGTCTCTTAAGTAACTTTTGAATGGTTTGACATAGAGAGTCGTGGATGGTGTCAGGGGACTCTGTAATGAGTCCTTGAGCTTCTTTGGCCTTAATTAGCCCCGCCCCTTCTTCTGATTGGTTGTCCCGATTTTCTGCTATAACTTTTGAATGGTTTGACATAGATAGTCGTGGGTGGCGTCATCAGATTCTGTATGGAGTCCTTGACCTTCATTGGCCTTAATTAGCCCCGCCCCTTCTTCTGATTGGTTGTCCCTTTTTTCTGCTATAACTTTTGAATGGTTTGATATAGAGAGTCGTGGGTGGTGTCAGGGGACTCTGTAATGAGTCCTTGAGCTTCTTTGGCCTTAATTAGCCCCGCCCCTTCTTCTGATTGGTTGTCCCGATTTTCTGCTATAACTTTTGAATGGTTTGACATAGAGAGTCGTGGGTGGCGTCATCAGATTCTGTATGGAGTCCTTGACCTTCATTGGCGTGAATTAGCCCCGCCCCTTCTTCTGATTGGTTGTCCCTTTTTCTGCTATAACTTTTGAATGGTTTAACATAGGAAGTCGTGGGTGGTGTCATTTCTGATATGCTTATGGGGGGCGGTGGCCGTGAGTGCGAGGGCCCGTTCATCGCTGCTTGCAGCTTTAATTGTTGTTTTGGATTTGGATACAGGAGGAAGAAGCGGAAATGACGGGAATTGCGTCAAGACGTTCTCCGTGCGTCGTTGGTTTGATCCAGATATCCCAAATGATTAATTACCATGTAAACAGGGATAACCCTGTTTACTCAGGCATGGAAACAGATTATTCCCAATGTTTCAGTAACTGGAATATTGACCGTAACCCCAATTTTGACTGCATGTAAACGTAGTGAGTGTCGTTGATGGTGTTTTCCTTTTATTGCCCTTTACGATGCAGTGGACTTGTGTTTGACCTACTGTTTCACCTTGGTGCAGGTGTGAGCGGAGAGGAAGTGCAGAGCAGCAATCATGGTTGCCCTGTCGTTAAAGATCGGTGTGGGCAACGTGGTGAAAACCATGCAGTTTGAGCCGTCCACCATGGTCTATGACGCCTGCCGCATCATCAGGGAGAGGGTCCCCGAGGCACAGCTGGGCCAGCGTAAGTACACACACAGACAGACAGACAGACAGACAGACAGACAGACAGACAGACAGACAGACAGACAGGACATTTCGCAATACAAAAACGTCACGATACGTGTCGTGGAGGTGACAAACTGTAGCTGATATTTGATTATTAATAGTCTATATTGTGTTGACTAGTAACGTGCAGCGTATTTGCGCCGACCGCGCCTCCACACGCGGACGAAAATCTGACTACGCTCAGAAGAAACTAGCAGAGGTGTCAAGTAACGAAGTACAAATACTTCGTTACCTTACTTAAGTAGAAATTTTGGTTATCTATACTTCACTGGAGTAATTATTTTTCAGACAACTTTTTACTTCCTTACATTTTCACACAATTATCTGTACTTTTCACTCCTTACATTTTAAAAACAGCCTCGTTACTGTATTTCATTTCGGCCTTTAAAAAAAACTATCCAGTTAAATTGCGCCATCCGAATAGAGTGAATTTGGTTGTGGTTGTTTCAGATGTTCTTGTCCAGTTTTGTTCTTACATCCATCGCCCTCAGATTCCTGCAACTAAACTTGGATGTACATTCCAGTAAAGGTTAGGATAAATGATAACATGCCTCTGAAGTTTTACTTTTTGCTCCATTACAATACTTATAGGCAACTAGTCATCATATCTTCTGCTCTCTGAAACACATGTTAATGCTCAATAGTACACATATATGGTTCTTTAATATATTTGCATTATACTAAGATGCATTCATTTTCAATGGCTTTTGTCCTTAATGGCTTTTTTCCCCCTTACATTACTTTTACTTTTATACTTTAAGTAGTTTTAAAACCAGTACTTTTATACTTTTACTTGAGTAAAAAACTTGAGTTGATACTTCAACTTCTACAGGAGTATTTTTAAACTCTAGTATCTATAATTCTACCTGAGTAATGAATGTGAATACTTTTGACACCTCTGGAAATTAGTACCGTTTTGGTCCTGATCACGGGACTCTTGCAGGGTTTTGAGCTCTGAACTTTTACTGATGTAAGGCTGGTGTAGAGTTAAGCCTTACCTTATTAAATTAAACCTTTTTCGGGTCGTGAGCAATGTTCCCTCTAATTTTTCATGTATCTGGGCACACACGCAAGCTCCCTGAGCAAACTGAGGACGACTGTGAGCAACATCACATATGCACGCTTTATTTTTAAGTATCTCATTACACTTAAAAACAAGACTCGTCACTGGAAAAAACAACAATTTTCACCAGTTTCAAGTAAATTTTCACTTGAAATAAGTAGAAAAATCTGCCAGTGGGACAAGATTTATCTTCTCATTACAAGCAAAAAAGTCTTGTTCCACTGGCAGATTTTTCTACTTATTTGAAGTGAAAATCTACTTGAAACAGGTGAAAATTTCGACTTTTTTCTCGAAATTTTGAGAGAAAAAATCGAAATATCGAGAAAAAAAGTTTTGAGAAAAAAGTCAAAATGTCCAGAGAAAAGTTGAGATTTTGAGAAAAAAAAGTCAAAAATTTTATGAAAAAAGTTGAAATGTCGACAAAATTTTGTTTTAATTGACCATTTTCACTTGTTTCAAGTCAATTTTCACTTGAAATAAGTAGAAAAATCTGCCAGTGGAACATGATTTTTTTTGCTTGTAATGAGAAGATAAATCTTGTTCCACTGGCAGATTTTTCTACTTATTTCAAGTGAAAATTTACTTGAAACAGGTGGAAATTGTCAAATAAGTTATTTTTCTGGGGTTATTTTTCTGGTGATGACTCTAAATGTTGAAATAGCATTAAAACCACATTCATTGATGAAATGACATAAGGGATGGAAAGGAGGGATGGCAGTTTTACAGGGGGGATGATTTGGACCGTTTTTATTTCAGGGGGGGATGATTTGGACCGTTTTTATTTCAGGGGGGATGATTTGGACCGTTTTTATTTCAGGGGGGGGATGATTTGGACCGTCTTTATTTCAGGGGGGATGATTTGGACCGTTTTTATTTCAGGGGGGGTGATTTGGACCGTTTTTATTTCAGGGGGGATGATTTGGACCGTTTTTATTTCAGGGGGGGATGATTTTGACCGTTTTTATTTCAGGGGGGGTGATTTGGACCGTTTTTATTTCAGGGGGGATGATTTGGACCGTTTTTATTTCAGGGGGGGATGATTTGGGCCGTTTTTATTTCAGGGGGGGATGATTTGGACCGTTTTTATTTCAGGGGGGGATGATTTGGACCCTTTTTATTTCAGGGGGGATGATTTGGACCCTTTTTATTTCAGGGGGGGGTGCCATCTCCCCTCATCCCCCCTCAACTCCAGTACTGCTGGTAGACACAGCAATGGTATGGATAGCTTTTAGCAGAGGCTTCAGACTTTCTCGTGTCCGGGATCCCCACAGCTCCTTGTATTCCCCAAATCCTTGAATACTTCTCCTCCTCTCGACTCGCGGGACCTACGTAAACTGATTTATGGTCCCGCGTAACACCAACGCAGAGCCTACGCCGCGTACCCTACGGCGTAGGCTCTGCGTCGATTTAGCGCGGAACCATAAATCAGGCTTTGCGAGTGAACGTCTCACGAGGGGCAGTCGCGTTGCAACGCCACTGTAGCCAAATCGCAAGGAGAGAGCAGAGAACTGAGCTCATGAGAAGTCCCGGTACGCCAGAGGCTAATATTGAGAAGTGGGGGTACTCCGTACCGGCGCGTACCGGCCCACTTAAAGCACTGCGCTGGATAGACTTTCTTGTGCGCTGAGAATATACGGTCAGTGCGCGATTGCGCACGCGCGCAGCTTAGAGGGAACATTGGTCGTGACTAGGATAAACACGCCAGGGACAACTTCTGCTGAGTTCCAGTGTACTTTAATGTCCCTCAACAGTTTTAGTTCAGTTAGTGGAAAAATGGTTGGCCTGGCTTGCTCTTTAAAACTTAAACAGTTATAAAGCATTACAAACTGTAACAATAGGGCAAACACACAGCATTGTTTTGTATTTTGTGTCTTTCAAATAAAAGACCATTTTTTCCAGTCATATGTTCCTCATTCAAGGTTGTTAAAAAAATACTGCTATATCGTATCGTTATCGTGACCTCAATATCGTGTATCGTACCGTATTGTGAGATTAGTGCATCGTTACACACCCCTATAACACACACACACACACACACACACACACACACACACACACACACACACACACACACACACACACACACACACACACACACACACACACACACACACACACACACACACAGCACCAATAGGAAGTGTTCTGCAGACAGATGTGTGTAACGTCACAGGTTGGTGGACAAATCATGAAACGAACTGAAATGAAATGAAACTGCTCCCATAACAACGTCAGCAGTTGCTCCTTTTTTTGTGATCAAATGTTTTTATTTATCTTTCATGATTTTCTTATTATAAACGGTGGCATCCACAATGATGTTAAACAAACATTAACACATATTTTCACCCCCTTCCAAACCCACCCCTTGGACCTAAGCATTCGATGAAAACAATTAATAATTAATAATAAGAAAAACTGAAAAAAAGATAATACAAAGATAATAGAACAAAGGACAAAATAAAACAAAGGCAAAACATAATAATATCAAAAACTGGACAAGGATAGCTGCAACAAGGTCGTCTATATCAATTTAAAATACATCCTTCAAGTCTGGCTTTAATTCTATCTGCTGCCATATACCAAAATAAAATATTTAGTTGTTTTGCTTATGGATTGGGGCTGTAAATATTTCCAGATAGATAATATCAAGAAAAGTCAAATACCAATGGGAGATGTTAAGTGTGTGTGGTGGTTTCCATCCAAGTAAGATTTTTTTTTTGACATAGTGAAGCATAGATTGTTGATAAATTATTTAAAATAAGTGTTTGAGGGTTTACTGGAATATTCTGTACTGTTATCAAGGATAATACAGTTGCAACCTGTTGCCAGCAGTTGCTCCTTTTAGAGAGATCTAACCTGAACTTCAACTCTGAAGTGAAAAATGACTAACCATGTTAAAAATATTTGTGCTATTAATTATTTGCGTAGCTTCAGGCGTTTGTTTCAAAGTCTGACTGAAACTGAAACTTGATTTCTCACCGTTTTTAGAAAGAGTACAAAGGAAATCCCCTCCTTTTAACGACGGGACGTCAGCTTACAGAACTTTTCTGTAAAAAAAGAGAAGGGCTGGTGCAGAAGCTGCCGTGGGAGTTGGGAGGGCAAACAAGGCGTGTTGAGATGCGTAGCAGGGTGGTTACTCATAAAACGCCAACACCCCCCCCCCCTCTGTTTCAGCGTGGATATTTAAAACCCTAACATGTACCTTGAAGTGAGAGGTTGTTCTAAGAAGAGCTTAAAACAAGGCAACATCTGTACACTTCCTGTAATCTCACTTTCACGCTTTTGCGGGGAGGAGCAAAGACACTAGCAGTGTATATGAGGCAGATAACACAACCTTCGGGGGGCCAAGGACATTTAAGGAGCAGCACCGAATGATGTCACACCTAGACGGTGCTTTTATGTCAATAATCTTTGTTAATGTCTCTTATCGAGACTTTTATTGCTCAACTCTGTTTTGTTTTTGTTCTGCTGAGTTGGGAAGAAGACACTGAAGACACTTTTTCGACACACAAGCATTTATTATTTTCTGATGCCAACTGCAATCGTGAACACCAGAGGATAGTTTTGAACTCTTTAGACTGAACAGTAAAATGAGTACGGAGTTGTCTCGGACGGAAGGGTTTAAAGGTACATACGTTGCGTCATGGCTCACCTTTTATCTTGGCGATTACAAACTGTGCAGAGAAAATTCGTTTCTCTGTCCTGATTATAGCCTCTGGCCCACAAATGCTTCATCAGAAGTGCATGCTGAGATGTGTGTTGTTACGCGTGCTGTTGCAGCAGAAGCTGCCTGCGTTACTTGTTCCAACATGCAAGTCATTTTACATTTAGAGAGTGTAAGACACAAAAATGCCAGTCTTTGTCTTTGCCCACAGAAAGAGCTTGTTTATAGTGTTCAGCAAATAAATAGTCCAGTTCTCTAATTGTTTCTTTACATTAACCATGAATAAAAGAAGAGAATTTAAAAAAAAACCTTCAGATTTGTGTTCAGCGCTGTAGCCAGGCTGACTAATAGTCACAGGTTTGAGTCATGTATCACTTTAACCGTCAGTGGTGATGATATGGGCAGCTTTGGAAATGACTGTGGAGTCTGATTTCCATCCTATCGAGCTGTCTGAGCCGCCAGTAGCATCATATTAAACCATCAGTTTGTCTCTTAGACCCAACCAGACTTCAAGTGTGACACTTGTACACTGTATACAGTAGGGATGGGCGGTATGAACTAAAAAATGTATCACGATAATTTCTGGCATTTATCCCGATAACGATAAAAATGACGATAAACAAAAATACCAATTCAACTCCACCTTTGTAACTATAAATCTATCACCACATTCAGTCTTTGGAGCCCCCAAATCACTGCTCTAAAAGATACTAAATGCTACTAAACTACACCAATTAAATTGAATTAATAAAACCCAATTAAATCAGTACACCTGTACTGCAAAACTGTAATGACTCAAATGAAACAAGTTTGAAATGTAAGAACAGATTCAACATTTATTCAAACTGTATGGCTTAAACAGTGGGATAACAGCAAACAGCAAAAGTACCTTGTCCTTCAAGTTTTCTTAGCTTATAAAATCACAAAGTAGAAAAAAATACAACCTGATAAATAAAGAAACAGGACAAATGAATAAAAGTTCACTGAAAATAAAATCCTATCGGTGATAACCTCTTCTAATATAAATAAAATGTGCAACATGCCACAAATTAGATACTATTGCAATTTTTCTTTGTAATAGTCAAACATTATATCAAAATGTAACAACCATTTCCTTCTGTTTTTGCAGACTCTGCACATAATAGATGATGTTTGCTCCTCGTCACTCTTTTTAAATCCAAACCAGTTCCAGATAACGGAGCTGGAGCCTCGTTTAACAACGAGCTCCTCGCTATCAGATCCGCCTTCCGCCATGTTTGTTACACAAAAACATCATCACCGGGAATTTATCCTTTTTACCACGAGATGACAAATTCTTACCGTGGGGAATTATTTTGACGGTTTATCGTGAAAGGTAAAATATCGCCCATTCCTAGTATACAGTCAGTTCTTCTTTGACAGGATATCTGCCTCCAACTGTCAAGGTTGCTATATTTAATCAAACCTCACTGCGTACTCAATCTTCCTTTTTATTTAAAAACCTATCAGAAAAAGTGAGATTTATCACAGAAATTAGCTGTTAAGCTTCCAGTGATCTCCTTATATGATGGTGAGATTTGAGGAACCCCAGTAAACTCCGGCATATTCCAGTCTGTTCATGGAAATGAAGGGTTTTCCTCATGCATCAGAACTGGTCAGGTGTTCCGCAAGGTTGTGTGCCGGGATCGTTTTATATAAACCTCCATTATGTAAGGGATAATGCCCGACGAAGTGTCCATTATCATAAATATATGGACAACGCGGGGGCGTGAACCGTCCGACGCGAAGCGGAGGATGGTTTGCCTCCGCTTATACCACCTAAGTTAGTTAGTTAATATTTATTTCGGTCAATCACAAGTATAAAAATCAACAAACAAGATAACACAGGTTTTTCCCTGGTCAACATTGTGATTATTTTGACCGAAAAGGTCTGGGCTTGAAACATAAAGCTTATCTTGCCCACTTTTTAACTGAATAGAATATACAAAAAGAACAAATGAAGTATCATAAGTCTACACATAATAATAATAATAATAATAATAATAATAACAATAATGATGATGATTATTATAATAATAATAATAATAATAGCTGTAATAACTGTAGTAATAGTAATAGTAATAATAATAATAATAATAATAATAATAATAATAATAATAATAATAGCTGTAATAATTATAATAGCTGTAATAACTGTAATAATAGTAATAGTAATAATAATGATAATAATAATAATGATAGCTCTGAAAACAGAAAGTGAAAAGATGCTAAAGAAACCGACAAAACCAATTAAGGTTGTCATTTCATCTTATACATGTGTACATTCTTCTCTGTTTGCTTATTCTGCTTCTTTATATGTGTCCATTACCTTTGTTTGAATAATATCTTGTATGCTTTTATTGAGTTTGCTAGTTTAAGGTCGTTATCTAATGAGTTCCACAGTTTTACTCCTAAAACGGATAAACCTCTGCCCTTTGTATTTGTTCTTATTGCTGTTGTCTCAAACATTGCTGCTCAACCTGGCAGTTGATCCAGCGCAATGATATCAGGCAATTTGACCGAACTTATTTTCTAGGTGTAGGTTATCTCTTTTAACCTACACCTGCCAGCCAATCAGAATCGAGTATTCACACAGACCGTGTTATAAGTAACATTAACAAGCAGGGTGCCTTCAGTTTTTACTGTCATGCAGATGACGCTGAACTGCACTTATCATCAAAGCCAGATGAAACCAGGCAGTTGGGCTACAAGAATGACTTCAAGGTTTTTAAGTTACTTTTTAATTTTAAAATTTATAACAAAAAAAAAAAGATTGAAGTGATTTACTTCAAAGTGACACGTCACATTTTTTCCACAACTTCCATTATCTTATATACAGTGGGGAGAACAAGTATTTGATATACTGCCGATTTTGCAGGTTTTCCCACTTGAAAAGCATGTAGAAGTCTGTAATTTTTATCATAGGTACTCTTACACTGTGAGTGATGGAAGCTAAAAAAAAAAATCCAGAAAATCACATTGTAGGATTTTTAAGTAATTAATTTGCATTTTATTGCATGACATAAGTATTTGATACATCAGAAAAACAGAACTTAATATTTGGTACAGAAACCTTTGTTTGCAATTACAGAGATCAGACGTTTCCTGTAGTTCTTGACCAGGTTTGCACACACTGCAGCAGGGATTTTGGCCCACTCCTCCATACAGATCTTCTCCAGATCCTTCAGGTTTCGGGGCTGTCGCTGGGCAATACGGACTTTCAGCTCCCTCCAAAGATTTTCTATTGGGTTCAGGTCTGGAGACTGGCTAGGCCACTCCAGGACCTTGAAATGCTTCTTACGGAGCCACTCCTTAGTTGCTCTGGCTGTGTGTTTCGGGTCGTTGTCATGCCGGAAGACCCAGCCACGACCCATCTTCAATGCTCTTAATGAGGGAAGGAGGTTGTTGGCCAAGATCTCGCGATACATGGCCCCATCCATCCTCCCCTCAATACGGTGCAGTCGTCCTGTCCCCTTTGCAGAAAAGCATCCCCAAAGAATGATGTTTCCACCTCCATGCTTCACGGTTGGGATGGTGTTCTTGGGGTTGTACTCATCTTTCTTCTTCCTCCAAACACGGCGAATGGAGTTTAGACCAAAAAGCCCTATTTTAGTCTCATCAGACCACATGACCTTCTCCCATTCCTCCTCTGGATCATCCAGATGGTCATTGGCAAACTTCAGACGGGCCTTGACATGCACTGGCTTGAGCAGGGGGACCTTGCGTGCGCTGCAGGATTTTAATCCATGACGGCGTAGTGTGTTACTAATGGTTTTCTTTGAGACTGTGGTCCCAGCTCTCTTCAGGTCATTGACCAGGTCCTGCCGTGTAGTTCTGGGCTGATCCCTTACCTTCCTCATGATCATTGATGCCCCACGAGGTGAGATTTTGCATGGAGCCCCAGACCGAGGGAGATTGACCGTCATCTTGAACTTCTTCCATTTTCTAATAATTGCGCCAACAGTTGTTGCCTTCTCACCAAGCTGCTTGCCTATTGTCCTGTAGCCCATCCCAGCCTTGTGCAGGTCTACACACAGCTCTCTGGTCTTGGCCATTGTGGAAAGGTTGGAGTTTGTTTGATTGAGTGTGTGGACAGGTGTCTTTTATACAGGTAACAAGTTCAAACAGGTGCAGTTAATACAGGTAATGAGTGGAGAACAGGAGGGCTTCTTAAAGAAGAACTAACAGGTCTGTGAGAGCCGGAAGTCTTCTGGTCTTCTGACTGGTTGACAGGTGATCAAATACTTATGTCATGCAATAAAATGCAAATTAATTACTTAAAAATCATACAATGTGATTTTCTGGATTTTATTTTTAGATTCCATCACTCACAGTTGAAGAGTACCTATGATAAAAATTACAGACTTCTACATGCTTTTCAAGTGGGAAAACCTGCAAAATCGGCAGTGTATCAAATACTTGTTCTCCCCACTGTATACCTATTTTAAACAGGCCTTGAATGTCTTAAAAACAAGCTTTTTATTGTTTTTGCTAAATAAATTAGATATTCAGCCTCTAAACCATGTCTTTATCTTCCCATTCTCTAACCTCATTATCTATGCAGGATTCTGAGTGGGCGGGGCTATGATAATGAGGCTCTGTGCTGATTGGCTGCCTGAATGACGCGATACACCGCTACGAAAAAACGGTGGAAGCTCCGGCCGGCGGAGTTACCGTGTCCTAACTGCATGTGATGCGAGCGAGCGTTAGCGACAAAAACAATTCCATTGTTTTATTTTCTATTGGACTGTCCTAACTGGCTGCAGCGACGCAGCGTTTTGATCTGAACATTTGTCGGACGCCCTGCTTCTATTTTCTTCCTGTCGCTCGCGTTGAAAGCCGGTTGAAAGTGCTGTAGGAAACGGTCACGGATGAGGAACGGCTGATCCAGTTAGTTGAAATGAGAAGTTATCTCTATGATTCCTCCTCATTTCACTACAAAAACCTCAATAAAGTGGCAGCTGCTGGAGGGAGATGGACAGAGTGTACGATGTCACGCAGTGCTACGATAGTCGGACGCTCCATGCAGTTACACGGTTTTATAGTTGTATATGGTTTGCATTCTGGTTCCATAACGACGGGAGCAGAATCTTATTGGCTCGTAGATCCACATCACACTGGCCGGATCATCCGGGCGGCTGTACAGACACTGCAGAATTTGGTTGCTTTCCTCCTTCTCTGAGTTGGCAGGCTGAGGGGAGACCACTTTGTTAAAGCAAGAAAAAACCTGTTTTTCAGAATAATAATAAATAAATACATTTAAAGCCAATCCATGTAACACCACTTCTGACCTCTTTGGTTGCATGTCACAGGATCATCAGGCCTTGGTGTAAGACACAACAACGTGCTCCTGTGGTGTTTTTAGCAGATGTGCTGGACCACCCCCGTTCATGAGCTCAGCACCGTCTGTGGCCTGGCAGGCCACGGCCACTGTGGATCTAGACGCCCCCATGTGGTGAGAAGCGGCGTTCCCATGTAGAAGGGCTTTAAAACCCCACATGTGATTCCAGGATATGGAGAAGTGAAAGATCACATTCCCAAGTCTCCTTCAGGGGAACAGACTCTCTTGGATGCAACCAAAAAAGATGTGCCAGCATTATGAAGGGCAGCTTACGTAACATGCATCATTTGCTCCTTTTAAATAAAGCCCCCGTTTTTTTTAGACAGCCAGGACCTACAATCTTTCAAGGATTATCTTGGTTTTCTTCAAACTGATTCACACTTTCATTAAATTTGTTGATTACACTAAAAGAAAGTAGGTTTCCCCTAGAAAGAATCATCCTGTTAGAAAAGTTGGAGGAAGTTGTATTTTCCAAGCCGGAGGCCACCTTTCCTCTGATATTAATTTCCTTTTTCCGGCATCTTATGGTTCAGTTTTGTTCGACGGATAAAATTGTTATGTAATTTACTTTTGGTGCCTTCTGTTTTGAGTTATAGACATAAAAAAATATAGCTAACCTGGTGGCTCGTATTACCAGTTACCTTAGTTTCCTTTAGAAGGAAAATACTGTAGATTTAGGTAGAAGTTCGCCTCGCCCAGCTCTTAAGACGAGCTTAAATTGCCAACATTATTAGTTTCCATCTGTAATGACCGTGTAAAATGACGTGATGCCTCGCTTGGGCCCTTATGCCGGCGAGGCTGCAAAGGGGTGTGGACACTAGTATCCCAGCAGTTTGGGATGTCCTCGACATTTCTGGCCATATTTTCATTGAAGAAAAATTTTAAAAAAGACATAAAGCAGATTTTGGAGCTCGAAGACATCGTCAACGGTACCAGTGCAGCCCAGCACTCTCTGTGTGGGTATGTGGAGGCGAGGTGACCCCACAACAAAGGAGACCTGATCCAGGTCCTGATCCAGGACCTGATCCAGGACCTGATCCAGGTCCTGATCCAGGTCCTGATCCAGGACCTGATCCAGGTCCTGGATCAGGTCCTGGATCAGGTCCTGATCCAGGACCTGATCCAGGACCTGATCCAGGTCCTGATCCAGGTCCTGATCCAGGTCCTGATCCAGGACCTGATCCAGGACCTGATCCAGGTCCTGATCCAGGTCCTGATCCAGGTCCTGATCCAGGTCCTGATCCAGGACCTGATCCAGGACCTGATCCAGGTCCTGATCCAGGACCTGATCCAGGTCCTGATCCAGGTCCTGATCCAGGTCCTGCGGATGGGGAGCGATGGACAAAAAAGATAGCTATGAGATATTTAAAATAAAAATGGAAATGGAGAAGAGAGTAAGGGAAAAGGAGAGGAGAAAAAGGGTGAGAGGCACCGCCCAGCGGATCATGTCGGTGCCCCCCTGCAGCATAGGCCTATAGTCAGAGTCAGAGTCAGAGTCATTTTTATTGTCCCTCTAGGGGAAATTCTTTTAGCAGTCTGGGAAAACAATCATCATACAAACACAGACATACCAAAAGAACAATTAAAACATTAAAACGTGACATAGTAACCATAATAAATGAGTAAAAGCAAAAGTTCTTTCATCAGTGCAGGCAGAAAGATAAAAATATATTAAAAATATAAAAATTTGTGCGAGTTGATCATTTTTACAGCGGTTGGTATAAAAGAGAATTTATACCTATTGCTATTGGCCTTGGGAAGCCTATAGCGCCGCCCAGAAGGGAGAGGGACAAACTCTTTTGACAGAGGGTGATCAGGACTGGTCAAGATGTCTTGTGCCTTATTCAGGACTTGACCTTCATAGATGTCAGTCAGAGAGAGCTGCTGAGTGCCAATGATTTTACTGGCTGCTCTGACAATGTCCTGCATCCTCTTTTTGTTCTGCACTGTCAAGTTGCCATACCACAATACAATACAGAAAGTTAAAATGGATATGGCTGCTATAGCAGCATATCTACCGCGAAGCTATATTTGAGACCAACTATTATAGTCTTGTTCTATAGCTGCAACTATGACTACTGACTCTAACTCACTAGTTACACACTACCTAGAGATTTACCAACACCAGCTAGAGGTTTACTAAACACTAACTATAGGCTTTACTAAACAGGAAGGTTTTAAGTTTAGTTTTAAAGGTAGAGGTGGTGTCAGCCTCCTTAACCCAGATTGGAAGTTGGTTCCATAGTAGTGGTGCCTGATAGCAGAACGCCCGCCCTCCAAATCTACATTTAGATACTCTAGGAACTACGAGTAAACCTGCACTCTGAGAACGGAGAGCTCTGCCAGGAACATAAGGCACTATCAGGTCTTGTAAATACTGCGGAGCTAAGCCGTTTTGGGCTTTATATGCAAGTAATACAATTTTAAATTGGATTCTGAATTTTAAGGGTAGCCAATGGAGCCGTGCTAACACTGGAGAGACGTGGTCTCTCCTGCTGATTCCTGTCAGTACTTGTGCTGCTGCATTTTGGATCAGCTGGAGCCTATTCAGCAAATTACTTGGACATCCTGCTAACACATTACAGTAATCCAGTCTAGAAGATACAAACGCATGAATTAGTTTTTCTGCATCACTCTGCGAGAGGATTTTCCTAATTTTTGCAATATTACAGAGATGGAAAAACGCTATATGCAACAGTGTTGCCTTGGTGTCCAGCTGGAAATGCTCCCACACACATTTTCTGCCTTTTTCTTTTAGTTAAAACCAAACATATCCTCATCTTTCTTCTTCTTTTACGTGTGTGGCGTCAGCGCGTTGTGCCACATTAAACGTAGTCCGGGTGAAATACCTGCTTTGAGCTGGAGAAATTGAACGATTCCTCGAGACAGAGAGAATTCCTCCATCATTTTTTGTAATCGAATTACTTGAATTATTCGAGGAATCGTTTCAGCCCTAATCACGTTGCACCAGCGGCCACCGACCTGGTTAACACAACCAGAAGGATCATCTACATGTGTAAGAAAAGCAGTAGAGACATCTGGAGTGACGCTGAGTATTTCTGTTTCCCTGTTCAGCCAACGACTATGGACTGTTTCTGTCTGATGAAGACCCAAAGAAAGGCATCTGGCTGGAGGCGGGAAAAGCCTTGGACTACTACATGCTCAGGAACGGGGTGAGTCGTCCCGATACGGTGAAACGCCTCCAAATATGACGCCTAAGTCACTTTAAGCACTTAACAGTCTCCTGCAGAGAGGAATGACGGCGCTGAGGATGGATTGGGTGTATATTATAGCCTGAGTCGGACAAAGATAGTCGTATCTATCCCACCATCCAGTAGTGAGTGATCCCAATAGGTTTATGCGCGTAGGTATTTTCTTTAAGTCTAAACAGATGCTAAGAGTTTTGTCCAGGTTAGTGAGGCTGATTAGTGCGGCCCCTGTTTGTGTTTTGCGGGCTCACACTTGTATTCAGTACCGCTACGGATGCAGATGCAACCAAACTTAACATACAGGTAAGAAAATTAGGTTCATGTGCACGCTACGATCGTTAGTGTCACGTTTCCTTCACGTCTGTCATAGTAAAGTTGATATCTTTCTTGCCAGTCAGCAATTTCTATGGAGGTAGATTTGTTTCTTAATTATTCAATCAAAAAAAAAAATTCACTTCAATCAAAAAAATGTTCTGACCAATGGGGAAGCATCCGCCCACTGCGTCCCCATTGTCTGTGTCAAAATGATTCAATCAAAAAAAAAGAGACTTTGAAGCCACTTCTTTTTTGATTAAATTATAAAGACACAAATGTCCTACCCATAATATGGCCCAGATACTTAAAAAATTAACTTCTATCAAAGAAAACATTTCCAATCAAAGAAAAACAGTGTTCAAATGCATTTTTTTGAGTCTCAAATATTTTTTTGCATTCAAACACTTTTTTCTTTGATTAAAATAAATTTTTTTGATTGAATAATTAAGAAACAAATCTACCTCCATACTATTCTAGGTTTAATTCCTTCCTAAAATGTCAGAATAATAATGGACGATCAGTTTGATTGACAAATTTCGACGACTTTATCAAAATTTGAACATTTACATGCACTAATTTGATGGTGACTATGGAATTGCGGGTACAGTTGACTCTTCTATAACCTGAAGGTTGCTGGATCAATACGTTAAATACAATAAGTTGATTGTGGCTTTAAAATAGCCTGTACGATCCAACAGATGTTACTGCCTCTTTGTCTGATAGGACACGTTGGACTACAAGAAGAAGCAGAGGCCTCTGAAGATCCGCATGCTGGACGGCACAGTGAAGACCGTCATGGTGGACGACTCCAAGATCGTCAGCGACATGCTCATGACCATCTGCGCCAGGATAGGTCAGTCCCTCGCAGTGGATCCTCCCACTGTTTCATCTTTCGTCATCTATGCTGCTGTGTGAAATGTATTAAAGGGGACCTATTCTGAAAACCAGGTTTTTTCTTGCTTTAACATATATAAAGTGGTCTCCCCTCAGCCTGCCAACTCAGAGAAGGAGGAAAGCAGCCTAATTCTGCAGTGTCTGTACAGCCGCCCGGATGAGCCGTCCAGTGTGATGTGGATCTACGAGCCAATAAGATTCTGCTCCTGTTGTTACGGAACCAAAATGCAAACCACGGCCACAACTATAAAACCGTGTAACTGCATGGAGCGTCCGACTATCGTAGCACTGCGTGACATCGTCTCTCTGTCCATCTCCCTCCAGCAGCTGAACTTTATTGAGGTTTTTGTAGTGAAATGAGGAGGAATCATAGAGATAACTTCTCATTTCAACTAACTGGATCAGCCGCTCCTCATCATGACCGTTTCCTACAGCGCTTTTAACCGGCTTTCAACGCGAGCTACAGGAAGAGAATAGAAGCAGGGCGTCCGACAAATGTTCAGCTCAAAACGCTGCGTCGCTGCGTCCAGTTAGGACAGTCCAATAGAAAATAAAGCAATGGAATTGATTTTGTCGCTGACGCTCGCTCGCATCGCAGGCAGTTAGGACACGGTTTAATAATGTACGCAGCCGGCTGCTCTTCTGTCCAGAGCGATGCTTTCTGCCCTCCCCTGCTACACGTCATTCAGGCTGCCAATCAGCACAGAGCCTCATTATCATAGCCCCGGCCACTCAGAATCCTGCATAGATAATGAGGTTAGAGACTGGGATGATAAAGACATTCCTCAGAGGCTGAATTTCTAATTTATTTAGAAAAAAACAATCAAAAGCTTGTTTTTAAGACATTCAAGATAGACATTACATGCCATAATCGGTCCCCTTTAACATGTGTGTTTTAGGCATAACAAACTATGACGAATACTCGCTGGTGCGAGACATCGGCGAGGAGAAGAAGGAGGAAATCACAGGCACGCTGAAAAGAGACAAGACTCTTCTAAGAGACGACAAGAAGATGGAGAAGCTGAAGCAGAAGCTTCACACAGACGACGAGTGTAAGTGACGAGAACGTTGGTGTTGAGTGTTTTCTGGGGGCTGGTTGCTGCCTCTTTTACCTTCACTTGGCCTCTGGACAGGGACTTAAAGAAATAATTAATGGGCCAGCTGACATAGAAACTATGGAATCAACATACGCCAGGAGTAAGACAAACTTAGGACTTAATTTTCCCTCCAAAATGGCGATGGCCGCGAAGCAAGCCTAAACCATGATGCCTCCCCCTCATCACTGCCATTTTTTGTTTTAATATGGTTTCTGTAGGAGGACAAACATGACACAAACATTCTTAACGTTTTCCAATACGGTAAAATGTGTAGAATAAATATTACATTTCAACGTTTATGTTAACGAAGATTTGCGTCTGAGCCACACGTTTCTACCAGCAGGGCGGCGCCAGGCAGGTGGCTGTTAACAAACCGGCCAAAGGGATTGTTTCCAAAGGGAAAAAGAGAAAAATAACAGGAGAAAAAAGGATTCAACTTTTCTTGGATCAAATCATTTGCATTCATTGCAGACCTATTTGCAGGTTTCAAAAACAAAACGTAGATAATACAGACTCTCTCCGCTAAGACAGTGAAGGAAAGGGCCATTAAAATGGCAGCAACATCACCGATCAGCAAATCAAGGACATAAATTCAGCGCCAGCAGACTCAATTATTGTATTGAGTCGTGTGATGTGATGGATATTGAGCAGACTGCGCTTTTATGCAGGTATGTGACCTCTTATGTATTTGTAGCCAACTTAGTTATTTAGATAGTAGGCTAATATAACTAATATAGAAACATACAGCATGTGTTGCCTTCATTATAAGCAGGGGTGTCAAACTCATTTTGCTTGGCGGGCCGGATTTGACCAGTTTTTTTCTCGCGGGCCGCACCCTCAAAATGTTTCGGTGCGGAACATTTTTTCTCTAATTCTTTTTTTTTTACTATTGTTATCTAATCCAATATCAGTTTAGTTAATTTTAAAGGAAATATGCACTTTGTTTACACTCTAATTATGTAAAATATATTTCTTCAGGATCTTTTCTTGAAATTTCTCGTTTTTTTTTCAAATTATGTAAGATACTTTTAATATCATTTTACAAAGATAAACAGAAACAAGTATGTTTTTTTTATATTTCGCTTTTTTATAGGAAATGTAATTAAAAGCAAAATCTTTCTTATTACATCCGAGAGTGTTTCTTTTTGATTTAGAGATTTTTCCAGTACAATTAAGTGTATTTATTTTTAAAATTTGGCGCGGATATTTACGCCAGCACTTCTTTTTTAACTGTTTTACTTTGCCACTATCCTCGTATTCAAAACTGAAATTCTCCGAATATCTTCTATCATCTTTTTTAGCAGTGATATTTTTCCTGAGAAAATATATAATAGTAGTCAGTTAATAAAAATAAACGACCGTCTAAAAAGAAATAAAATCGGCAAATGCATTCTAGAAAACAAAAAAAATGTCAAACTGCTCTATTTGTGGAATAACGATGGATTTGTAGAAGAAATATATTATCGGATATGCTGCGATTCATGGCAATTATTATGGCTTCCTTTTTAGTAAATTAACATTTCGTTTTTTGCGTTGGAAACTTCTCTCGGGCCGCATGCGGCCCGCGGGCCGCACATTTGACACCCCTGATTATAAGATTTATATAAGACTGTAAATTACTGTATTGCGGCTCCAGACATACAGTATTTGTGTTTAGTTTTTTTGGTCCAATATAGCTCTTTCAACATTTTGGGTTGCCGATCCCTGGCCTAGGACATTCAGCCTGCTCTTTTATTTTGGGGTGGTGCAGAGGTCTCAGCAACTCTCGTATTAAATGTGCATCTTTCTGATAGTATTATTATTTGTGTCTACTCTGAAACTGTCATGAATACCACAGCACATCTGGCGGGTTCTCGTACCACGTGGGAGGAATGTCTGCATCGATTTATTCTTAAGTACAACAGATGTGGTGAAAGCAGCTGACGTTCACGGTGCTCTTCACAGTGAACTGGTTGGATCACGGGCGGACGCTGAGGGAGCAGGGGGTGGAGGAGACAGAGATGCTGCTGCTCAGGAGGAAGTTCTTCTACTCGGACCAGAACGTGGACTCCAGAGACCCCGTCCAGCTCAACTTGCTTTATGTTCAGGTTGTACTGGCTTTACAGATGTCATGTTTTCTTCCACAAACCCTGAGGCCCCGTTACCACGTAGCAAAAACGGTGGTGTTTTCATGCGTTTTGGCCGTTCGTTTACGCGAAAACGAAGCTCAAAGTCACCAAAAATAATCAGTTCTGAAAACTTCGGCCAAAGTGGACATTTAGGTTTCAGAACATCACATGATGCCACAGAAACGTCACCACACTGCAAAAACTCAAAATCTGGCAAAAAAAAGTGAAAATTTACTTGAAACAGGGGGAAATTGTCAAATAAAAGTTATTTATCTGGTGATGACTCTTGTTTTAAGTGTTATGAGATTTTTTGACTAAAAATTTGACATTTTAACTAGAAATAAGACAAATATTCCTGGTAAGATTTTGAGTTTTTGCAGTGCAGCGTCATGTGTGCGACCTGTGTTTACAATTTCTTTGGCCACCGTCAATATTTTCTTGTATTTTACCTGTTTTATATTCTAAAGTCACACTTAAAAGTAACTCCACTTCTCTGTCACTCCAAACGAAAGACTCTCGTTCATCTTGGAAGTAACTGGAAGTTACTCGTGTCATTTGTTGATGTTTTTTTCCAGGATTCTGATTGGCTAGCATGACTTTATCTTCTCGTTACACTGCCCCCTGCAGGTTTGGCTGCTCATAGCACCTTAACAGCTATTTATGCGGGTTCGTGTAAATGATGGTATTTTTCAAAACGTAGAGGGGGAAATATCCGTTTTTGTAAATACCCGGCTCTGTGGAAACGTGGCCTGAGAGAACGTGACTGTGCTGTTCTGTGACGTGTCATCATTAGCTACTCGTCTTGATTTTGTAGGCCCGTGACGACATCTTGAACGGATCTCACCCCGTCTCCTTCGACAAGGCCTGCGAGTTTGCAGGCTATCAGTGTCAGATTCAGTTCGGTGACCACAACGAGTCCAAGCACAAGCCTGGATTTCTGGAGTAAGCACCAGCTGTGGTGATTGTGGCTCATTTTGAATAAGTCTGTTGATTCTGAGTGATTTTTATCTTTATTTTCCTCCTGCAGTTTGAAGGAGTTCCTTCCAAAAGAGTACATCAAGCACAAAGGAGAGAAAAAGATCTTCCAGGTAACAAAAGGACTTCTGAACAGTTGGTTCTGTCCCAACTTCAGACGGTTGAGTTCGTTCATACGTTTGTTTTTGTTTATTTCGAACATGTATAAAAAACAACAAAAAAAAGATAAGAAAACAAATCCAGGTACATTCCACCACATAAAGAAAAAGAAAAACAACATCAAAACACATATTTCGAGTTACATGTTCGAAAAGGAGTGGGAGGAAGTATAAACTTATTTAACCCCCCCTTTCCACAACTAAATATAAATTATATGTCTGTATTTATTTTTTATACTATACACTAATTTGTATAAATATATATCATTTTTACAAAAATAACCTTTTTAATAAAACATGTAAGTTCTATCATAAATATAATATAACTATGATATCAATATAATATAACTGATATAAATATAATACGTATATCTAGGTATATAATCATACAAAGACAACATAACAGAATAACACAGTCTTCACTTTTATACCTCAAATAAACCATTTCTTTATATTTCTTCTTAAATTGTTTTATGTTTGTACATTCTTTTAACTCCAAATTCAAACCATTCCACAGTTTAATTCCACAAACTGATACACAAAAACTTCTTTTTGTTGTACGCACAAATAAAGATTTGAAGTTTAGGTTTCCTCTTAAATTCTAACCCCCTTCCCTCCCAATGAATCATTTCTGAATGTTATCCGGTACAGAATGATTTTTTGCTTTAAACATTACTTGTGCAGATTGAAATGCCACTATGAGTCCATGAGTTTTAGTGCTTTAGATTGTAAGAATAGTGAGTTAGTGTGATCTCCATATCCAGCCTTATGAATGTATCGTATTGCTCTCTTTTGAAGTTTGAGTAATGAGTGGAACCTGGTTTTATAGTTATTGCCCCAAATTTCTGCACAGTAAGTGAAATATGGAAGAACTAGTGAACAGGAAAGAATGTGGAGGGCCCCGTTTCGATGAACAGTGTTACTTTCTCCCTGACAGATGAAATTAACTTGTCGCTGAATAAATTAAGCTGATGCATGCATTAAGCTGAAGCATGAAGTGAATCACCACTGATGTACTTCTGTTTCTGCAGGCACATAAAAACTGTCAGAACATGACGGAGATCGAGGCCAAAGTGAGTTACGTGAAGCTGGCCAGGTCCCTGAAGACGTACGGCGTGTCGTTCTTCCTGGTCAAGGTGAGAGGAACGAGAATGGTCTCGTCTAGGGTCGTCCCCATCAGGATTTTTTAGCTCCCGATCCAATCCCGATCACTTGAGTTTGAGTATCTGCCGATCCCGATTTTTCCCGATCCGATCACCTTTTTTGGCTCCCGATACATTTCCGATACTTTTTCCCAATCAGATACATTTTGGCAATGGAAAAAAAAGAAAAAAAGAAAAAAAAAAGGACTAAAACTCAAATGATCCCAAGTTTCTTTTCTTGTCCATTGGAGAACAACATGGACATTATTTCAACAAAGCTTATCAGCTCTGGTGCCACAAAATGTAAAAACATGAAATTGTAAACTAGAACAAAAAGTGCAGAATAGTGCAATAACAGAAATAAATAAATTTAACTTCAAAAGAGGTTGTTGAATGACATCCAGTCAAACTCACAAACACAAGAAAATTAAAATACTTTTTGTCTTAACCTTAGTGCAACTTTCTGAATGAATGAATGAATGAATGAATGAATGAATGAATGAATGAATGAATGAATGAATGAATGAATGAATAGCAGCAGCTTAATGAACATGAACAGATAGAACATTTCACAATTCAAACATGGAAACCATGTTAGTTTCGTTTACTTCGTCACTTCCGGCTGACCGGAAGTGACATTAAATGCAATGATATATAAAATGATTTAATATATATTAAAAAACATTAATAACTAGGTATGTCCCCTTACCTTTTTTGGCCGATACCGATGTTTTGAAAATGCCGTGATCGGGCCCGATCGATTGGACAACACTAGTCTCGTCCAGACGCTCTGGCCTCAACTCCCTCTTGAGCTCCGCCGCTGGTATCTTACTCCCAGTGAGGACGTTCTGCTTCCTCTCAATGGCTGCAGGAGAAGATGAAGGGGAAGAACAAGCTGGTGCCTCGTCTGCTCGGCATCACCAAGGAGAGTGTAATGAGGGTGGATGAGAAGACCAAGGAGGTGATCCAGGAGTGGAACCTGACCAACATCAAACGCTGGGCGGCTTCGCCCAAGAGCTTCACCCTGGTGAGTCCATCCATCCATTCATCCATCCATCCATCCATCCATGCATCCATCCATGCATCCATCCATGCATCCATCCATATCCATCCATCCATGCATCCATACATCCATCCATGCATCCATCCATATCCATCCATCCATGCATCCATACATCCATCCATGCATCCATCCATCCATCCATCTCCACTTTGAGGTCTCTGGTTGTTGAAAATAGGATGTGCTGCTTGTTCTGTTTAGACAGATGAATCTTTGTCCTGGATTTCCGTCCAAACAAGTCATACTTGTCCAGTTTTTCCCCTCATTTTACTGTCATGAACTTTAACATCTAACATCCAAAGGGAGGCTGGTAGATTTGAGCAGTTTCTATGTTTCCAGTGTGGGCTGACCGTCCACTTCCTGGGACTATTGCCAGCAGTCTTGAATGTTTTCCACTTGTGAATAATCTCTACTACTTTGGAAATGTCCTTAAAACGCTTTCAAGACTCATGGGAAGCGACAGTTGGTTATATAAGGGTGATGTTTTTCCTCCTTGGCATTGTGTTAACGCACACTTGGATGTTGCAGACCAGCAAACTGCTAAAACCTCAGAATTTATGGAGGAGATCACAGTTGCTGCGTATCATTGGATCTGCTGGATTCGATAAAAGCAGCAGATGCCTTCCCTCTGAGCGTACTTACCCTGCGTTCACACTGAAAGCGTCACGGGAGTCATAGGCGTCTGGCTGCCATTCATTGTCTATGAAAAACGGGCGTCGAGAGGCGGCGGGGGCGGCGGGACCGGCGGGAGCGGCAGGAGCGTCGGGCGGCGGGCGCGGCGCGTCAATTTGAAAGTTGAAAAATCTGAACTTTATGCAAATGAGCAGCGGCGACACCGAGGCGTCATCCAATCACAGACCGGGATTCCTGAAGCGAGAACTCTCAATGCAGATTGTACTTTCATGTAGACACAAACGTACACTCATTCACATGCGTACAGGAGCAGAGCTGTGCACTAATAAACTTATTCTATCAGGAATTAATATATTTCATCCAGCAAAATGACATTTTGCTGGTTTGACTGCTGTTTTACCTGAACTGATCACGTGAAACACGTATCTGATGGGTGAGGAGCTGGATGGTCCCAACGATTTTATTTGCTACATTGATCCAACGAAAAATAATTAAAACCCGTGCTTATTAATCACAAAACTCAGGTTAAACATCATGACTAAATCCGCTCCGACCCGGTGTGTAGTGATCAGCGCAGACAGACTGCAGCTTCGCCTGAATTATGGTTCTGCGTTAAATCGACGGCGTAGCTGACGGCGTAGGGACGCGGTGCGGTGTGCGTCGCCGCGTATCCTACGCCGTAGGTTCTGCGTTGGTGTGACGCGGAACCATAAATCAGCCACCGGGCGCAAGTGCTCGCTGGGTTGATGTTGATCCGCGAACCAAACTTGTTAAAGGAGCATCAAACTCACTCTTATCTACGCGGAAATAACGCTAAAATATAAAGAAGGCGTCCCAAAGTGAGATCTATGGTGAAATATGAAAATTAAGATGTGTAGTTATATGTGTAGGCTGTTCCCACTGTTCCCTTCAGTTCTGCAGCGCAGCTTGAAACCACGCCCACCGCCGCCCCGCTGCAGGCACTGATGCTTTCAGTGTGAATGCACCAAGCGGCGAGATGCTGGCGTCGGGACGCCCGTGACTCTTTCAGTGTGAACGAGGGGTTAGTGTTTAACTCCGTTCGTCTGTGTTTATTAGTTTATGTTAAATTCATAACACAACCTAATATGTCAGGTGTCGTTGGCAATCTTTTTCATGAAACTGCAACATAAGTGTGTTGGTGCCACTGAAAGGGTGGAAGGTGTAAATGTTGATTTAATATTTCTGTACTGTGGAGAGTTACAGCGCTTCACAATCAAGTCTTTGAACTTCACAATAAGGTTTAAGCAGAAAGGAGCCACAATGACCTAGGGTTTGGGCAAAAATATCGATATTTTAATATCACGATACTTTGCCCGCTGATTCAATATTGATATTCAAAATTTTAATATCTATCTTTTTTTTATTTTTTTTTTCAAATAATAGATTTTTTTCAAATAATATTCAGACAGATCCAGTATGACCTTATTGCATGCATGGGCTCAAATAATATTGTTAATTTAATATTGTGTAAATAATATGAAATTGACATATTCAAATATGTTTTTTTTGTGATCAAATGTTTTTATTCATCTTTCATGATTTTCTTATTATAAACGGTGGCATCCACAATGATGTTAAACAAACATTAACACATATTTTCACCCCCTTCCAAACCCACCCCTTGGACCTAAGCATTCGATAAAAAAACAATTAATAATAAGAAAAACAGAAAAAAAGATAATACAAAGATAATAGAACAAAGGACAAAATAAAACAAAGGCAAAACATAATATCAAAAACTGGACAAGGATAGCTGCAACAAGGTCGTCTGTATCAATTTAAAATACATCTTTCAAGTCTGGCTTTAATTTATATCTCCGGCCATATACCAAAATAAAATATTTAGTTGTTTTGCTTATGGATTGGGGCTGTAGATATTTCCAGATAGATAATATCAAGAAAAGTCAAATACCAATGTTAAGCGTGTGTGGTGGTTTCCATCCAAGTAAGTTTCGTTTTTGACATAGTGAAGCATTGATTGTTGATAAACTATTTAAAATTAGTGTTTGAGGGTTTACTGGAATATTCTGTACTGTTATCGAGCAGTTGCAACCTGTTGCCATATGCCATATTCAAAATATCTTGTAACTTTAGCTTGTACAGTTACAGTAAAACGGCATGGATAATTTGAATTAAATAGTTTTGACTCAGTTTGTCCCATGAATTATTATAATCTGATGTACGCCTAACTCTGATTTTAAGATGCATAATGCCTTTAACAGTTTTCAGTGAACTATGTATAACATCGCAATATATCGCAACATTTGATATCGTATCATGGGGTCCTTGGCCCCATGAGTTTATGAGTTTATTAGGATCCCCATTAGCTGATACAGTACATCAGCTCTTCTTCCTGGGGTCCACACATAACAAACAGACATAACAATATACATTTACAAGTACAGAAACAATATGATCCATACTCCCTGCTTAACAGTCAAATAAAACAACCTTGACAGTAATAGTAATAATGCAAGATAACCTCAATAACAAAATGAGATTAAAAAGTAATAATGATAACTCAAGGTGACCAAGCTTACTTAGGACTTTTGAACAGATCTATGTCTGTAGATGATATTATGGTATGATAACCTTCCTGAGTGGCAGCTGGATCATAGTTATCAGCTCATGAAGTTACCACCCCCTTCAGAAAATTACATTTTAAATGCTGCTGCATATCCTGGTTTAGACTCATGTACAGGATATCTGTCAATGTGTCACAATATTGTCTTTGGTATCATTTTAAAGGGGATCTTTTAAGCATTCATTCAAGCTAAGATGTGAATCTTTCTGACCAACATAGAGGTCACTGCAGCTCTTTAAACTATAAACAACACACATTTTTACACCATTTTCATCTAAATGATATACTATCTTTTAACCCTGTGTCAACTAGGAACAACAGAGACACAAAATACAAAAACTGGAATACTCACAGGACCATAAGGATTCAGGAAATGTATAAACCCAATTTAGAATCATCAATTAACCTGAAGGGTTAGGTAACTTCATGAGATGATAACTCTGATCCAGCTGCCACTCAGGAAGGTTTTCATACCAAAATATCATCTATAGATGTGGATCTTTTCAAAAATCCCAAGTAAGTTTGGTCACCTTGAGTGGTACTGATATCTAGTCTGGCCCATGGACTATATGTGTATGTCTACATGTGCAGAATTGTTTACAGGCGTAGGGCTATTTGACGTTGTTTCAGTTGTCTTTTAAAGCTTGCTTTTGTTTTTTCTTTAGTAATCTGTTCTGGAAGAGTGTTCCATTCTATCATGGCTCGATATATAACTGTTCTTGGCATTGATTGTGTTCTAGCTTTAGGAACTGTATAGCGACCTCTGGTGGCCTCGTGTGGTATGTTTGTCAGAGCTACGTGTCAGTTGGTTATATAAACAATTCTGGCATTTTAGCACATTAATATTCCTAACAAAAACAAGGAGTGATGCCGTTAGCCTCTCTGTGACTTTCATCCAGGCGAGCTTGTCATGCATTTTATTTACATTAGACCTTAGTGTGCATGGAAGGGCCAGCTGAGCTGCTCTATTCTGAGCTGCTGCAGCTTTCCTATCTCCTTCTTGTTCACCTGACCAGTAGGAATGGGTGATATTTTACCGTTGACGATATACCGTCAAAAAATTCCCCACGCTAAGAATTTGTCATCTCGAAGGAAGGAAGGAAGGAAGGAAGGAAGGAAGGAAGGAAGGAAGGAAGGAAGGAAGGAAGGAAGGAAGGAAGGAAGGAAGGAAGGAAGGAAGGAAGGAAGGAAGGAAGGAAGGAAGGAAGGAAGGAAGGAAGGAAGGAAGGAAGGAAGGAAGGAAGGAAGGAAGGAAGGAAGGAAGGAAGGAAGGAAGGAAGGAAGGAAGGAAGGAAGGAAGGAAGGAAGGAAGGAAGGAAGGAAGGAAGGAAGGAAGGAAGGAAGGAAGGAAGGAAGGAAGGAAGGAAGGAAGGAAGGAAGGAAGGAAGGAAGGAAGGAAGGAAGGAAGGAAGGAAGGAAGGAAGGAAGGAAGGAAGGAAGGAAGGAAGGAAGGAAGGAAGGAAGGAAGGAAGGAAGGAAGGAAGGAAGGAAGGAAGGAAGGAAGGAAGGAAGGAAGGAAGGAAGGAAGGAAGGAAGGAAGGAAAAAAAATTGCCGTTGATACGTGTTTGTGTAACAAACATGGCGGATCTGAGTCATTCCAGTTTTGCAGTACAGGTGTAACTCATTTAATTGGTGTAGTTTAGTAGCATTTAGTATTCTTTTAGAGCAGTGATTTGGGGGCTCCAAAGACTGAATGTGGTGATAGATTTATAGTTACAAAGGTGGAATTGAATTGGTATTTTTTTATCGTCATTTTTATCCTTAGCAGGATAAATGCCAGAAATTATCGTGATACATTTTTTAGTCCATACCGCCCATCCCTACTGACCAGACCAATGAGCAATAGTCTAAGTTTGACAATACTAGAGTTTGCAGAACTTGCTTGGTCAGCTGTGGTGTCAAAAAAGCCGAGCACCTTTTAATTACAGATATGTTCCTTCCCATCTTCCCAACAACAGCATCTATGTGTCTCGTCCATGACAGATTACAATCTACAATAACACCCAACAGCTTTGTTCCTTCCACCATCCCTACAATGACCTGGTTAAAAGCAGTCCTCATCTCCTGCTGCGTCCCCTCTTCTCGCTGGGAGGAGATGCAGGCGAGGAGAGAGCTGTGAATGAATTCAAAGCGCAGTTTTGTTCTCCAAAGTACATTTGTCAGGTATCATTTGATGTGTCGTCAGGACTTTGGAGACTACCAGGACGGGTACTACTCCGTGCAGACCACTGAGGGAGAGCAGATCGCTCAGCTGATCGCCGGCTACATCGACATCATCCTGAAAAAGGTCAGCCAACTTCAACGTTAAGGAGATGAGCAGAATACAGCAACTTTTTGGTTTTAGGATTTTTCTTTTCTCGCTTTTTAAACAGAAAAAGAGCAAAGACCATTTTGGCCTGGAGGGGGATGAGGAGTCCACCATGCTGGAAGACTCGGTTTCTCCTAAGAAGTGAGTGCACATGCGGGCGATGCACCCGTCCTTTGGGCTCGTGTCCACGTGGCGCTTTTATACTGACTATTATTCAGTTCATATTTATTTCGAGCAATACAACATAACATAAGTGACCCGCGTGCAACAGAAAATTAAACAAATACCTTTAACAGTAGATGTGCAGGTTCAAAATACAAATTAATTCGTTAACACTCGAAAGGGAATGATGCATTTCATGGCCACAATGCGTGCAAATCCAGGAACAATATATATTGTCACCACGGGTGACAGTTAACTTATATTTATAATACATTTATAATACATACCAGCAATGGTACGAACTACAGTACCAGAAGGTAATGGACAATACATACTTACTAAATGAGGAACAACAAGTACACATCAACATTTCAAGACCAAAGTTGATTTAACATCGTGTTACCACCCACTCTCTTTATACTTTGACCAGACCATATGTTTATATAGCAATTTAAATCTGTGGATATTTTGCTTGTGTTGGATATCTAGACTGTTCCAAAGTCTCACACCACATACAGACACACGAAAACTTTTACGAGTAGTTCGAACTAGGTATTTTAAAATCACCATATCCTCTCAAATTATAAGTTCTCTCCTGAACTGTGAAAAAATCTTGTATGTTACTTGGTAATCATTTGTTGAATGCTTTAAATAGGATTATTTACGTGTAATATTTTACAAGATCATGGATTTTTAATAATTTGACTGAATTAACAAAATAAGAGTGTGTTCTAGAAATCCAACCTTGTGAATAATTCGCACTGCTTGTTTCTGTAATGTGACTAATGGATTAATTGTGCATTGGTAACTGTTTCCCAAACTTCAACACAATACGTGAAGTATGGGAGTACCAAGGAGCAGTACAAAGTACGGAGTGCATTTTCATCAAGTAGTGGTTTCACTTTATTTATAATTGAAAAGCTTTTGGAGATTTTGGTTTTTATGTGTGTGATGTGGGCTTTCCATGATAATTTAAGGTCTATTATAACTCCTAAAAATGTATTATTATAAAAAAATGTCTTGTGTTTAAACTTAAAATATTCCTGGAACTGTGCACAGCTTTGAGGCCCTGCGGGATAAACATAGCCTGACACAAAATGACTTTCACAGATAGCTGCAACTACAGTCCTATATTGATCGTGAATGCAAATTGACTAACTACTCCGAGGTTGAATCATATTTTTATCACTTACTGAAAAATGCCATGGCTGTAACACCTTCCCATTCAATTTGGAAGTTGTGCACTGCTCTCTCAAGATCTAGTAACTATAACACGTTGCGCATTAAAGGTAAATGGCACAGGGAAGCAGGAATTGAGATTTCAGTCGAGGCTTGGGACAATATCTGGGCTTTCCAGTGGTCGACATCCAGCTGGTTAACCTGGAGGGAGCGCTGCTGGAAAATGCTATTAGATACTTCAGAACAGCATATCAGGAGAGCTACAAAGGAACACATATGCCATGCTGGAAATTCTGGAAATGCCCCAAGCTAAATGCTTTCTGGAAAGACATTCAGACCTCACTAAACTCAGTATTTAACACTTTAGTACCTTTAAGTTTTGAAACCTTATACTTGGGTCTTGCCCCTTTTCTAAAATGCAAGAAAGAAATAAAACTACTGCAATCCCTCTTAGTGTCGAGTAAGAAGGCAATAACCAGGAGATGGTTAAATCCAACCCAACCTACTCTGGATGACTGGATTGGGATTACTCTGGGTTTGGATTACTCTAAACCAGCGGTCGGCAACCCATAATGTTGAAAGAGCCATATTGGACCGAAAACACAAAAAACAAATACGTCTGGAGCCGCAAAAATGAAAAGTCTCGTATAAGCTTTAGAATGAAGGCAGCACATGCTGCATGTATCTATATTAGTTATAACTGGGTACTGGGCTGCAAATGTAGCTGCTAATGTCTTTCCACATGACTCTTTTTGTTATTGGACAACTTCTCACTACAGAGCAATCATTCAAGCAATGAATGCAAATGATTCGCTCCAAGAAACGTTTAATCCTCTACGGCAGGGATATTCAATTGGCGGGCCACATGCGGCCCGCCAGTAGCTTTTATGTGGCCCCTGGTCATATTTCAAAAAAGGGGGTGTTAGTTGAAAAAAAAAAAATATATATATTTTTTTTTTTTCTTATAATATTTTTATAACTGGCTACTATGGACTAAAATGGTTGTGCTCGATGCTTAATATAATATTCAAATAAGGAAATCTTGGTGGAAAGTGGTGCTTTGTCATTATGGCGTGTTTTATTAAAAGTAGGTCAATATCAATTTCATTAAGTTTGCACAATGCATGGTTTCAAAATGAACTTGCATTCAAAATAATATTTCTTTATCTGAATATTATATTTAACATTCACAATTACTAAATCTGGAGACAATTAATACATAATTCATATGTAAACTAGATATATTCAAATGTATAATACAAATGTCTTATATTTACATAAGTCTTTGTCTTTGAGTGCAAAATACATTTTGAAAACCCCCACATTTTCAAATTGTGCGGCCCTCTCCATACAGTCCTTTTGCAGATGTGGCCCCCGGCCGAATCTAGTTGAATACCCCTGCTCTACGGAATAGTATTAGGGCCAGGCAGGAGAAAAATAAAAATATTTTACAGGAGGAATATTTTTAATTCATTATGCACTTCGAGAAAAAAGTCAAAATGTTGAGAAAAAAGTCAAAATTTCATGAATAAAGTAGAGATGTTGGGAAAAAAAGTTGAAATGTCAAGAAAAAAGTAAAAATGTCGAGAAAAAAGTTGAAATGTTGAGGAAAAAAGTAAAAATTATGAGAAAAAAGTTGAAATGTTGAGAAAAAAGTTGAAATGTCAAGAAAAAAGTCAAAATTTGAAATGTTGAGAAGTTTCGACTTTATTCTTGAAATTGTATTTCATTACTCTCGAAATTTCGACTTTTTTTTCGACATTTTTACTTTTCTCGAAATTGTATATCAACATTAATCTCGACATTTCGACTTTTTATCTCGACATTTTGACTTTTCTCTCGAAGTGCATAATAAAAAAAAAATCTTCCTCCTCTCAAATATTTTTTCTCCTGCCTGGCCCTGATACTCTACCATACAAATCTTCGTTAACAGAAATGTTGAAATGTAATATTTATTCTACACATTTCTACAGCATTGGAAAACGTTCAGAATGTTTGTGTCATGTTTTTTTTTTTTTATATATGTTTTTATTGGCAGATTGTTTCCACAATACAGAGCAAAACAGATGAACATACCTTTTCTTTTTTTTTTTTTCTCCCTCTCCCCATCCCTCCCCCCATGGTTATCATCATTAAGTTTCCTTTGGGAATAGCAAAAAATTAATAAATAAAAATAAATAAAAAATAAAACAAATAATAAGAATACAAATTAAAAAGTAGTGCAATGAATGTAAACTTAAATAAGAAAATAAAATGAGAATGAAACCGAAATGGGTTATATAGAGATTAATAATTATTTCTTAGATCAATAATTAGCAATTCCAGTAGTAGTCACAAGTTATACTAGTAAACACTTGAGTCGGAATGTTGTCATATAATCACCTCCAGAGTTATATACCAATGTAATTGGGCTGTTACTATTTTTAGGGATAGAAAAATGAAAAACAACAAACAACAAGAAACAAAGACATCAGCTCAGTCCTTTGGAAGTACCCTCAAATTTTCAAAATAGGTAATAAATGGTTGCCAGCTCGAGAAGAACTTTTCTAATGAACCTCTAATTGTAAACTTTATTTTTTCCAATTTTAAGAAATCCATAATATCTTTGAGCCATAAGGTAGTAGAAGGAGGCTTTGGGGATTTCCACCCCAACAATATTCTACGTCTTGCTATCAGTGTGGTAAATGCTACCATTCTAGACTGTTTTGTGGTCAAAAGACCAAACTCCGGTGGTATTCCAAAAATGGCTATCTGGGGTGATGTCTCCAAACGAATGTCAAATACATCAGACAGAGTCTTGAATATATGAGTCCAATAACCTACTAGCTTGGGGCAAGACCAGAACATATGAGTGTGATTAGCCGGAGAGAGGGCACACCTATCACATTTATCTTCAACTTCGGGATATATCGTTGCTAGTTTAGATTTGCAATAGTGAAGTCTATGAAAGATTTTGAATTGGATAAGGCCTAGCCTAGCGCACGACGTTGATGTATTGATCCTATCAATAGCTCCATCCCACCATTCGTCCAGAAAAGTCTCGCCCAACTCTGCCTCCCATCTATCTCTACTTTTCATCACAGGGTGCTCATTCAGTCTCATGAGAGATCGATATGTTACAGAAATGTGGCCTTTTTGTCCAGGATGCAATATTAGAAGGTTGTCCCATGGTCTATCTGCCGGTTTTTCAGGATGGGAGGGAAATTGCTTTACAACAAAATCTCTAATTTGAAAATCTCGAAAGAGATTATTATGGGGTAGATCATATTTGGTACGGATCTTATCGAAACTACAGAATACATTCTTCTCATAAAGATCTGAAAATTTGATAAGACCCTTACCCTTACATTGTTCGAACACAGGGTCTGATAAAGAGGAAAAAAATAAATGATTGCCATGTATAGAACAATTTATGGAGCCATCTATAAATTTAAAGTGGGAGCGTAACTGTGACCAAATCTTAAAGGAGCTTGAGGCAGGATTGAGGCAGGATTTTTGAAAAAAATTTGTATACGTTTTAAGTTTTTTAGTAATAATGTCAGATGAAGCGTTCCAAACCAAAAAGAATGAGCCCTCTAGTGTATCTCTCCGTTGCCTTGAACAGGCTGTGTGCTGCAAAATGTGCTGCAATTCCGGGCCGGAATTTCCCGCGCTGTCCTGCGGATGTGACGTCACATGACGCTACATGCGCGTTCTCCCCGTTCTCCCGTGCTGGCTTCGCTGTTGGCTGCAGTATCCCCGACGGCCGTCGTGGCGAAGGGTGGCGCTAGAGAGTCTCATTTCTTAAAAGGAGCCTCATGCTCCTTTTAATGGAAGCAATCGCAACCAGATTTTGGGTAAATTTAGTTGGTGAAAGGGGTAATTTAGAGTAAAGTATCGCAGGGAGAGAGACCGGGTGGCATGATTTAAATTCTAGCACACACCAGTCAGTCTGAGGAGAATGAAACCAGAAAGCCATTTTCTGAACGTTGGCTGACCAATAATAGTAAGTAAAATTAGGTAGAGCTAGACCCCCTTCGTCACGGCTCCTCTGTAAGACAGAATTTTTAATTCTGGGCCGTTTACCACCCCATATAGATGATGAAACCATCTGATCTAAAGACTTAAAAAATGATTTAGGTAAAAATAACGGAATACATTGAAAAAGCTAAGAGAACTTTGGGAGTATGGTAATTTTGACAGATTGGATTTTACCTGTCAAAGACAGAGGCCAACTATCCCATCTTTGGAGGTCTGATTTAATTTGTTCCAGCAAAGGCTTGAAATTAGCTGAAAAGAGGGAGGAGAATGAATCGGTAACCCGTACACCTAAATATTTGAATCCTGAGGTCGAGATATTAAATGGCAGTTTTGACTGCGCAATACGTTTAGCACTGTCATTAATTGGGTAGAATTCACTCTTTTGATAGTTCAGTTTGAATCCAGAAAATTGACCAAAATCCTTAAGAATAGAAAGAACATGAGGGATAGCAGAAATCGGGTCAGATAAATATAACAACAGGTCATCAGCGTACAGAGACACCCTGAATTCCATACCATCCCGCACTATACCTCGAAGGAGCTGTGACGTTCTCAAAGCAATAGATAAGGGTTCGATGGAAATAGCAAATAAATGAGGGGATAGGGGGCAACCCTGTCTCGTACCTCTCGTCAAAGGGAAATACTCCGACCTCAGATCATTAGTACAAACACTCGCCCTAGGGTTGGTGTATAACAGCTGGACCCATGAGATGAAAGTCTCTCCAAAACCAAATTCCTTAAGTACCGCTAACAAATAGCCAAATTCGACCCTATCAAAGGCCTTTTCAGAATCCATAGAGATGGCCGCCTCGGGGGTATTCGGAGAAGATGGGGAGTATATAATATTCATTAACTTTCTGATATTCGAGAATGAATGGCGGTTTCGAATAAAACCAGACTGCTCTTCTGAAATGATACTCGGCAGAAACTGTTCTAATCTGGCAGAAAGTGTTTTTGCCAATATCTTGCTGTCAACATTCAGCAGAGATATAGGCCTATAGGATCCACAATTGACAGGGTCTCTACCTTTTTAATGAATAACAGAAATAGTTGCCTGTGTCAGAGTGGGGGGGAGAGAACCGTTAGTCAGGGATTCATTGTACATATCAAGTAGTACAATGAAAGGGAAGTTAAGATTTGAAAGGAAGGCGGTCATACCAGATGGGTCAGCTGGGGATTCAGACGTATACAGTGACGCGTAGAAAGAGGCAAATGCCTGATTAACCCCAGAAGGCGTGGTTTGCAAAACGTTGTGATTGTCATTAACCTCTGGAATAAGTCGTGTAGCAGCTTGTCGCCTCAACTGATGCGCCAAGAGACGGCTAGACTTATCGCCATATTCATAATACATTCCCCTTGACTTGAGTAATAGTTTCTCAGCTGTCGTTGTAGTTAGCAAATTAACTTTATTTTGAAGGTCTAGTCTACTTTTACACAAAGCCGGATCAGGGTTCAATGCAATGAGACAATCTAAATCAGCGATGTCCTTGCACAAGTTATCAAATTTACGTTGTGTATTTCTTTTTAAGGATGCTGAATATGAAATTATCTGTCCCCTAAGGAATGCTTTTAGCGACTCCCATAGAAGAGAAGCAGATGTGTCTCCAGTTTTATTCGTAGCAATAAACTGGTCAATCGAATCAGAAATATAATCACAAAATTTCTTCTCAGACAGGAGCAGTGAGTTAAGGCGACAAAGTGGCCTCTCCTTCTGGCATGCTGAAAAATGTATATCAAGTAGTACTGCTGCATGGTCCGAAATAAATATGGCTGTATAGTCACAAGAATTAATGGCCGGTAGGAAGAACTTATCAATGAAAAACTGTCAATGCGAGTGAAAGTTTTATGTAAATTGCTGAAAAAGGAGTATGTCCTACCCTGAGGGTTTCTATTCCTCCACGGATCAGCACACCCATTCTCCTTCATGAATATGTCAAGGGCTCTAGCCATGGCAGACTGCTGTTTGTTTCTGGGGTTTGATGTATCTAGTAAAAGGCATATCACAGTGTTAAGATCCCCACCAAGAATAAGACGATGAGTGTCCAAATTAGGAATGGATGAAAGGAGGTTGTTGATAAACCTAACATCATCCCAGTTGGGAGCATATACATTCACCAATACCACCGGTATTTGACAAAGAGTACCCGTTACAATGACATATCTGCCGCCGGTGTCAACCTTAGTAGTAGAAACCGTGAAATTAACTCTTTTGTTCAGTAAAATGGCTACCCCTCTTGTTCTGCTGTCCAAACTTGAATGAAAGTATTGACCCACCCAGCTACTGTTCAGTCTAGCCTGATCTGAGAGGCCAAGGTGAGTTTCTTGTAAAAAAACAACGTCTGATTTCAACTTCTTTAGCTGTGAGAAAACCTTGGACCCTTTGATTGGACCATTCAGTCCTTTCACATTCCACGATACAAATCTGAGGTCAGAGTTGCTACCCATAACTAAATTGAGGTTGTTTAAAGTCTGGAGGACGATTAATACGACCCACTCCTATGTCGTAGTAAATAACATTGTATAACATATTTGCTTCAAACTTTGGGTGGTAATGTATATCTCAGATAACCCGTACAAAACAATAAAAAAGAAACAAAAAACACACACAATTTCAATTACAGATGATAACCATTTCCCCCTAGTCCCTAAGTCTTCTTCCGCGAAAGAAAAAGTCAGCGGGAAAAAACATCCAAAACGCTTCCAGTCGTCGCCGTCGTTAAGCATAACCTATCCTAATGGTGCTGTGGGTGCTCCCACCACAGCTGAAAAAAATCAAAGACATCCGAATCTTGCATTGAAAGTCAGTTACATCATAAAAAGTAAATAAAAAGTAAACTAAAATTTGTCCTGTTCCCTAGCATACCACCACAAAGAATTCCATTATTAAAAATGCAGTAGAAAAAAAAAGAAAAATGATAAAGAAACATATTATGTGTATAAATTGTTGCTGCACTCATCCAGTCCATCCACAGGGATTAAAGTTCTCCGTACTGGGTACGGATTTCCGTCCTGGGGATTTTTTTGGGATATTTTTTAATGAGATCAGCGCAAATCCGACAAAAAATATGAACACCGGGGTGTGTGTATCGCCGCGGTGACTTGTCGAACGGCGCCCACTGCAGTCAATCAGCTGTTGGCTGTGCACACACAGTAAAGTTCTCCTCTGGTTTTAGATGCACGTAACCTGACACCTAATTAGACCCTCCAGAAAAATGCGGGCAAAAATCCTTGATTCTGCGGGCTAAAATCATTGATTTTGCGGGCTAAAATCATTGATTATGCGATTAAATGTGCAGGTTTTTTATGTGCTTTTATGCGGTGAAATTGCGGAATATGCTGGAAGTTGCGGAATATGCGGGAAGTTGCAAAATATGCGAAATATGCAGGAAGTTGCGGATTCGGCGCTGAGCTCTTCCCTCTTAAATTCGTAGGAGAAAAAAAAAGGAGAGCGCAGGTGGAGAGGGGCGGTCGCAGCCCGGGGGCCGGCCGCCTCTCTCCCTCCAGCCGGCTCAGTGCTCGGGTGATTTGCCGAGCGCACCGGCGCGACGAGGGGGACGAGCCAGAGCTCCGTCACCCCACGCGTCCGCCGCCAAGGTCCCCAAGTGGATGGGAACGTGAGTCCGCCTCCGCAGGCGCAGTGGTACGCGGTCAGCGCGGATCCAGAGTCCACCGGCAGCCGTGCCCACCGCGCAAACGACACTCTCTTTTTCCTCTCACCCTCGCGGGTGAGAACTGCTGTTTGGGGGGTGGCGGTTTTCTGCGAGGGGTGCGGAGGTCCCCGGGCGGGTCCCGCATGTCGCGACCGGGCGTCCCGACATGTCACTCACAACACTCCCCCCTTTTTCCAAACTTTATGCGAAAATGTGCGGCGATGATGCGGTGAAATCAAGCGAGCCCCGCATAATACGCATATTCAGCGCGGACATATGCAATATTAACCCCAGTAAAAGTGATTTTTCTGCACCAGACATTGAAATCCACGGAAGGTCTGTAAATCCACGGACAGCCGTGAAATCCGCGTAAATTTCCGCGATCACGGAATCGCGGATTCCTGGAGGGTCTACCTAATAACTCTAGACCTCGT
Organism: Cololabis saira; assembly: GCF_033807715.1. Lineage (NCBI taxonomy): Eukaryota > Metazoa > Chordata > Actinopteri > Beloniformes > Belonidae > Cololabis > Cololabis saira. The sequence continues at coordinate 47,985,284 of NC_084597.1, read as the reverse complement.
CGCATGTCGGTGTGCCGCAATGTAAACACTGCGGAGCTACAAGCCTACGTTGCATTACGAATGTGACGCGCTGTGAGCTTGAAACTTGAAACATAAGAGTAAGAAAGTTAAAATGTTCTACACTAAAGGTACTTACACGTTGCTAAATAACTAACTGCTAAGCCAATGGGTCTTAACTGTACCTTGTAAACCACCGGGGGGGGGGGGTCTGAAAACTTTCCGTCCTGGGATTTTTTTTTTGCTTTAATCCCTGCATCCAATATGTATCCAAGATCCACTAAGGATGATAAAGCAGTTCCTTATAAATTCCTTATAAAAGAGAAATAACAGCATAACTATAACACTGAATGACCAACAGTGAAAGGAATTAAAAGAAAAAAAAAAAATCACCAGATGGGGCCTGTGATCACAAAAATATTGGGAGTTCTGGTTCACTCCTTTCCAAAACTACAATGACCAAGTCACTGCACGGCGATGTGCGTACGATAGGGGGCAGTAGAGAGCCGAAAAACCATGTGGTAACGAAGAAGAGGAAAATATCGGACATCAGAATTGACAGGAGTAAAAAAAAAAAAAAAAAAAAAGGACGACGATCCGTTGATTGTCATCTAGCCGTTTGGCTTCAATAATGTCCATAATGATGTCCCATTAACATATATTTAACCTGTCAATCCACGGTAGTAAAAAAAAAGGCATTATATATCATCACTCCCCCCCGCCCCCCACTCCCCACTCACCGTGAACGAGGAAGGAAAACAAAAACAAACGTGGATCCAATCCTGCCCGCATAGTAATCCCAACCCAGAGTACGTTGGTTTAGATAAGGAGTCACTTTCTGGAAAAATATAAAATACTTATATGGGAGGAAAAAAAAAAAAAAAAAGATGGTTAAGAGCTGCGGTAGGTAGTACGGGGACAGTTCTGAACGGGCATATTGCAGTGCGGTAATTACCCACACTCAGGCTTTACTCGGTACCGTCGCCGTCATCCGGAGGTGTAGTGTCATCAGGTCTCATGCCGGTGATCCGCTGGTTGTAAAATGTCGTGGCGTCTTCGGGGGTTTCGAAGACATGGGTCGAGTTCTCGAACTCCACTTTCAATGTAGCAGGGAAGGCGAGCCGGAACCGAACCTTTTTCTCGAACAGCAAGGACTTTATTTTTGAGAACGAAGCGCGAAGTTTGGCTGTAGCAGCAGCATAGTCCGGATAGAAAAGAACCTTCCGATCTCGCCAAACCAGCCGGCTCCGATCCGCCTGCAAAGCCCGAGCTTTGTCCTAGTAATAGTGGAAACGTACGATCATCACTCTCGGCCGCTGTCCGTCTCGGGGTTCTTTACCGATCCTGTGAGCCAAGCCCAAAACAGGAGGAGTTCCGTATACATCAGCACCAAGCACCTCCACAAAAAAGTTAGACTTGATTGGGTCGTTCTGTTCAGCTCGTTAACAAATATTGGTGACTCTCAAATTGAATCTACGCGAACGATTCTCGTAGTTTTCCAAACGTTCACCCAAAGATTCGTTCTCCTTCTTGAGCTGTTTGCAGAGTCGTTCCAACTCAACAGTTCGGCCAGAGTATTCTGTGAGGCCCTCTTCCAAGTCAACCAAACGTTGTTCGTGGTCAGTTATGGTTGTTTTGACTTCTCCCAGAGATTTGTCGATGGAGGAGAGAGCCTTCTCAATCAAATTTTCAGCCATTTCCTTTATTGCTTCTATCAGAACCGAACGTAGTTTATCCAGGTCAGGAGGGAGGCTAGTGCTAGCTGTAGCTTCAAGGTTCGCTAAGGTTGCTGACCCCTGGTCTAGAGATATTTAGGATGGAGAAACTAACCTATCAACTGAGAACCCAAGAGGATAGGTTTTACTGAATCTGCAGCAATTGGATTTCTTTCATATCCCCCATTAGAGCAGACTTCATTTGACCTCACTGCTAATTTTGTGTTTTATTTTATTTTATTATTGATTATACATATGATGGCAGCGGCAGGTGATCCTCCTGTTCTTTGTACATAGTTCTTCGGCAAAATGTTCTACCTTGAATAAGTGGAATCAGGGTTGTCCAAAAGATGATCACCACAAAGAACTAATGGATCTACCTACTAGGGATGGGCAGTATGGACTAAAAAATGTATCACGATAATTTCTGGCATTTATACCGATAACGATAAAAATGACGATAAAAAAAATACCAATTCAACTCCATCTTTGTAACTATAAATCTATCATGCTCTCAGATCCGCCATGTTTGTTACACAAAAACATCAACAGGAATTTTCTTTCTTTCTTTCTTTCTTTCTTTCTTTCTTTCTTTCTTTCTTTCTTTCTTTCTTTCTTTCTTTCTTTCTTTCTTTCTTTCTTTCTTTCTTTCTTTCTTTCTTTCTTTCTTTCTTTCTTTCTTTCTTTCTTTCTTTCTTTCTTTCTTTCTTTCTTTCTTTCTTTCTTTCTTTCTTTCTTTCTTTCTTTCTTTCTTTCTTTCTTTCTTTCTTTCCTTCCTTCCTTCCATCCTCCTTCCCTTCCTCTTTCCTTCCTTCCTTCCTTTCTTCTTTTTTCCCCTTCTTTCCTCCTGCTCTCTCCTTCCTTCCTTCCTTCCTTCCTTCCTTCCTTCCTTCCTTCCTTCCTTCCTTCCTTCCTTCCTTCCTTCCTTCCTTCCCTTCCTTTCTTCTTTTTTCCCCTTCCTTCCTTCCTTCCTTCCTTCCTTCCTTCCTTCCTTCCTTCCTTCCTTCCTTCCTTCCTTCCTTCCAAAAATCAGCTTTACACAAAAACGTCACCAACGGGAATTTATGGTTTTTACCGTGATATGACAAATTCTTATTGTGAGGAATTTTTTTGACGGTTTATCGTGAACGTTAAAATATCAGCCATTCCTACTACCTACAGCCCAGGAAGACACTTTAAGGGCCCAGAGGGTCGAGGACATTCCCTGATTCTCTTACTTGGACGGGGAAAAACAACAACAACAACAACAACAACAACAACAACAAAAAAAACTGGAATGACTTCTGTGATCAATGTCTCTATATATGTATAATGACCTCTCCATTCCAAATAAAGAAACAATAATAAAAATAAAAATATTCCTGGAAGCCCACCCGGCCCGTCGTTGCTCTTTCACGCGATGGCGATGGTATTGACCCACATTCATGTCTCCGGAAGACTCCCCAGCAGCCTGTCAGATTGAGGTTATCGATATGTCACTGTTGTGGACAAACCTGCTAAACCTCTTTAATACTCTCTTTCCAACCAGGTGAATAACTGGACTGAAACTGAGTGTCTAAGTTACCAAGAATAAGACTTGATCATCCAGATTTCAGTAGATTTAATTAAATGGGACCTATTGTGAAAAACAGGTGTTCTCTGTCTTTAACATATATAAAGTGGTCTCCCCTCAGCCTGCCAACTCAGAGAAGGAGGAAAGCAACCAAATTCTGCAGTGTACAGCCGCCCGGACGATCCGTCCAGTGTGATGTGGATCTACGAGCCAATAAGATTCTGCTCCCGTCGTCACGGAACCAAAATGCAAGCGACGGCCACAACTATAAAACCGTGTAACTGCATGAGCCTCCGACTATCGTAGCACTGCGTGGCATCGGACGCTCTCTGTCCATCTCCCTCCAGCAGCTGCCACTTTATTGAGGTTTTAACGCAGAACCGTAATTCAGGCTTAACTCCGCCGGCCGGAGCTTCCACCATTTTTTCGTAGCGGTGTATCGCGTCATTCAGGCAGCCAATCAGCACAGAGCCTCATTATCATAGCCCTGCCCACTCAGAATTCTGCATAGATAATGAGGTTAGAGAATAGGAAGATAAAGACATGGCTCAGAGGCTGAATTTCTAATTTATTTAAGACATTCAAGGCCTGTTTAAAATAGACATTAAATGCCATAATAGGTCCCCTTTAACATGTGTGTTTTAGGCATAACAAACTATGACGAATACTCGCTGGCATGTAAAAGGGTTAGAACATACATCAGGCGTCTCGATGCAGAATGACAATGAAACAAAGGAGCATGTTGATTTTGAAGCATAGAGTTTAATTCATTCTGGTAAACAAAACCTTGGTGTTCCCACCGCTAATGCTTGTTTGGGCAGAGTACTAGTCTGTACCTGTAGTCGGCCAAGGTTGTATCCTGATGTTTCAGCAGTTTGGGTTTCATCAAGTATTCATTTGTTCGTTCTTTTGTGTTTATTTCGAACATGTATAAAAAACAAGAAAAAATATACGAAAACAAATACAGGTTACATTCCACCACATAAAAAAATTTTTTTTTTCGAAAAGCAGTGGGAGGAAGTATAAACGTATTTAATCCCACCCTCGTTCAACAACTAAACATAAATTATACGTCTGTATTTATTTTTTATACTATACACTAATTTGTATAAATATATATCATTTTTACAAAAATAACCTGTTTAATACAATATGTAAGCTCTATCATAAATATAATAAAACTATGATATAAATATAATTCAATTCAATCTTATTTATATCGCGTCTAATACAACAAAAGTTGTCTCTAGACGATTTCTAGAGACCCAGAACATAAACCCCCGATCAATTATTACATAAACAATGGCAGCACACAGCAGACATCCACACAGGCAGGTGGAAGCAGCAACGGGATGACCGGGGGTGGGGGGTGGAGGGGACTGGGGCCGCAGGCCAGCACGCAGCTCCCGAGGCTCCGGCCTGCAAACATGCACAAAAGAGAAAAAAGGGGGGCCAGCACAAGAAACTACAGGAACGATGGACAAAAACGATAGCTATGAGATATTTAAAATAAAAATGGAAATGGAGAAGAGAGGAAGGGAAAAGGAGAGGAAAAAAAGGGTGAGAGGCACCGCCCAGCGGATCATGTTGGTGCCCCCCTGCAGCATAGGCCTATAGCAGCATATCTACCGCAAAGCTATATTTGAGACCAACTATTATAGTCTTGTTCTATAGCTGCAACTATGACTACTGACTCTAACACACTAGAGTTTACACTACCTAGAGATTTACCAACACCAGCTAGAGGTTTACTAAACACTAACTATAGGCTTTACTAAACAGAAAGGTTTTAAGTTTAGTTTTAAAGGTGTAGGTGGTGTCAGCCTCCTTAACCCAGATTGGAAGTTGGTTCCATAGTAATGGTGCCTGATAGCAGAACGCCCGCCCTCCAAATCTACATTTAGATATAAGTTTAGTTTTTCAAGATGGAGGTGGTATAATACGTATATCTAAGTATATAATCATACAAAGACAGCATGACAAAATAGCAGAACACACACAGCTGCTGATCTTTAAACATAGTCTTCACTTTTATACCTCAAATAAACCATTTCTTTATATTTCTTCTTAAATTGTTTTATGTTTGTACATTCTTTTAACTCCAAATTCAAACCATTCCACAGTTTAATTCCACAAACTGATACACAAAAACCTCTTTTTGTTGTACGCACAAATAAAGATTTGAAGTTTAGGTTTCCTCTTAAATTCTAACCCCCTTCCCTCCCAATGAATCATTTCTGAATGTTATCCGGTACAGAATGATTTTTTGCTTTAAACATTACTGGTGCTGATTGAAATGCCACTAGATCCATGAGTTTTAGTACTTTAGATTGTAAGAATAGTGAGTTAGTGTGATCTCCATATCCAGCCTTATGAATGTATTGTATTGTTCTTTTGAAGTTTGAGTAATGAGTGGAACCTGGTTTTATAGTTATTGCCCAAAATGTCTGCACAGTAAGTGAAATATGGAATAACTAGTGAACAGGAAAGAATGTGGATCCAAAACCTGTTTTGATCTGTTAAGTACTGCAATGCTCTTTGAAACTTTGTTTTGTACATGCTTAATGCTCTTAGAGATCTGATTTTGTTTACTCTTTCAATATCGCTGCCATCCAATTCAACTTTTATTTGCATATCACTTCTCCAATTACCAAAATACATTATTCATGTTTAATGATAATTTGTTATCAGTGAACCATAATTTTAACTTACCGTATTTTCACGACCATACGGCGCACCGTGTGAAAAGGCGCACCCTCAGTTTTGTGTGTCATTTTTGGTTTTAAAACACACATACGGCGCACCGACCCAAAAGGCGCCGTCTACAGAGACGGAGCTGCACACACGCGCGCTGCAGAACACACACACGCTGCAGAACACACACACAAGAGTGCTTATTTAAAAGTAGAGCAGGAGCAAAACTTAGTTTGATATTTTATTTCACTTTTCACATCAATCAAACCCTTCAAAGGTTCATCTTCTGTTTCCGCATTAAAGAATTTAAAAAAAACCACTGGGTCGCCGCACATAAACCTGTCTCAGCCACCAGCCCTTTTCATTTCACTCTGGCTGGAAAAGTCTCTTTAGGCAACGCTTTTCTTTTAAAAATCACCATAGCCGGCAGTTTCTGTCCATCAGCGTGGCAGGCAAGCACAAGAGTAAAAAAACTTTTCATACCCCGTTGTGCTGCGGATCCCGACCGTGGCGGTCCCGCGTCCCGGGTCCCGCGTCCCGCGTCCGGGGTCCCGCGTCCGGGGTCCCGCGTCCGGGGTCCCGCGTCCCGGGTCCCGGTCCGCTTCCCCGCGCTGGTCCCGCTCACACACGCGCATGTCTGTACCGGGTTGTATCCGACAGGAGCTCCACTCCGCTAATTCAGCTGCGCCAGTCCGAATTTCCAGACCTGTCTCAGCCACTTGATCATCATCCCTTCATCCCATAATGACTCCGGCTGGAAACGTCTTATGCAAAGTTTTTCTTTTAAAAATCACCATACAGTTTCTGTCCATCAGCGTGGCAGGCAAGCACCACATAAATGAGAATGTGTGTGTTTCGCGCTGCGAAAAACACACGCACATGTCGGAGATCCGGTACCGGGTTTGTAACCAACAGATTTCGCTGAAAATCTCGGAGGATGAAGCTGATCTGACCTGAGACGTACCCCAGAAATCCCTGCTCCCAAAGCGGGCGGGAACCAGGAAGTCGGGCTGGAGCAGCGCGCATCACCGCGGCTTCAACCCACACACACAAGTGTGCCTATTTAAATAGAGCGGGAGCAAAACTTCGTTTGATTGTATTTTATTTCACTTTACACATCAAGCAAATCCTTAAAAGTCTTCATCATCTGTTCCGCATTAAACAGCTCAGTGGATGGTCTCATTCAAACCGCAACTCACGGGGGCTTCACCCGCCCCCTTCTCTTTTTACCGTTCTCATGGTGGCCGGCCTTACATTACCGTAATTCAGGTAATAGACAAGGCGCACCGTTTCATAAGGCGCCCGGCACATTTAAAAAAAAAAAATAAAAAAAATTATGTGCGCCTTATGGTCGCGAAAATACGGTACTCAATTCTGTCGTGACATCAGTATGGGAAACACTTTTTTTCCCCGTCACATCCTCCCTTTGCTTTTCATGGATCAAACACTATTTTAGATAAATATATAAAATGTATTTAAAAAAGAAGACGTTTCCAGTTTAGAGACGGTCCTTCTCATGTGTCTCCAGGTCCACTGTCCTGCAGCAGCAGTTCAACAAGGTGGGGAAGGTGGAGACCGGCTCGGTCGCCCTGCCGGCCATCATGCGCTCTGGAGCCGGAGGTCCGGAGAGCTTCCAGATGGGCTCCATGCCTCAGGCCAAGCAGCACATCACCAGCGGACAGATGCACAGAGGACACATGCCTCCGCTGGTGAGAACCCCACACATGTCCCCCAAGCTGGAAACCATCATGTACCGCATTCCCCTGCATCCACCAAACCCTGAAAAGATCAACACAGTACTGAACAGAACAGAACCACAACCAGTCCAGGTATCATTACCAGCTACTTTTCACCTTTAATCCATGTCTGCAGTTTTAAAGGCAAAATTAAAGCTGCAAGCGGCGATGAACGGTCCTCCACCCTTGTGCACCTTCAGGCTGCAGTGGAAGCTTGTATGACTTGCATGTAGATTCTTCAGGCCTGGACATTTAGCGGATGAAACCACCCACGATTCTCTATATCAAACCATAAAAAAGTTATGGCAAAAAGTAGGAACTATCAGATATCGACCAATCAGAAGAAGGGGCGGGGCTAATTCATGCCAATTATGGTCAAGGACTCAAACCCGAGTCCGATGACACCACCCACGAGTCAAACCGTATTGTGGGGCTTGAGGCACAAAGTTTTCTAGGGGGCGCTGTTGAGCCATTAGGCCACGCCCATTAATGCAAACCATTAAATATCAAATTTTTCACCAGGCCTGGCTTGCGTGCAAAATTTGGTGACTTTTGGGGCATGTTTAGGGGGAAAAAAAGGCCCTCATTTCGTTGGAAGAAAAATGAGGATAAAAACAAAAACGACAAAAATTCCTACAGATACAATAGGGCCTTTGCACTGACAGTGCTCGGGCCCTAATAAGAAGAAGGTTGAACTATCTGAAAATGCGAAAACAAAGAGAGAGCAGCGATTCAGGCCTTCAACACTTTTACAGTTTTTCACAATTGTTTAAACACATTTATTGGAACATCAGACACAATGTACACAACCTGAAACTCATGTTTCAGGTGGCTGAACCAATCCTGCTGAACTCCAAGCACATTTACTGCTCTAGACTCAAATTCCCATTCCATACCACACATTTCTCACAACACTACACACAATTCCCAATATCCTGCACACTCTTCCTGAATTCCCTCTCTTGCTGTTCACACAGAACACACAGTCAATCACATTTCTAAACTCCAAAGGCTGTTGTGCAATATGCAATCAGCAATTTGCTATTGAATTCATATTCATTGATGAAGCGGGGTTCAACCTTGTAAAAAGAAGGCGCCGAGGGAGGAATATCATCGGCCAGCGTGCCATCACAGAGGTCCCTGGCCAACGTGGAGGGAACATAACAATGTGTGCTGCCATCAATCACCACGGCGTCCTCCATCACCATGCCACCCTCTGCCCTACAACACTGCACTTCTTCTAGCATTCCTGGACCAGCTCCACAATATCATTGTCCAGCTAGACCAGATGGAGGACACAGAGGTGGTCAGGTTAGTTGTTATCTGGGACAATGTCAGTTTCCACCGGGCTGCTCTGGTCCGTGAGTGGTTCAGGGTCCATCCAGAAGTTGATGTCCTATATCTCCCTCCATACTCTCCCTTCCTCAACCCAATTGAGGAGTTTTTATCTGCCTGGAGATGGAAGGTATATGAGAGAAATCTTCAAACACGGATCCCACTGCTGCAGGCCATGGAGGACGCATGTGGCGATGTCACTGCTGAGGCCTGTCAAGGCTTCATGCGGCATTGTAGGAGATACTTCCCCCGCTGCTTGGCCAGGGAGAACATCGCCTCCAACGTGGACGAGGTCCTGTGGCCAGCCAGGGATGAAAGGCAGGATGCAGCCTAATACTTTTGTTCTGTTTCTATTTTCTGTCAAGTTTTCATCCACAGCTTGCTGTGATGTCCAGTGGACTGCACATTTTGAGTCCAAATACTGTAAAATATTATTTGTTGTTACAGTAAAGAATTGTGTGTTGTTTTCTATTTGAGTACCCTATACATATGAATACTATATGGTGATATATTACAACCAACAGCTGAAGGTGTAACACTGAACATACAAATGCAGGATTCTACTGAGGCATTCATATAGTGTTTTCCATTCATACTCTAGTGTCTTCCATTCTGCACATCAGTGTTCAGTGGGTGCTTAGAAATGTCTACTCCAATGATGTATGTGTTTGGCATTTGAGAAGGAAATACCATTTAGTGAAGAGTTAACACTGTTTTGAGGGTAGATTGTGCTTTTTCAAGAGAAGTGTTGGGTTTGGCATTTTGTGTGTGAGTTTTGTAATTTGTGTTTAGGGTTTTGAGAAAGTGAGGTAGTCTATCAGGAAATGTGTTTAAACAATTGTGAAAAACTGTAATAAACAATTATAGGAACAAGGGAAATTAGGACCAGTAAGGAAGTCGAGGGAAAATGATTGTGATATTTCTCCTGTTAAATATCCTGAATTGGACCAAGGAACGTTTAGTAATTTCAGTGCATCAAAGGCAATGGTGCAAACGTAAGATTGGAAACCTGTGAACCGATCCCTCAGACCGTCACCCATCACTGAACATTGATATGTCCCCAGCAGAGAGTTTAGAGAGTCAGGAAACCACAAACGACCTCCTGTTTTTTCACATCCTAAAAACTATTCGGATGAAGCAACGCAGCTTCCTTTGGCTTTTGCCATTTAGCGGTTGCCATGGCCAACCATTGTGTATCAGATATTGATTTGGCAAAGGTTTTATGTCAAATACCATTCCTGGCACGCCCTCTGCGTTTATCCGGATTTGGGACCAGTACTACGATGCCACCTCTTCATCACTGACATCTTCAGTCCCAGAAGAGGAAAGGCAGCATTAGATGCAGATAAAAGCTTTACGGCCCCAGCTCCTTTGTACGGAAGAGTATCAGGGCCAGGCAGGAGAAAAAGAAAAATAATATTTTAGAGGAGGAAGATTTTTTTTTTCATTATGCACTTTGAGAAAAAAGTTGAAATGTTGAGAAAAAAGTCGAAATGTATTTCAACTTTATTCACAAAATTTCAACTTTATACACAACATTTCGACTTTATTCTTGAAATTGTATTTCAACATTAATGTCGACTATAATGTGACTAGAATGTCGATTAATGTGATGATGAATGAAAATTAAAAAAAAAATATCTAGGGTTTATGCAGACTGGTAATGAATAGGTAAACACCAGGTAAGAACCAGTGCTTACGTCTTGCGCTCATGCAGATCTTTTGATGTTTTGTTAAAGGGGTGAAATGAAAAGATGAAGGTCTGTAATACACATCCAGAACGAAGTTAATTTTTTTTTTTTAGTTAATCTTTATTTTAAGCATGAAAATTCCTAAGCAAATTAATAAACATTTACAGGGTTTTCTTCGGTCAACATGGTGATTATTTTGATCGAAAAGGTCTGGGCTTGAAGCATAAAGCTTATCTTGCCCACCTTTTAACATAATAGAATATGCATAATAGGGATGGGCGGTATGGACTAAAAAATTTATCACGATAATTTCTGGCATTCATCCCGTTAACGATAAAAATGACGCTAAAAAAAATACCAATTCAACTCCACTTTTTTAACTATAAATCTATTATATCCGCCATGTTTATTACACAAAAAACTCATCAACCGGAATCCATCCATCCATCCATCCATCCATCCATCCATCCATCCATCCATCCATCCATCCATCCATCCATCCATCCATCCATCCATCCATCCATCCATCCATCCATCCATCCATCCATCCATCCATCCATCCATCCATCCATCCATCCATCCATCCGGCTTTAGACAAAAACGTCATTTTTGTCAACGGGAACAACGGGAATTTATCATTTTTACGGCAAGATGACAAATTCTTACCGTGGGGAATTTTTTTGACGGTACATCGTGAACGGTAAAATACCGCCCATTCCTAATGCATAAAGAACAAATCATGTAAATATTTCTGCATGTGTTTGTGTGTCGGCAGACTTCAGCGCAGCAGGCCCTGACTGGAACCATCAACTCCAGCATGCAGGCGGTCCAGGCGGCCCAGGCCTCTCTGGACGACTTCGACACCCTGCCCCCGTTAGGGACGGACGCCGTGAGTCCTATCGCTCCTCGCCGACGTGAAATGAGCTCTGGGGTCTGTTCCAGGAGGCTGGTTTAACAGGAGCTCAAACCTGAACTCTTGAGCAGATTAACGTTCGCTTGGGACCTCATTTCTAAACGCGACGAAGCAGCCGGACCGCGTTCAGGCACATGCAGATGCTGAAAATGGTGTTGGTCAAAAAAATTAATGTGATTTCTGAATCCGTGCACGGACAATACCTGGAAATATTTCCTTCCTTTTTTCAATCATACATTTATTTATCCTTAAATGCAAGCCATCTACACACCTTGGACCTTTTCAGTTCGTTCAGAAACAAACAGATCAAAACTCTGCAGCCCCGTTTACACGTAGCAAAAACGGTGGTGTTTTCATGCGTTTTGCGGTTACACAAAAATGAACCTCAAAGTCACCAACAACCATCATTTCTGAAAACTCCGGCCAAAGTGGAGGTTTGCAAAAACTCTGTCTTCACGGTTGCTTGTAAACAGAGAGAAACGGAGAGAAACGGACATTTAGGCTTCAGAACGTCACATTATGAGACAGAAATGTCACCACACTGCAAAAACTCAAAATCTTAACAAGAATATTTGTCTTATTTCTAGTTAAAATGTTTCATTTTAGTCAAAAAAATCTCATTACACTTAAAACAAGACTCATCACTGGAAAAAAGTGAAAATTTACTTTAAACGGGTGAAAATTGTCAAATACCGGTAAGTTATTTTTCTGGTGATGAGTCTTGTTTTAAGTGTAAAGAGATTTTTTTACTAAAAATTTGACATTTGAACTAGAAATAAGACAAATATTCCTGGTAAGATTTTGAGTTTTTGCAGTGCAGCGTCATGTGCGCGACCTGTGTTTACAATTTGTTTGGCCACCGTCAATATTTTTATTGTATTTTACTTGTTTTATATTCTAACGTCACACTTAAAAGTAACTCCACTTCTCTGTCACTCCAAACCAAAGACTCTCGTTCATCTTGGAAGTAACTGGAAGTTACTTGTGTCATTTGTTGATGTTTTTTTCCAGGATTCTGATTGGCTAGCATGACTTTATCTTCTCGTTACACTGCCCCCTGTAGGTTTGGCTGCTCATTGCACCTTAACAGCTATTTATGCGGGTTCCTGGAAATGATGGTACTTTTCAAAACGTAGATGGGGAAATATCCGTTTGTGTAAACGTGGCCTCAGTCTCAAAGTTGTCTCATAAACTGGACATCTGATCTCGTTCAAAACCGGTGAGGTGGGTAAATAATTCCACATTGGATTACATCGCTGTCACCTCTGTAGCACCGTCTCACAGCTCGGTTCCTCGGCGTAGTGGAACCAGTCCGAACATCTGCCAGTCGGCCCATACAGCGTTATGATCCTGGTCCTTGAAGATCTTTCACTTCTCGCCTCAAAAAACAGTTGTTTTAGTCACTTAATCTCCAACATCACGTGGAATCCTCCGTTAATACTTCCAGTCACCAACGTGACCAATCATGAATTGATCTGAGTCTAGTGTTTTAGAAGTCCTTTAAAGTTTGGTTTCATTAAATCAGCATCAGTAGAGACATTTAATAGTCTAGGAACAAGTCCTCAAAAAAGTCTTTAGTTTTCGAAATACCCCTACCTGAGGTAGAACCAATCACAACAATGATTTTTATTATCTTTAGGGTCTCCTATTACCATTCACACTGAAAGTGTCACGGGCGTCATAGGCAGCCGGCTGCCATTCATTTCCTATGGAAACGCGCGTTAAGAGGCGTCGGGAGCAGCCGGAGCATCGCGTCAATTTGAAGTTGAAAAATCTGAACTTTATGCAAATGAGTGGCGGCGACGCCGAGGCGGCGTCCAATCACAGACCGGGATTCCCGAAGCAAGAAGCCTCAATGCAGATTGTACTTTCATGTACACACAAACGTACACTCATTCACATGCGTACATGAGCAGAGCTGTGCACTAACAAACTTATTTTATCAGGAATTAATATATTTCATCCAGCAAACTGTCATTTTTGCTGATTTGACTGCCGTTTTTACCTGAACTGCTAATGTGAAACAGTAACTGATGGTTGAGGAGCTGGATGGTCCCAACGATTTTATTTGCTACATCGATCCAAAGCAAAATAATTAAAAACCGTGCTTATTAATCACAAAACACAGTTTAAACATCGTGACCAAATCCGCTCCGACCTGGTGTGTCAGTGTTCACCGCAGACAGACTGCAGCTTCAAACCTGAATTATGGTTCCGCGTTAAATCGACGGCGTAAGGTACGGTGTGCGTCGCCGCGTACCCTACGCCGTCGGCTCTGCGTTGGTGTGACGCGGAACCATATATCAGCCTTCACTGGGAGCAAGGGTTTGCTGACGGTTGATGTTGATCCGCGGACCAAACTTGTTAAGGAGTATCAAACTCACTCTTATCTACGCGGAAATAACTCTAAAATATAAAGAAGGCTTCCCAAAGTGTGATCTATGGTGAAATAGGAAACTGAAGATGTGCACGCTATATGAGTAGACCAGCGGTCGGCAACCCAAAATGTTGAAAGAGCCATATTGGACCAAAAACACAAAAAAACAAATATGTCTGGAGCCGAAAAAAATGAAAAGTCTTGTATAAGCCTTAGAATGAAGACAACACATGCTGCATGTAGCTATATTAGTTATAACTGGGGGAAGATTTATTTTTTTAATTATGCACTTCGAGAAAAAAGTTGAAATGTCAAGAAAAAAGTCGAAATTTCGAGAAAAAAGGTTGAAATGTCGAGATTAATGTTGAAGTACAAACTTGAGAAAAAAGTCGAAATGTTGAGAAAAAAGTTGAAATGTCGAGAAAAAAGTCATAATTTCCAGAAAAAAGTTGAAATGTCGAGAAAAAAGTCAAAATTTCCAGAAAAAAGTTGAAATGTCGAGATTAAAAAGGAAAGAAAAAAAGGAGAAAAAAGAAGAAAAAAAAGAAAAAAAAGGTCAAACATTTTTGAAAAAGCTCCAGGGAGACACTAGGGCGGCTCCGGAGCCGCATGCGGCTCTGACGCGGGTTGCCGACCCCTGGTGTAGACTATATACACTGTTCCATCCACTTCTGCAGCGCAGCTTGAAAGCCCCGCCCACTGCAGCCATCGACAGTGCATGCAGCTTTCAGTGTGAACGCACCAAGCAGCGAGATGCTGGTGTCAGGCGATTTTTTTTACGCTTTCGGTGTGAATGCAGGGTTAGTGAAATTGGATTTTGTGGTTTTTGATTTTGGGGGGAAATTTGTTTTTTTGACTATTCTTTAGAACTACTCCAAACCCTGAAAAGGGGACAAATTGGGCCAGTTCGAATAGGGGAAAAGCGAGGAAAAAAAGCCCATAACTTGAGAATGCTCACTCTTTTCTAATAGTGAAATATAGCACTGTAATCATACCTTTAGTTTAGGTGGAAATTGTTCTTTTTGGTAATAAAAACATATAGGACTCCTTCACTTTTCTCTCATTTATCATAAAAACATAAATCCCTATGAAATATACTATTACTTAGTTGTCTTGAATGCTATTGAATACTAACCAGTGGTTTTTTGGAGATATCTGGTCCAGTTCTCTCTTTAGACAAATTCCTCTGTGAAACAGTCAAATTAAGTCATTTAGAATGGAGGATTAGTGGCATAACAGTCTATAAGTTAAGTGCTCACTCTGATGGTGATCATATTTGGAGAGGGGAATGTCAGGTGGCTGAACTACATCACCAGATAAGTCAGAATGTGACTAACCCAATAAAATTAAGTTTACCTATATTACAAGCCTCTAAAACGGAGATATGTGTCACAATAACTTTACCGAAACTGGAACATCAATCCAATCTACATATATAGCAGTACTTCAAACATACAAACAGAATAACCAATGAAAAGTCATACAATTTATTGGAAAAAAAGTCATAACATTTCTGGAACCAGGAAAAAGAATTTCATGGAAAAAGTTGTAAACGTTGTAAATGTTGTATATAGTGAATGTTTAATAGCAGCATCACAGAAGGGTCCAGCACAGCTCACAGTCTCCGCCTCTGAGAGGTAAGTGACGCTCCAAGTCAGTCACCATGGCAACGTCCCCAGAGCTCAACTTGAACCATTTCCTTCACATCAGCATGAAGAAGCATGTTTTCTGTAACGGTTCCTGAGCACTGGTGAAAGTGGAGGGTTGTTGTTGTCGTTTTTTCTGTTTTAGGCATCTCAAGCGTGGCGCAAAAACAAGATGGACGAGTCCAAGCACGAGATCCATTCTCAGGTGGACGCCATCACCGCTGGCACGGCCTCCATGGTCAACCTCACCGCAGGTAACAGCAGTCCAGGGTTGTGCAAGTCCATACTTCTGGTTCAAACTGGTTCAAAGTTCAGTTCACATAGTTTAAAAATGAACAGTTCACGTTCATAGTTCACTATTTTCATTTTGAACTAGTTCAAATTCAGTTAATTTCAATATTTTTTGGTGAGAAATACGAATGAAACGCCCCCCTATCCTAAACTGTTCACTGTATAGCAGTGGTCTCCAACCCTGGTCCTCAGGACCCTGTCCTGCATGTTTTAGATATTTCCCTGCTTCAGCACCCTGATATAAATGACTGTCATTAACAGATTTGTGCAGACCTGGATGACAAGCTGATGACGAATATTAATTAGAATCAGGTGTGATGATGCAAGGAAACATCTAAAACATGCAGGACGGGGGTCCGAGGACCAGGGTTGGAGACCCTGCTGTAAACAATCATGTATTGTCCTGGTGGTTTTTCAACTTTACTCAGAGACTGTAAATCTCCAACATTGTAGTCCATTATCAGTGTGTCTACCTGTTGCAGGTAAATCCTCCCCCTGAAGGTGCAGCAGTGGGACTGGGGTCGTTTGGGGCTTGTAGCACCCTATAATGTAATAATTTCCTATAATGTAATAATTTCCTATAATGTAATAATTTTTGAAAATGTAATAATGCCTGAAAATGTAATAAAATTTGCGCTTAACTCAATCGAAAATGTAATAAAACCCAATAATGTAATAACTTCACCAATAATGTAATAAAATATCCTGACGGATAATGTAATAACATTTTTACTGATAATGTAATACCTTATTACATTATTGGGAATTTATTACATGGATCTCAAAGTCTGCAATTTAACCCAATAGTCATTCTGGTGTTTCAAATCAAGCGTATATAACATTCTTAGATACTTAAAACACAAAATGTAGAACTCTGGACTGAAAATGAACATATTATGAATATATTACATTATTTGTCAAGTATTACATTATCAGTTTTGAAAAAAAAGTAAAAAAGTGTAATGAATTCCCAATAATGCAATAAGGTATTATATTATCGGTAAAAATGTTATTATTAGTCAGGATATTTTATTACATTATTGGTTAAGTTATTACATTATTGGATTGGATTTTATTACATTTTCGAATGAGTTAAGTGCAAATTTTATTACATTTTCAGGCGTTATTACATTATAGGAAATGATTACATTATAGGAAATTATTACATTATAGGGTGCTACAGGGCTGTTGGGTCTTC